>NC_089876.1:29038750-29348571 GCF_040182565.1 Anser cygnoides | reverse complement strand
GTCTGTCCAGCGTAGGTTTCATCTTTAGGTCTTTATCTTGATTTCAAAACAAAACAAGCATCCATTTTGTTTTGCCCTGGAGACACAAGATTTGTCCAAGCTTCAGTATCTACCTCTAATGGTATTAATTACATGTTGAGGCAGTCTTCTGTCTATTGCTACTCCTGGTGCACTCATTTGTGGTTACACAGCTTAACAAGTACCCCCTCCCTCTCATTATTTCACCAGTGGTTCAATACCTTTGTTAATCTCTTGTGCTTTCTTGACATCCTCTGCTTTTTTGGCTTTACTGACAGCTTGTGTTTAGCTGCACTGTTGTCTAGACGAGCAACAGCCTGGGGAACTGCATCCAGATTGATTGTTTCAATCGTGCCAGAACAGGAAAATTGTCTTTTTGGCCGCGATGGTCTGACTGGAGTGACCTGTTCGTATCACAAACACAAGAAGTTTTTATTAAACTATTTGTTCCATTTAAAAATATTCATACAACAAACAAACAAAAACACGCAAAAACAACAACAGCAGAACAAAAACCAATCCCCACAAAACTTTGCAGTTTTGAATTCAAAGCAATTATTAATTCATAACTAGTTTATAAACTAATTAGTTTATTTCAAACCCTGTTTTTCCACTACGGAAATTATGAACTTCATCCAGCTGTAACATTTTCCTTTTCCCAGTATCACACATTTTCATACTTCTAATTTAAAAATTACTTGGAATGTTCTAATTTTTTTTTTCACAATTTAGTTCCGTGCAGAAGCTGTTGGAAATGGGAGGGGCAGTGGCAGAGTTTTCAGCAACATCCCTCGGAACATTTTAAAGTTTGCTTAATGAAAAATAGGTGCATCTTTAAATCATTTAGATGATAGACTTTAGGCAAGAGTAAATCAGAATGACTTATCTAAGCATTAGAACAGAACAGCTACAGAGCCGTACTGTTTGCGTGGGAGACGACTGAGATATTGGGTCTCAGACCAGCCCAGTGCCTCCAGAAAAGCTTCCTGCCACAGCCATGGGGAGTTGTCCAAGCTAGCACCAAAGCACAGGAAAAAAAAAATAAATAAATACTGTCTTTGGTGCTTTTCCTCTTGCATTTCAAATATTTAGGTTCAGAAACTGCAAATACAAACAAAGTGATTTAGTGAAACAACTTGTGTGAATAAACAGAGTGGAGCTGTATGTCTAGACCTGTGAGAGTGCCTGTAATCACAGCCTCTCCCATAAATCACTGACCCATCATCCTGAGTCTGGTATTTGGCTCAACCCCAGTGGAAAAAGAAGACATAAAAAGAAGAAGGGAGAAAACATCTATAAGGAAAGAGTCCCATACATTGTTTTCCAGACAGCTCTGCAATCTTCCAAGGTTAAACATATGCTAATGAGGGAACCAATTACTTAAGAACTGATGGAACATTTTGCATACACTTATTGAATTACACGTAGACATAACAAAGTAGTAGAAGTACTTAGGAAAATTGTGTCTCTGTGATTAATGCATCAATGCAGGAATGCTGCAGGACTGGCAGAGACTGAGTTCTGCCATCAACTCTCACTGTAGAAACAGATTTCTCAATCTCAGTGAGTGCTTATTTACAAAGTCTTGGACGATCATGAAACAAAGAAATGTGTATTAAAGCAAAAACTGACTGACAGGCTTCTAGTAACTAAAACCAGCAAGTAATTCAGTGCAAACTGAGTATAAAAGTTTTGGTACCTTTTCTTCCACTTCATGTCCTGCTCCGGGCAAATTCATTGTTCTCAACAGATCTGGAACGTCAGTTGACTAGAAAACAAGAAGATTACCAGAGCTAGATAGTAAAACATAAAGGATCTAATAAATATGGGTAGAAGGACTTGTGAAATCAGGCAAGTTACAGTAGTCATTTATTTTTTCATTTTGTGTCACTGCAGGATTGATAAACAATTCTGATTTCTAAATACTAAAATTTTCTCTTTGTTGCTCCTTCAATCACCACTGTCTATAAGAAGCAGTTGCTGCTGCTACATACTACAAAAGGCAGAATTCCTTAACAAGATAACTAGGTTCAAAATCAAAAGGAAGAGCACAGCTTTGCAGGATTTCAGGCAGCTCATACTACCTTTATTTTCTCCTGAGCTAGGCCTAACCACAGCTAAGAACCTGGTCCCTACCCAGTGAGGCATTGCCTCTGCTGCAACGAGTTGCAACCCAAGGCTCCCGACAGCTCCTCTTCTCACAAAGCATGTCGGCCCCGCTGCGATCTGAGCCTATCGGTCACTAGGACTCCTTAGCTACTGTCCCCCTTGAAGCCATCTCCCAGAGGGAATTTTAAGGCACAGGGGCTGAAGCAGCATTCATCGCATCCAGAAACATTTCTTTACTTCTTATATCACAGTATTAGTTCATAACCTGGTGGATGCTGGCATCCTGTTACACCAGGTGCACGTGAAAAAGTACAGCCTTCCCTTCTAAACAGGTTATTAGCACAAAGTATAAAGAATCAGCTTGACAAACACGAGTTAAATGAAACCTAGAACTCCTGCTGGCGATCCAGCTTGCTGAGGAAACCCAGCAGCCACAAGCCAGCAGAGAACACATGAAATATTGCAGTGCTGTGTGGGCCCAGCCACCAGGTCCTGCCAGAAGCCACCCCGTGACCCCAGCCCATGCAGATGAACACACGGAGCTGTTACACGGCCAACAGCAGAGGTGAGCAGGAACCAAGCAAGCTGCCATGCACCAGGAAGTCTCCGATAAAGCAGGTAGTGAGTAGTGCACAGTAAGACAAAAACAAAGTGCTGAGTGCTCTTGCATTTCAGCATTGATTTGTTGGTATCTGCCTGGGCACTTTGAACTGCAATCTCCTTGTAAAAGCAACGTTTACTCCTTCAGCATTCAGAAAAAGAATTGTGCAAAGTAGCATTAATCCTGTTTTCAAAACACAGCGTTTGAAAGAGCAGGTGGTAAGGACTGAACCTCTCCCTCCTTAATATCCAGGGGTACTCCCCTGATTTAGTGACTGAATTACTTGTGCTTTCAGGCTGGAGGTCACCAGGTGACGTTCTGGTCTCTTGAAGCAGGAAGGCTGCAGAGAATGTATGCCAGCATCAAGCACAACCTGCTCCTAGTACCAAGGTATGCAGCTAAAACGTGCCCCAATTCCACTGCGCTCTGTGGTGTGCCGGGTGCTGAGGGGAGCTATGTTGCCCCTTGAAGACCGGTGAAGATTTTTGGCCACCTCAGCCATAAATCTCTCCCTGCTGTACATTTGGCACGAGCTGCAGAGGACGCTTGCTCTCATTACCTTTCATGCAGCCAGAGCTAGCACTAGCGACCACGAGCTCACGCCCTGGTCCCCCTCCAGGATTTGATGGGTGCATGAGCAGTGAGGGTGCTGTGTGCGTGCCCCAAGGGTACCCAGGCACAAAGGCAGCCTCCTCCAGGCAGGGAAATGGATGTCCCTTTGTCCCCCGTGTTCCTTTCACTCACTACAACATGACACAGAGCCAGTCTCGCCTTAGAGGATTTCCAGAGAGCTCCTGTCACTCTCTGTGCTTCCTCACTGTCAGAACAAGCCCCTTCCAGATACTGAATGCCTCCAGTTCCTGCTATCAATGAAGAATTAGGACAATTATTTGAATTGCACTGGACATTGGGCTTATAGACCATTCTCAAAATGTTTCTCCACCACATCTGCCTTCATCTCCTGTCTGCGAGGAACATGGATGTTTACCCCAAGACCAAGGGTTTTATGGATCTTATTTTGGAGTGATTTTCATTTTTGCCATAGTTGCTGTACACAGCTTTCCACGGGGGAGAAGCCATATTTCAAGACATTTTCTGTTTTAGAAAAAATCCAGTCTTGTAGCCACGCTGTGAGCAATGCCTGTTTTGCTGAGCTTCAGAGCAGACATTCAAGTTGGTGATGCTGTGGGACCTGGCTCGGGATGCCAAGAGCACACGCTTCGCACCAGTCCAAGAAGCACAAGCTGAGAGATGCCACCCACATACAACAGCCCGCTGAGCTCAGCGATGCCTCACTGGAGACATCTGTTACTCCCCAGTGAACTTTACTGCCGTAGTACCACCGTAATGCCAAAAATACATCGATTTAAAGTGCTTACTTTATTGCCACTCTCTGAGAGCACTGTGTCCTGCTGAGTGTCAGTCTCCATGGGGCTACTGAGCAATACATCCTCTTCTACACTAGCACTTGCCTCCCCCATTGTCCTCCCAGAAATTGTCATTTGTGGAGGCTGCCCAAATTTTATATTCTTGGCCAACTGTTGCTGAAAAACAAAATGAAGGGAAAAAAAAGATATTTATATTATGAGCAAAACAAGTCAAGTCTAGCATGTGCCTGTTCTCCACATGGAAGCTGCACAGAAATACTCAGGACAACTTCTGGCTCTGGACGACAACAACAAAAATTAACTTGAGGCTCACGTTGCTGCAACATGAGAGCCATCCCATCTCCATTCTCCCCACAAAGTGACCAAGGTCAGGAATTCACTGCATCACTTCTCATTTTGGGTGATCAACTTGAGCTCTCACCGGTGCTGCCGACTTTTGCAAATTTATTGTGAATTTTGCAACATTCCTTCTGTTTTCTTAATCTGTGTCCCAGGTTAAGGCTTTGATTATAAAAGCTAATTATCAAGCCTTACTGCCATAAAGAAATGATAACATCATGATCCACATGTACCCTGAGAAGTTAAAACTGCCCCTAAAGGCAGCTTCTTTCTTCTCCAGCCCCCAAACCCTGTATGCCACGCAACTGTAGTTTTTAAAGATATCCTAATTGTGAGGACCAGTTTTAAGTTTTAATATCTTAAGGATCTGGCATAACTCTGTGCTAGGGGAGGCAAATTCTCAAAGGAGAGAAAACCCAGCTTCTTTTAGATGCTTGCTGTCAAGGAACAGTGCACAAACTCGTGTAGGTTCATGCTCATATGCACTGCCCCGTCACCAGCCTTTACACGAGAAAAGTTTATGCACAGAAGATACAGTAAACCAAAAGATAAAGGAGCTTTCCAATCATTTACTTTCTTTGTTGAAGTAATCTTTTCTCTAGTGTTACAAGAAAGTACTCCTGAATTATATCAAGGATAAGGTAAGCAAAATAAGTAGCATATAATATCTATCCTCTGGTGGGATGAATTGGGCAAGTTGCAGCTCTGGCTACTGCAGACACATGTACCATGCAGTCTTTGAAAGCGAAGTTTTTAGTAACAGTGAAGAAATTCTCTTGAAGAAGGAATAAATAGGATTAAGGAACACTAAATGATAGATTTTCTTCCTGAAATATTTCAGCAAATCATTTTCAGTTAGGAAGGAAGAGAGCAAGTAGTTATCTTCCTGCCTCACCATCTTTCAAAGACAGAAAATTCTCCAGAGACCTCCCATCTCTGGCTTTCATTACTGCAAACACCTACAGCTCAGTGGTGCTCAATTCAACTGTGCAACTTGTATTCAGTGTGAATGTCAGGTACCTGCACGGACCCATGATACGAGTTTGACTGAGAAATACGGAAGATTAGAGGAGGTATCACAGAAAACAAGGGCATATCTTATTTCCATACCACAGAATCATCAGTCTAGCTCTGGTGAACAGCTGCCAAGGGAAGACACCCTTTAATAGCGGGAGGTAGACTCTAAAAGGATTCAGGTCAGAGCAGTCTTACTTTCATCATCGCTTAGTGGACTTTATTTTACCCATATTAACTGCTAAACATTACCTTAGTATTTTGATACAGAAACCTGGTAAAATACATGCAGAGACTCCTCAGAATCAGGTTACTGAAATAGAATAGTTTATGTCCAGTTGAATTTTGATGGAAAATAATTAAATTCATCTAGTACAGCATTCTGAAACAGTGGGCAGTTTTGTATAGTGGAGGTTTATTCCCACCTAGACTACTGCCGGTGCACCCATCATCTAATAGCAAGGGTTGCACAAAATCCTTCAAGGTTTTCGTGTTATAAATGCAGCTCTCTGACTTGAAGTCTTACAAGTTTCCACTGTGCAAATGGGAGCTGGAAAGAGCAAACATGCCTGTATTCAGTAGTGTGAAGGCTGCGACCGTGCTCTGTTCCTGCAGCTCCTCTGACACCAGTAGAAACCAGCTCCAGAACAGATTCTTAATTTGATAACGTATTGTATAAATTGAGGCTGCTCTTTGCTTCATCTTAAAGTCATATTCCTAGACAGGAAAAATGCTGTAAAAACGTGCATTTGTTTTTAAATGCTGTTTTCCTGTTATTTTCAGGAAATATAATATTGCCAATATTTCTGGACTGTACACAGTTATTTAAATTACTTTGAAGTTTAAAAAGATTTATTTGCTCAGACTTGCATAAATCATTTTGAAGACTGAAAAAAAATTGAGTAGCCCTCACATTCCTTATAGGACAGAAAGTTCTTTTTTTTTTTTTTTTGCATTTACTTATTGACTTTGTGGAGAAAAAAAAAAGAATAAACTCGATTAATAGTTTTCCATTGGCCAGTTGCTTTCAGTACACTGCAATCTCCAAAACTGATGCTGAATACCGAACGTCTAAATCTCAAATAGCTTATTGTTACCACTAAGCAAATTTATTCTGACTGCTTTCAAAAAACGACATAAAATGTGCTCCTTATTCTTTTTGAAAACGTGTTTGTACTGTAACTGTGGTGCAATTATTCTCTCAAATTCGTACACATACATTCTCTACCTGGTCAATTATAAAAAAAATAAAAAAAATAATTTGCATCATCCCTGAAAGAAAAAAAGTGCACAAATTTTACTTGAAAGAATAAACACAAATAGTGCAATCCAGAGATGGAGAGATAAATATATTTAAGCTTCAAGGCCATTGAAGAGAGACCATGTTCCCTGAAAAGAAGGGAGTTAGAGACGTATTCATGGACACAGAAGAACTATAAACCCTTCCTTACTTGAGAATTCCCTCTGCTGAGGGCACGTGGGTACCTGAGAAGGATTATTTGCAACTCCAGTTGTTAGCAGTTGCAGGCGTGACATTTTGTTGTTCTGCCATTGTGCAGTCACACGCAAGATGCTTAAATACTCCTTGGAAATGCCCACAGATGCATACTGGTCTCAGTTAAACATACCTGGTCTCTTCTGGTTTGTGCAAAAGGCTTGTAGTTCAGCAGCCAGAAATCACCATCCTGTACCCCAGTCTCATCAGTCCGAAACAGAAGGAAAGAGACGAACATCTCCTGTCTGTACCTTCCACTTCAGTCCTACCAGCCCCAAGGCGGATGGGTATTTCCACGGGACTTACACATCGTTCACAGTACAGCTACCACGCTGACCATGAAAGGGGTTGGTGGGACCACACACACACACAAGGGAGCTTCTGAACCGGATCATCAAACTGCTCCAGCGCAGGGCTCATCTCATCCCCACGTTTTCTGAGATTAAAGTGAGGGGCAGGGCTGCGCACGGGACATTGCCGCTGCCACCACCTCGTGCCTGCAGGACAGGAACCCCCCCGGCTGGGGCTGCTGGCCACTGGATGCCCCCTCCTCTTCCTGCTTGCCCTCGCCCACCGGCCAGCTTTACAGATGGGAGATGTGGCCTTGGCCCTTCGACCTGACTGCCACGGGCAGGAACAGACCCTTACAGGCTGCAAGGGGCAGGTCTGCTGCCACGATGGGTGAGAACAGAACAGTATTTAGCAAAACCACAGCCCTGGGGTTATGGTCTCACTGCTCTAAGATATTCAGTGCTGCAGCTGTAAATAATGTATTCGTCTAATAAAGGCAAAGAAATATTGGGAATTTAGAAAAAAATTAAACATTTGCACTCATCCCATTTAAAAATCTTCCTCGGTAACTGGACCGTGACACAGACCCACTTATTTCATGCCAAATAATTTGCTATAACATGCAGTTTAACTGACATCTTTACACCAGCTTAACATTAATGACTTCAGAAATAAAATTCCCAAGTGAAATTGCTCTGCATTACTTGGTGCCTGCAGAGAATTAAAAAGCTTCAACTTTCAAAGCACTCTTTGTGTTTGCATAGGAAATGCCACAGAACAAACCTTCCATATTAACCGGCAGCGAGCCCAGATTGGGCTGTGCATCTCCTCTTTCACTCGGATTTGGCTCCTCTTCTGTGTACATGCCTGCCTGCATACATGTTGGAGTCAGCCCCCCGAAACCACATCATTCTTATTGAGGCTCTGTGCCTGGGGCGAATCCAAAACCAGATCCTGAGAGCTACTTTCACTGTTCCATTTAAAATCAATAAAATAGCACCATTTTAACTGGTTCTATTTGAACAATTCTTAGAAGAAGTGCTGATGATATTTTGCCTTCAGCTCAAATACCTTTTTCATGTCTGTCTGCAATGCCCACAGATATAAATAAGTTATGGTTTGTAGCTATATGTTATTGTGAAATCATGAGTTCATCAATAGTACTTGTCCTAGGAACAGTCACAACACTGAAATACCTCTTGGCCCTCTACAGTCTATCACAGTGACCCCAAAAATCAAATGACTCAGGAACGTATAAGAACAGGGTGAGCCCATACAAAGATTTCTCTTAAAAATGCTCCAATGATTTGTGGCATCTGAGCACTTCTGAGTCAACAGTAATTTGGGAACTTTTATGAATGTGTCGTTGCTTTTTGAGCTTTTATAAATATTTCAGCAACAACACTGCGCGACAAGGAGCTGTACAGTCCAGCTATGCATAAAGAAATATTTGTTTTGGATTGGAAATGGAACTAGCTTCAACTGATGCTCCTATGTTCTCACACTGCGACAGACTGAGTAATTGTCCTCTATTCACTTTCCCAACTCTATCCATGAATTCACGCATCTCTATCATATTCTCTCCCTTGTCATTTCTTTTCTAGGCTGAAGAAACTCTCTACCTAATTGTCCATTTTACGGAAATGAGTCCACCTCTTTATCCATACAAGAAAATCTGCAGCATATCTGAACAGGCAAAACACCTTACATATGCTTTTTTTTTTTCCAAGAGAAAATAAAATGGAAAGCACCAAGTTATTTTGGTATAATGGGAGACTATAGCAAGTAAATAAAATGTAAAATTAACAGGATAAACCTAGTGAAAGGGAGGAAACAAAGAATTATTACCACAGGTATTGGATATAATATTCAGGGAAGGAACTATTCCACTCTCCATTGCTGGAGCAGCATGCCTGCTTTGGGACATTACAGTTCAAGGAAGATTTTTGGGGAGTCTAAAATGGAAGAATGGTAAAGAATCAAACCGTATATGAAATGGCAGAGGATCCGTTGAGATCCTATGTATTTGCCGCAAATCCAGACGCAAATGAATATTTCAGTACGAAGAAGTAATGGATCACTTACAGATGTGCATGTTAGAGCAAGTCCTTCTGGAGAAGCGTGAAGACACCTAGAGGATCTGTGGTATTCATCACCTGAGTCTCCCCTGGCAGTGCACCAAAACTACGGGGGGCTGCAGGAAAGCAGGAGAGGGACTCTTTGTCAGGGAGTGAGTGACAGGACAAGGGGTAGTGGCTTTAAACTGAAAGAGGGTAGGTTTACATTAGGTATGAGGAAGCAATTCTTCACTCAGAGGGTGGTGAGACACTAGCACAGGCTGCCCAGAGAAGCTGTGGGTGCCCCATCCCTGGAGGTGCTCAAGGCCAGGCTGGACGGGGCTTTCAGCAGCCTGGTCTGGGGGGAGGTGTCCCTGCCCATGGCAGGGGGGTGGGACTGGGTGGGCTTTAAGGTCCCTTCCAACCCAAACCATCCAGTGATTCTGTGATCCTAAAAGCAGAGCAGATAAAAGGAAAACAGAAGCTAATTTTCCAGGGTGTAATATGATAAGAAAAAGGGGGTGTGCCTCAGAAATACAAGAATGATTAGGAAAAGGTGATAAATTCAGTTTATAAAGGGAAAATGACTGTCAAATTTGAAGAAAATAATTAGGATGCAGCGGTACTAGAAAATATTGGCACCAATGAAATGAATTGTAAGAAATACAAAGCTGGGCAGTCGCTCAGTGAAAACTCATTCCCAGTTCCATAAAATGAAGAGCATCAAGTTAAACGATAATAGCTCTGAGGTTTAACAAGCAGCTTTGTAGCCTTGTTGAGATCTGGACAATATAAAACACAAAGAGCAATGGGAACGTCTGGCAGAATGCAGATGTGCAATGCACAGCGGGGGAAGCACTGGTTTGATCATTAGCTATGATATGTTAATGACTACAAGAAAGGGTTCCAAAAGTGAACAGCCATCAGGTCTGACAGCAAAAAGAAAAAAATAAATCAGAATTTGACCAAGAAGTCTGGATTCCCAAAACATGTTTTTGTCATAATTAAGCACTGTGCAATAAATGGTGTTTTACAGCAGATGATTTGTTTGTTTTAAAGCACATGGCCACACGAAACAGAAAAAATATAGCCCAGCAGCTCCTAGATGCAATAAGCCATAAACTGTACTCAACCTTTAGCATTTCTTGCAGCCAACTGCCGCTGCCTGCGGGATGCCAGATGACCCGAGGTACGCTCAGTGAAGGCAGGAGGCAGAGAACAAGCTGTCCTCCTGTCTGCAGCAGTGCCACGCTGCAGCATTTGTGCAGCAAAGGGGAGATAGTGGCACAGATGCACCAAGATCAAAACACTCAAACCAAGCATCCATTTTACTTGGTGAAGCTTCTGGTGGTTCTGAAACAGGAACTGTCCTTTGCTCATTTTTTTAACCTTTTCTGGCAAATAGCAGCAGCAAGAACAACAGTCGCAGCTGCAAAATGTGAGGAGGTTGATCTAACATACCTTGAAGAAAGGAAAAATAAAACACCAGCCTATGAAAGGCAAGCCCATAAAGACAAGCTCCCAGAGTTTCTTTCAGACTTGCCCTGATACACCACTAGATTTAGGCTTTAACCACTCCTGAGGTCTCATTCACAGCCTTGCACAAGAAGCAGAGCACCAGACCCCGAGGAGCTAAATGCATTATCAGTACCAGGGTACTGGCGCTCTGTGGGGGCAGGATCATGCTGGCTTTTTATGCTGCATCTTAGAAACTAGCTAATGGTAAACCTCAGCAGATCCAAAGTAGGAGGAAAAGACTGCTTTTACAACAATAGATGGCTTGAACCAACACAAAGTAGCAGCTTCAGGATACACAAAGCCTATCTGAAGTTAAAAAGAAGCCAGGCTTTTCTCAGCCAGACTTCCAGCATGCAGTAAAACCTTAGAACATGACCAAATCTGTTTATGGAGAGCCTGATAAGATGAATGCTGCCAATCTGAAAATCAATAAAAAGAAATGAGAGCTGTTCCAGAAAGAACCAGTTTACCTTGAACACACAATCAAGCAGGAAGAATTTCTACAATAAGAAACCGAACCAGCGCACGCTCTGGCCACCTGCCCAGGCTGATACATTGAACCAGTCTTGCACCATTTTTTGTGGGTTCATCAAGACTCCAGAGATGGCAGAAATGCAAGGTGAGAATGGGGAAATAAGAACGTTTCGAGAACCTTTACTGTATCTCCATCCACAAATTCCTGAAAATGGATAAAATCTACAGAGCTTTTGGTCTCTACTTGGAATATGGCAAGTTCAGAGTCAGCACTGGGCTCTGAATCCCAGCAACACTCCTTCACCAAGGAGCATTTTGCCATGCAAAAAAAAAGATGAGGTGCAAGGTGGTAACTGCATGAAACCTTCAGAAATAACTGGTTAGACCTGAGACCCAACCCTAAGGTCAACCTAAAAACATGCAACAGGATTTTGGCATGATCTTGTCCTAAAATTCAGGGAACAGCTGTGGAAATCATGGCTGGGGAAATGAGGACTGTCATGTCCTGGACAGCAGATTTTACAGGTGCAGGATGTGGCCCCCAGGCTCATTTATAAGGAGCCTTTGTGTAGGGTTATGAAAAAGAAAAATATCCATGGACATTTAGATTGATACATAACTTCTGCATAAGATGTAAACAGCTGAAAGAGTCATTTACAATATATTATGCGTTTTCTTCCTGTTTGCATGGGTTGCTCTGGATGTCACCGTTACCAGCAGAGTGGGAAAAACTGCATCAGGGATATTGTTCCAGGCTGAGTTGCAAGAAGAAAAGGTATTCACAGAAAAGCTAACATACTGAAGCCCAGACAACAGATCCAACAGGTAGGGAGGGCACAGCTCCCTGCTGAAGTCAGTGGTCTTTGTGTCCCAAGGACACTCAAGCATTCTGCAGGTCAGTTCCAGCTACCTCACATCTTTGCCCAGAGCCAGTAGTCATTTAAAATATGATGACTTCTAGCCCGACAAGTAGTGTGCGTTGATTCTACCTGACCCGCGGAAATTTAAGCTGAAAAAACAACACAGAGAAATTGGAGCTGTCCTAGTGGGGTTTCTGCTTCAAAGTTTATCCATAGTCAGCACAGTCAGCGCCACTCGGTGCTGTGTCGGCTGGTAGCTCTGTGCAGGAAAAAGGAACAATTACATCCTGAAAGTCTCCTTAGCCTACCACGCAAGATATCTCCCTCACCAGGAAAGATGGATCCAGACTGCGTGCTGTGGAGGTAAAAGAAGTCACTACTATTTTACTTGTTGTCTACAGGGTAATGGCACTCACAGCATTAAAAATTTACCAGCATTTTGACAGAGCATGCCAGCAATCCCGAGCAATAAACTGAGAGGTGCTTCTGAAGGACAGCTCTGTCAAGGTCTAGATAAGCATAAGCTTGAATCTTACAGACATAAAAAACAAGTAAAGCAAAAAATTAGGTAGAGCACTAATGGGACAGAATTCTGGAAAGCAAGGGAAAGCAGGTCATGTGAAGCTCTTTCAAAGCAAATACCCAACTGAATTGGGTATGTAGCTACTTATCGACTGTTTGCTTTGGAGAGTTAAACATATCTGCCTTTCCTGAGAACCACTCAAAGACCAGGGAGGAAAAGACTGAGGAAAAATGCAGTAAGTACAAAACAATAATGAAATGAGCTTTGCTAAGAAGTCTCACTTTGTATGCCATTCATTGTCACCTGAACCCCAATTTTTACTATTCTTTTCCACTCAGTGCCACATCTGTAGGTCTCAGACATAAGGATCAGACATGCTAACACCATGAGTTCAATTCATATGAGTTCCACAAGATGCAGACACGTATGCAGGTTTGCTTGCAGCATCCCTGTCGTACCTTTCAAGACCAGAACCTAGACTTTCTGCAGGTTATCCAAATTGTCGATGTGGCTGTTGGCTAGACAACTTACATGGCTGAGAAACAGCCCCCAGGCCACTGAACAAGCAACCCACCTTTATTCACACTTAACTTGTTCTGGAGCTCCAGAAAACATTTTCCACCACACTTTAAATTAATTTTCCCCGCTTGTAATTTCTTACCTGTAGTGTTTTGACTTTTCCTAAAACGTTCTCCTGTGACATTGCTTGGACGGTCTGTTCACTCTCTGTTCTCCCATCAGGTATAAAAATACTGTCATGGGAGAAAGCTCGACTGCCCATATAATAATGGGAAGACCTGGAAAAACAGGTAATAAGTACAACAATTAATTTATGAGAGTGGCCCTTCATATCATAGCTGCACTGCTGTACAGATTTTCCCTCCCTCCTGTCCATATGAGAGCTTTGAACATTCTCAGAAGAGAGATATCCAAACATTTTCTGTTATCAAAAGATTAATGATCCCTTTGTGTGCAGTTTTCCTCCTTGGAAGAACATTAAGTGAGAAGTTTTTAATAGGAAGTTTGAAAAAGTTCAATCAATTTTCCTTAGAAGGCCCAGGGCTAAATAGTACTTTTAGGATACAGGGTAGATGATGATGATGCATACATTACCAGACTCCATATTTAAAAAATATAAAATATTATAATTAAAAATATATAAAATAACTGCTTAGCCGGACTAAGGGTCAAAATACAGACAGCAGGTCCAAAGCAAAAGTAAGCACTCAAACACAGAAAGAGGTAATACACTGTTGAGCTCATTACATACCCGTTTCTATCACCATGAACGTGGTCACACTGACAATTAAATGTTATCCTCAACCCACTGAATTACACAAAGCATATTAGATGGGTTTGATTGGCAACAAACAGTGAGACATGCCCATGGGCGAGGAGCCCAAATGCCAAGGAAGGGAGTGCATCACAAATGACCTACTTATATGGCTGCTGTAAATCCACAGGCAAAGGGATTAAACCAAAAGTGTTTTAATTTACTAGAGATTTTAAAGGCTCTTCAAGAAAAGTGAGATTTTTTTTTCTTTTAAAGGATGCTCTGAGTTATTTTAGTTTTTTGGGGGCAGCTTGGGGGAAAATATTTGAGTTTGAAAATTGCATTTTGTCCAGCCTAGAATATTTGATGGTAACTAGGAAGCCATGAAATACAAACATGACGAAAGTCACAGCAGAAGAAACTGAACAACTGAGAGGCCTTAGATCTCTTTTTAATAACCTATTGGTGACTCTACAGAAGCCATTTACAGCTTCAGTAAATTTACAGTCCAGAGAAGGAAAAACAAAACTTTTTTTATACCAACCTAACCAAGACAACCTTTAAAATATGTTAGGAAACATTATAAAAGAAATTATTCAGCAAAATCAAGGAAGGTGGATCCTTCCAGAGAGAGGGGTAAGTAAAATATCATGAAAAACTAACCCCTCACATGTTTAAGAAAATCTGTATATTTCTCTTTTTCTCCATGTAAAAATGTGCCTGTAGTTTATAAAGTGTTCAGAATAGTTCTATTCATAATTTGAAAAATACCTCTAGAAAGTATTTAACACATATTCATCTCCCCCCCTCCCCCCAGTGGTGTGAACTTTTTTAAAAATAAAAATGATAATCTTTCTTACCAAGTATGAATTTTACATACGACTAATATAACCCCATATAATTGGTTAAATTATAAGATATTATTGACTTTTCTAACAAAATTTCTTACAGATAACCTGACAATAATAGAAAAAAGAGCTCCCCATAACCTCTCTGTCTCTCTAGTTTATATATAGAATAAGTTTGCATTTAAAATAAATCATCCAAGGTTTTGTGGAGAAGACACAGAGATCCGTATATCACTTCATCCTCCATACAAGCATACTCAACTGTAAAATTATTTTTTATCCAAAAGTAATATTTGAACAACACACTTCATTTAAAACAAACCAGCATGCAATCAAGCAAAGAGCTATTCAACATCTCACAGCATTTTTAGCCATCAAAGAGGGAAAACATTTAACTGATGCTGTATTTTATTCTAGATTTATTTATTTATTTATTTTAAATAAAAACCACAAGTTGATTGCCTGCTAAGGGTAATACACCTTATTTTAGAAACCTTTTATTAGAGGAAACCAGAACAGTATATTTTTAAACCTTCTTCTAAAAAGGGTCTGGACTGAATCATCCTGACTCAGCCCATACACAGAGCTATGGGAACACTGCGTGGCCTTGCAGTACATGACAGAAAGCTTCCTTGGCCACCCAGGAAGCAGCCCATCAACCAGAGTTTTGGAAATGCCCCTTAACCAGTGACAAAATCCTAGAAGGTCCAGCTTGCAAGATGAGTGGTGTGACATGAAGCTCACTGAGAGCTGGTTTTTAATACAACCATTTCGGCAAGTTTGAACTGAAAACTCCAGCACTGCCTTCAACAGAGTAAAAGTCTGTGTATTCACAGAGCTCCCTCTGTGACCAAAACTGAGGGAAGATGCAAATTTTGACAAACTGACCCATGCCATCCACTCCTTCTTTTGCATGGGTCGGTATGTGCAGAAGGCAAGGCCAGGGGAATTTACAGTTTACCTTAGAGCAGAGAGATCTGCTGAAGACGCACAGCCCAGTTCATACTGTGCTCCCCACAGGATCCTCTCTCAAAGACTCTTCTAGCTGTGCTGTGGCACAGACACTTCCAGCTTTGTCCCACAGCTGCTCCTCGTGCATCTGGCACTTCTGCCCTTTGACTGACCAGTGGGCTGGCGTTCTCTTTACAGAGAAGTTTTGTTACTGCACACTTGAAATTAAAACTGTTACGTTTATCTCTATCCTCTCCCCTTTGAACTGAAGAGGGGTCACTAGCAGGTCCAAACTTCAGCAGCACATTTTGGTTTTATAGAGCTGATGCCAAACTTGTATTTAGAAAACTTTTGTTTTTAACTCACTGCCAAAACAAACATACTCCAAATTGTCAGAACATGTGAAACACTTTCATGAAACTCCACAGTGAATTAACGCAGGACCTCTTGCTACTGTATCCCCTCAAAGCCAGGGGATATCCAAATCCAAATACTGGACCTTTCAGAACTGCATATCTGAGAAATTTTGGCAGCCCCATCTCCAATAATCAGTAAAATGGCTTCATTTTTTTTTTTCTTAAATGTCTATCCAGGCTAAAGCACATTGGAAAAAGCATATTCATATATTGTAGTAACCCAGTTTCTTTTACAGGTGAGTCTAAATAGCATTTAAGGCAATTTCTAGGCTACTTCAACTTTCTGAAAGGTCTCTTATTTTATTCACTTGGAGCCTATGATCCTTTCAAATCCTCCCAGCTGTGAGTTTGACAGATTAGATCACAAAGGTCCTTTTTCCACCCTTTTTTCCCCACTCTCCTCATGTTCTACTGTCAGAAAGACTGAATTCCTTTGAAGTCATCATACAATAGGAATAATCGAGCTTCCTTCACTGGTACTACCATTCTTATCTCCGAAGACTTTCTCAGAAGCCTTTACACAATTGGATCCTCACAATCCACATCTACAGACTAGTACAGAAAGCCCTCCCTTCAATTAAAAGGCATGTGTGCACCAGAAACAGCTCTGGATAGATTCCCTGTGTGTCAGAGGCACGGGTTATAGTTGGAGCCAGTTGAAGTTGTTGCTCAGTTCCCAACTGCTGTATCACTTCCAAGAGATCTGGGAAAACAGGGGCACCAATTTATAAGTACTTGTGTTGATAACACTGACAGTGACACTTCTGAGGCTGTTTGTGCTGAAAATAATTGAATCACAATCTGACTCACTTCTAAACACCTGACTGAATTAAATAAATTACGGATGAGCTATTCCAAAATACAAAGCACGTATAGCAAATCCTTAAAGACTTGATTTCTGAAGATGGGTTACTACCCAAGTATTGTGCTCCAGTTTCACTTCCAATACACAAATTTTCGAAAGTCATTTTCATATAGTCAGAGAAAAGTTTGAATGTAAATTTCATTCATTCTCAAAGTTTTCTTTGCTACAGCTTTGTCCCACTTCAAATTCCTGAAGACATGAAAAGAATATTCAACTTCTCAGCAAATCTAAGAGCACAGTTTTCACCTTTTGATTGTTAGGATGAAATACCTGCTACATTTTGAGAACGTAGTAGGGGTTCTTTGATACACATGGCCTTTGGCACAAAGAATATACCAGAATATGCCTTTATCTTGAGGGTACCCCAAGAGGGTCCAGCAGTCCCAACCACTCCACAGGACTTCTACAAATAATGAGGACAGAAGTGTCAAATGAGGGGAAGAGAGCAAGATATGGAGGACCACATCACATCTTAACCACGGATGAGGACTTGACCATAACATGGGCTCTGAATCCAGGTCTTGCTATATTTAATTATAAAAACAGTTGCCTCAGGTGCATTTTGTCCCTAACTAGCTTTCTTCAGCTCAAAATGAATATGTTTCTCAGACTCTTTGTTTAACTCAGTGCTGAGTTAATTCATTCCTCTGGAAAGGGAGAACAACTTCTGATAGTATTTTAGACTTCTGGAAGAATCCCAGAAAAGCACAGGTAAAACAGATTACATATATGTTGATAGCATCATAAACCTAATGTATCTATACATGAATTTGACTTGCAAAAAACTCTGTGCAGTAAATCCTCTTTCCATTACTCACTCTTGCTAAGGTGTCTGTGCACTAAGAAACTAGGAAATGTGAAATGAATGCTTCATGGCAGAATAGGACCACCCTGAGCCTACAAGAAAAGTCTTACTTCTCCTCAATGAAAACAGACAGATTTTTCTTCAGATGCCCATCAGTCATCCTTGGCTACACACCTGTGTCTGCTTAGGATGGGATCTTACATCAGGTCTAGCTCCTCCACACGAGGACTGGGTGAAGTATTACCCTTTCTCCTTTTACCTTCCTCCCCACGCGTTCCTGTCACCTCTTTTGTGCCTGCTTAGTGGTTCATGTGAAACAATTGAAAGAACTGATTTGGGTGAATAAATAACTAGAGAAAACAAACAACAAAAAAACCCTCACAATTTCCTGGTTTGGCTGAGTGGAGATTGGCAAAAGCACCCGTGCCAGCTGGGGGAGGCGTGCCCAGAGAGCTGCTGGAAAGAGTCGGACGACTGCAGCCTGGACTTCGATCCGTTTATACTGCTGTGGGACTGAACCTTTAAGTCCACCAGGGTATATACAGGGGTAATGCTGCACAGAATACAAGGCTAAGTTTACCTCATTTCCTCTGGAGCTACTTTTCTTCTCAAAGACAAATGTGCATTCTTTAGAAAGTTTTGCCAGCAGGTTAACACTCAGCTCTTGCATAATCATGCATCAATGCGTTACTGTGGAACAGAAACCTCGTATCACCAATTGCCTCTTCAGCATCTCATAAGTGTTCCTCCCACTCTGATATTAAGAAGTTAGAAATAGAAATTGGAAAATAAAGGGAAAGAAGGCGGTGTTCTGTTCTTCCATGTTCATAGAGACTGACTCAAAAACAGTCTCATGACTTCCACTCTTCTAGATTTCCGATAGAAACCAGTTCCACAGAATGAACCAAGAACCAACAACTTTTTAACAAACGGCCATTTTCAACACTAAAAATTCATAAAGTATACAAAGCAAGAACAAATGTGTTTTAGCCAGGTATTGACCCTTAATATAATTCCTTCAAAGACATCTGAGAGTCACCTCCCAGAATAGTGCTACAAGGAAATGACAGGCACAGCGATAGCTTGCCTTTACTTAATGCTTTGTTTTAAAAAAAGAAATTTGATTCCAACTCCTTTCCTCTCTCATGAATGTCCCCAGGGCAGCTAGAGATGAAAAACACAAATTGCGTTTTCTAGTCATTCCAGAGATGCATTAATACTTTAATAGATGAAAATAGACTGTAATACTGAGCTGTATTTTTAGCTATTTTCTTTCATCTGTTTACATTGTGCTGGAATGTGAGTTTTAGTTCTAAATAATGCCTGGATGGGGAATATTGTCTGTGCTGCGAGGGCTGTGAGTTACAACTGTGCTTAGACTGCATGTTACTCCACTGTTTTAACAAGCCCATAAACATGGTCCTTGCAAGCTAAACAGCCAAGAGGGAGATATTTCAGCAGGGTAGTTGAAGGATTCTTTCTCATAAAGTCAGCTTAGGGATCATTTCTCTGCTCAGTCTAAAGATGTGTCCGTGTCGCCTTCAAAAGCTGCTGGACCTCAGGACACGAACTCTGAGGAAACTGCACAATCCTGTTATTATAACCCAACAGAGTCCCACTGATGTCGAGGACCTGTTTTTACAGAGTCTGTTTAAGTAGCCCTGCTTATTTCAAAAGGCATCGTGCAACATTATGCTGCACAAAGCTTCAGCATGGTGTCACCAGGAGACCTGTAACCTATGAACTTACCATAAATTATCCCTTAAAAGTAGGGATCGAGACTAGTTTTGAGTAGCTGATGCATCATTAATACATGCTAGTAATGTAACCAACATCTTGGGCAGTAAGGGCACAGAAATTAATCTTGAGAAGCGTCAGGGCCCTGAATGCCCTCATAAACCTTAACATCCCTGACCAGCCTCACCTGGGACCTCTACCTACACACATGGTCTGGGAGCAATATTTGTGATCACACCTGGCAGCTTTGGTTGCTGCCTGAGCTGTGCTGGAGGAGTGCTGGCTCCAGCTCGGCCACAGCCATGTCCGGCCATGAAGGCCCTTGATCCACGCCTCAGTTTGCAGACTGACTTCCTGGCTTGTCCTGCCCTCTCACTGGGGACCTACCTGCCTGGTGATCACTGGACCTGATCCTGACCTACAAACTGATTTCCTGGCTCAGCCTGGAACCTGTCCTATCATCCAGATATTGCCTTATCTGCACACAGGTTCAACCTGGCCACCATCCCACAATCTGTCCCTGCTATCCTTGCTTAGGTACTGTGGGACTGGGCCCGGGGCAGCAAGGCAGTGTACATGATGGAAGAAGTGAAGACTAGAGTAGAAGTAGTTCTGGAATTACTGAGGTGAAAAATAAACTAGTCATGATCAGGGTTGAGGATGAAAGATAAGGAAAAAGAAGACAGAGATTGGGACCTGCTCAAACGTTGAGGACCACTGCAGTGTGGAAGGGTACTGAAGAGATTGTGATCTTATACAAATTATGGTGTATGTGATGAGGTGGTTTTACACTCAAACGGTGGCTGAAAAAAATAAAGGAATGACAGGATGATGGCATTTACTGCAAATCACTAGTAAGTGCTAGAATTGCAACAAGTGGTAAAAAAAAATCCTAGCTCACATACTTTAGAACAAAGCTTCTGGAGCTTTGTCAAATTGGTAGTAGAGAGGAGGAAGACAAGATCTGAGGTGTCAGAGTGCTGCTAACATGAAGGCTCCAGGAGAAGGTGCATACCAAGCACCACTGCTCCCAGGCATCCCACTGGAGTCAGGAAACCACTCACAAGAGAAATTAGGAAACTGACAAAAGCCAATTGGAGTAATCAGGCTAATAAGAAAAGAAAAATTGCCCAATCAACAAAAAATGGATATGACAGAGGGAAGGCATTTTGGGAGCTCTTTGAAGCTGCTAGTAGGTAGAGATCAGTTTTTAACTGGTAGTCTAGATTGCTTCATACAGAGCTACCCACTGCTACATCCTAATGGAAATGTGTCAAAACAGTGGCAGGAATTGTCCAAGAAGGAACTGGGACACTCTACTGCACCCAAAACACAAGAGCTTGTGACTGTCCAGAGTCTGGTTATTTTCATGTTTAGTCAGCACCTTCATGTCATAGGGATTTATGAATGTATAAATATACTAAGAGCTAATAAGCCGATACATTAAATAAAGTTGTCTTATTCTTCCTATTTTAACAAAAGCAGATTCCTCTAAATTAGCAGTTATAGGTTGTTGGGTTTCCCTCCTCCCCACTCTCAAATTTAGAAATTCGACAGCTGAGCTGTTGGTGAATCATTTTCATGAGATCAAATGCTCTAATAGTCATGCAGGGAAAAAAATACACAGCCATTAAAAGCTTATATATTAGGCTTACAAATTTGAGTTGGAGGTAGAAGCAAAACTTTACTTTATGAAAATCTGAAAATATCATGAGCTGCTTCTGGAAATTTGGGGACAGACTGCATGCCTACAAGTACTTTGGTATGTCTGAAGATTCTGCCTAAACGAGACGCTGAATACAGACTGCCTAAACTTGGGATGAAATCCCTGGAGTGGCCTGGAGCAGGAACATGAACCTTTGTGTCCTGGTGATTGTCACCTGCACCAAATCTGGTCTGAACAGGTAGTAAAGGTCAACACTAAGAAAAGAAGACGACAGTGCTTGTCCTACTCCTTTCACTATCCCCCACAAAGTAACATGGGAGGTACTCTTCACATAAACTGCATCACCCATCAAAATGTTGTGGAAATGTGAGCTGCAAGGTGAACATCGGAGCAGGGACTTGGCTTGCTCAAGAGGCAATATCAAGTCCAGAAGAGACAGAGCAGGTTCTCCCAGTCATTAGTTTTTGCCTTATTTAATCAATCACCAGTCAATCAATCAATATTATTTTAAAGTACATGCCAAGTAATTACCTGAGCAATAATAAAGAGTCACTAGAGAAATGAGGAAAATACAATTACATTCATTTTTCAGGTCAGTCTCTATGACAACAAGAGTGAACGCCATTGATCAGCAGTTAGTAACCAAGGCCACATTTGACGTAGATGAGTTGTTCTCATTCACATGAAATGCAAAATTATAATTAAATATTCAGATGCTAAAATGGAGATACGAGAGATGAGTAACAGTGAATAAATGGTATCACACCCTAGACCTAACTTATATAATACTCTGCTATTGGAGAAGACCACAATTACCTGCAGAAATTCCCAAGCTGAGCACCCTGTTTACAAAACCAGATGAATAATTTTGTTTTCTTTTGAGGAAATTGCCAGCTGGGAACAAGCACAGAAAGGGTGGCTGAGCACTGAACAAGCCTCTCCTATCTCTAACGTCTGTGAGAATAAGCACAAGAATACAGGTCCCATTCTGCACCTGCCAGAAGGACCTGCATTTTATTTGGAGGACTTACTCTCTCAAAGTTGTGATATTCCTGCTGTGTGTGCATAAACTCAATATAAACTGCACTCATAGGAACAAAGTTCACATAGGCTAAAAACAGACACAATACTGAAAGCCCAATTAGTGCTGCTCCCCTCCCTTTTTTCTTTCTTCCTTTTTTTTTTTTTTGCTTTTTGTACTAAAGAAAAAGGTTAAAAAGGGACTGAATCATTGTGGCTTTCTTGGCATCAGTTGTTGCCATTGTTCCCTCCTCACTTACAGTGGAAGGAACTCTTTGCTTAGTCCTCAGTCCATCAGTAAAGAATCCATGAAATGACTCCTCCTTATCCTTTACATCACTCTGGAATTCATCACTTGTTCCTACTGACTGTGGGCTTCTTTCTTAAATTTCAGTCCATCGAAGAGATCACGATTTAACCATGTAGATATCTCTATGCTTCCTGTTCTTTCTCTGCTTGAAAATTTGTGCTTGTGCCATTTGTGCCCATTCAGGCACAAAACTGAAAAGTAATGTAAAGTTAAAATTTATCCTTTACAGGTCAGATACCTCTTCAGTAAATAATAACAGCTGTCTGGAATTGACTAAGATACCACAATTGAACTGACTGATCAAATCTTGATCAGATTATTTTCCCTCTCAAAATAAGTTGAATAAGGCCAGTAGTGGTCAAGTTTCTAGAAGAGTCGTGCTGTGTAGACACCCTGTGTGTCCATCACTGGCATTCTTTCCATCACTGCCCTTGGCCTCTCTGAAGTAGAGAAAAGCCAAATTTGCACTACAAGAAGCTGCTGACTGGGATGAAGCCACCAGCACCTTTCTACCTTCAGGCTGTCTGTAGCATTTGGACGTAGGTGTAAGTGACCACTGACATGGCCCAACCCACAAGAACTCTGACAAAAATTATCTTTAGCAAATTGCTAACTGAAGGTCTCCTACGACAACAATAAAACACATTTTTTGTCCTCTCCCCAGACCTTCCTCTGCTCTTTTTGAACAAAGCGATTTACCCCTGGTGCTGGCAGCTGGATTGTCAGGAGAAATTAGGGAGATTTCTGCTCCTCTCAGGAGCCTGCCACTCATGCAGCTTGCAGCTCTGTGCAGATGTATGGCCTTGGCTCGCACTGTATCTTGGCTCTGTGTCCCAGTTTATCACCCTAGGGTGTCCCTCCTGGGAACTTCCAGTCACAAGCTATAAAACTCCTGACACAGCATGGGAACACAGCATGCTCCCTGCCCCAGCTCTGGTCCATAAACCCTTTATTGCTTATTTTGCTTATCTATATGGCCTAATGATGAAACCTGTGCAAAATACTTGCCTTAAGCCTTAAATCTACATGAAGCATGTCTTCAAGTGCAGACACTGGGCAAATATCACCAAAAGTATCAAAAGATTTTCCTTAGGTCCTGCAAGCATCCAGTTCACATCTCCAGACTTGAAGTGTCCTGACAAGATGTCAGGACAATTCGCAAGGAAAGATAATTCTGAAGTTCTACCAGTAAGACTGTCAGAAAACAAGCTTTGTATTTGCAAGGGAATGCTTATGGCTTCCACAGTCATGGATGTGAAATAATGCAATTACATGATCACTGAATTATCTGATTAAGTGCAACAGGGATACATCTTGAAAAGCAAACAGCAAGGTTGTTTGCCAAAATGCAACATTTTCACAGAGCTAATACATTCCCAGAAACCACGCTGCTTATGCACACAGTCCCCACAAGCAGAAAAGGAGCTGAATTCATTAGGTGAGCACTAACTGCTGCGCAGTTCTGCACAGCTCTATTAGGGCAAAGAGCTGGGTGATTCAGGTCCAGTCCCAACAGCGGTTCTTGCTGACTAAAGTTCAGCAAAAACTAGGCAAAGTTGTTTACAAGACAATAAATCTGTCACACCTTCTTCGTCACAGGCAGTACTCCACAGCATACAGAAAGAATTGAGATCTTTCAGCAATTCCTGCTTAATTAAGATGACTCTATGAAGGTGATGTGAGAACAGTTTTATGGGGATTATGGGGAAATTGATGGGGATTTACAAATAAAGAGGCTGAATTTCATGGCCACGCACATTCAACAGACTGAAGAATCCCAGGAGACTTTTCCCTGGAAGATCAATATTGTCCCACTTGAGTTTTACAGAGCTGACAGGTTATTACCATGTCCTTTGGAATATTGCACTCAGCCCAAGTAAAGGCACTGCCATAGCCTCTACAAGTAAAATGTAATTCCCCAGCTGCCTCTGCACATTAACCCAAAACCACAACCTTTTCAGATCTTTCCTCACAAGGCTTGCTTAGTGTCCTTCACGAAAAATAATACAACAAATACTAAATGTTATAAAATGTCTGACAGTCTCAGAACAGAAGCTTCTAGAGACTTCAGCGAAGCACCACAAATGCGATTTAACTTGTCATGTGATAAGCACTTCTATCTCCTAGCTCTTATGCTTAGGACAGAAAGTTAATGGATACAGTTTTAACTTTGTAAACTTGAGAAGTGCAATATAAGAGTAGGCAAAGTAATTCCAGTCTCTCAGAAGGCAGGGCAAGACACATTGCAGTAACAAACCTCCTGCCTGGGAATTGCAAAACAACGCAGATGAATATAGGGGTTGAAGAGTGCATACATCAGGTTACCAAGAGTGTTATTTGCATCCGATGAGTCCAAGAAGTTGCTGTGAGAAGGGGTGGACAGGAGGAGCTCCCAGCCTGCTTCCAACTCAGCTGGTGAAGCTATACCGCATGCAGATTACCTGAATTTCTCATGGTGTGTCTGCATCGCCTGGTTGGTGCATTCTCCATTCAGGCACTTGCTCTGAGCAGGCTTGTAAGCCAATGCAGCACACAGTGAAATACTAGCTTAGGTCTCAGAAGCGATATTGATGTCTTATTTAGCCTACACTTACTTCTTTTCTTGTTTTTACCTTCCTGAAGCAGCTTACTTATCTTTTCAAAACAGCAAATCGCTCCTCCCCTAAACAAAAACTCCACATGAAATGTCTGCAAGCAACAAATCAATGTACTTTAAAGGCTAATTAAGAAATGTAGCTCCATTCAGGGAATGTAAGCATCCCTCCCTTTTTTTAAATTTTTTTATTTTTGCAAAATTTGACCTTTTATTACTATTATTTTTAAACATGTCATCTTTCTACATTCTTAAAGAGTTTGAAGCAGAGGAGTTTTTAAAACTATTCAGGAATTTAGTTATATATAAATACACTACTAGTTATTTATATTCCCTTTGGTTCCTTTCTGTATGAATAATGAAAGGTATGGTAATGCATTTACTGGCAGACAACTTGTAAACAACTGTGTATGTTAGTTTACTTAAATAGCTTATCTCTGCATTTAATTCATAAACATTTGAAGTTATACTACAGGCAAAAAAAATAATGGATGAAAGCCACGCTGCTGAAAGCTGAAAAGGCTGGCCAAGCTAAGCTCCCAAAAGTGCTTTAATGCACCGCACTAAACATCTATGCACGTTGTGGGATGGGTAAATGTGGCAGACGCTACCTGCAAACTGAAAATTGTTATCAAATCCCACCTACATTTGTACCATGAAGTCTGACAGGGAAAGAAGAGTTCTGCAAGAGAGAATTTCTAGCAGGCTAACGCAGAAGTAGCTCTCATGATTCACTTGCGCAGAAAGAAACATCCCACTTGAGACTTGGGACCCTCCGTATTTGATCACCCCTGTGATTTACATCATGCAAACTGATTTATTCCACTAGGGACTTAATTTTAATGCCTTCATTAATTAGAAAAAGAAGTTGCCCATGTTTAAAAACGCCAGCATTTAACAGCCTCAGGAGGGTCTGCCACCCCTTCACTTTGCTGTTGTGGAGTGAGGCAAGCTCCTCCATCACTATCTGTGTCTGAGCACAGCACTGTATTTTCATTTACACAGAATGGAAAATTCTTGGGAGCAAGATGATGCCCTTTGTTTTGCTCTTACTCACTAGTCTGCTCGAGGCAAAAGATACGGTGACTTCCTACAGCCGCTCAGCATCCTGCATGCAAGTAATGCAGTGCCACAGCAGCCAGCCACATCCCCCATCTACAACACAGCTACCTTCAGTCTTCATTGTCTGAAAAGTTGGGACAGCCAAAAGAGGCATACAAGATTGCATTGCAGAAACCAAAGGGGAAACCAAGAACTTACAGAACGAAAAAAAATTATATAAAAGTTTCTAGATCCCTTACGTTTTCACAGCTGTGATTCTGCATCATTGAAAATAATGTGGAGGGTCATGTTTCTGACATACTAATCCCTCCCCCCATCATTTCTGCAGCAAATTCTTGTGTTCTCTTCCCATCGCTTCTTGTCACCGGAATACACCTGATTACCAGGTGTCCCCCTCCCCTCTCTTCCCCCTTTTACTCCACATTCAAATAGGATCAGAATAAGAGCAGCCTGTTTGTTGACCCTAATTACAATGCAAAAACTGTACAGGTGTGGACCAGAAGAGGACATTTCCATCCGGACCCAGAAATATCACCTTGCAGGGAAAAGCATGCAATAAAGCATCTGTAGCAGCCAGTTCAAGATTCCCTTTCCCCAGTTTTAAAAGCAGAGATGCCATTAATACGACTGCTCAGGGATCCTAAATCACAGAGCAGGATTAAAATTCTTTTCTGCTTTCATTTCTTTTTTGTACACCGGCACATGCTCCCAACAAGCAGCGTGTGCAAGCAGCGAGACCTTGGTTTCTACAGCAGCAGGTGTCATGTTCAGAAAGGATGCACGCACTTCCTCACAACCAGCGTAAAACTTTCTACCACCAAGCCCTGCCCCTTAAAAGCAGGGGCAGTGAGCCTTGTGTTTGCACGGGCCCCCAGCTGTCCGGTGCGCTCCTACCTCAGACCACCGTTGGGCTCTTCATCGGAGGAGAAGGCACCGTTGCAGACGTTCCCGAAGGAGTGGCTCGGCTTCAGTTTGGCTTCCTCGCAGTCTGAGGCAGGCTCCCTTTTCTTCCGCTTGCCGAAGAGCTTCTTGAAAGGCTGGAATTTGCCTGCTTTTTTCTTGTCTGCGGATTACAAGGCAAACACAGGCAGGGCTGAGGGAAGCAGCCCCCGGCGCAACTCGCCAGCACTCACCGCATTACCACGTTCAAAGGAAGAATGAGGTCAAAGAGCAAAGCACCAGCCCGAAGCAGCCCAGCGCCTGCGATGTAAATGCTGGGCTGCAACTCCCTGCTGACGTACAGCATCGACAGAGCAAAACTAAGAGCATTAAAACATCTGCTCTTAGGTTTAAGGGTCTGCTTGGAGGCATCAGCTGAACATTTGGATAAGGGGAAAGGATAATTTTGCTGAGCCAGAACGTAACGTTGGGGATCGCTTTTAGGCTTATGCCATGCTTTTGTTTTGGCCTTTACACCGAAAGACAAGCACTGCTTTGATTTCCCCACTCAAGCAGGTGCAGGATCCTCTGCCTTCAGTTGAAAGCAATTGAAAGTAACCTGCTGTACTTTACTTATGGGGCCTCACAACCAGACAAGTAGATTTGCAAATGAGCAAAGGGAACAGGACAAAGTTCTGTTGGTTTGCTGGTGAGTTACTTCAATAAACATTTTTCTGAGCCCCCAAAGTAACTGCGAACAGGACAGAATTTGACCAAGCACTTCTTCCTTGAGATATTTCAATTTTTAAAAGCGTCACCAAAAAAAAAAGCACAGCAAAAAGACAAAGCAGACATGAAGACAGGACCAAGAAATAAAACAAGTTAACCAGAAGTGATTTTTTTTTCCTCTACAAAAGTTTGAAGAAAATAAATGTAGCTTCAAACTACTTTTCTCTCAACATGTATTGAAGCAAAAAGCACCAAGAGTTTCTTGCTACCCACTGCCAAGAAGAGGTTAATTTCTCTGGGCTGGGATGCACCAAAGAATTTCTAAAACTGCCAAAAAACTTGATTTCTTTTCTACCTCTGCGTAATTTTGCAGTGAATCTACTTAAAACAAAATTGTGGCTTTTAAAAAACCTTTCAGCCTCCCGTCATAGCCCAGCTGGAGAAGCATCCTGTTGTACTGGTGACACAGAGTTTCATAACCTCTTTATATCCCTACATGCACTCTTCTTCCAGGCTGCATGCAGACAGCGTGCCCATGTGCATGCTCTGCCCTTCCCCAGGAGCTGCAGCTCAGCAGAAGGCAGCAGCTGGATTACACAGTACAGGGAGGCCCCCGGAGAAAGGTCTGACCAGGAAACATGAAAGATTTCCCTCCTGCAGCAGCACTCGGCAGTGCCACGTCAGGTTTCGTGCTCCACTCTGCCATACCTGTGTATGGCGAAGCCATATCTGGGTGACTCCCCAGAGCAGCTGCCGGAGGCATAACGGCAGAGTACTGGGGAGAGAAAAGACGCCGAAGCACATTGCCACCTGGCTGCTTCCAGTGATGGGGGGTTTCCAAGCCAGCGGGGTGCCAGCCAGCCCCAGCTGAACCCAGGGGTGGGGACAAACTTGTACGAAGAGCAAGAAAGCTGTAGGAGGCTCCTCATGAATCTGAGGGCATCCATACCTGATTACAGATGAAGCAAGAAACCTAGATCAAAGTAAGAAGTCAAAGATGCAATAGATACTAATGCCACATTTCCTTTACAAATCCCTAAGAGGGTTACACAGCATCACCTTCTCGTTCAGCAGTAAAGATACACGGCATTTGCGCAACTTCATTAGGACAACACAGCATCCCAGCAGCAGCGTAAAGATAAAAAGATGAACTGCTGGATTATACACCTCAAAAACAGATTAGGGAAACAATCACTGCCAAAGCTGCACAATTTTACTAACATGACAGCACCCCAGAAGGAAAATGGGGACAGAAGTTTGCTTCCCCCTGTCCCTTAGCTCTGCTTTCCGTGCACCAACCAACTCACATCTCCAGCCAGACAACTGCTCGCTGCTCAATTCCAGCTTTAGAGACATGTATCGGTACACAAAGCCCCAAACAGGCAGGCAGAGAGAGACAAGTTATTGCTTTAGGCCATGGCTGCCCCAACCCTTCACGCGCTTCAGAGACCGCCTGCAAAAACTCATAAATCAACTGACAGCACAGACAGGAGGGAAAGGGCCGGTACCAGACCCAGGAGTGGGGAAAGGACTGCTTCTGCACAGCTCCCACACTGCCCGCTCCTCAGCCTCCTTTGGAAGGGAAGGCTGTGCGATGCTGTTTCTGCTGGGTAATGTAATCTACTGTATAAATTGATTCGGCGGCAGCATTTTTTACAAAAGGTTCTCACTGTGTTAGTCACCCCCCGTCCCCTTGTCCCCTCCTCTTCTAGAGGTGCTTTACCTCATCAGCTCCAAACCTACCCCGCTGATTCAGCTGTGAGTCCGGGTGTTGAACAAGACAGACCAACACAGCTCTCATCTCAAGATGGGTAAAAGCCAACGTGGTTATCTCCAACTGAGGTCTGTTTTTCTCCATGTGATTCAACACATCCCTTGGCTGTTTCCCACTCCACCCAGCATCATCACAGTTGTCACATTGCTATGCATGAATTCTTTAAATCAGGCTTCCTGAGTCACTGCAAAACCAACTAACAGCCATCCCTGCAAGGACTGCACGCACCATTCCCGGTCCTGACAGTGCAGACACAAGGAGCAGCCAGCCCTAACCGCTAAAGCAAAGTCTAGCATGCAAATTTGTCATGAGATTTTATAGAGGAAGACATGGGATGATATCACCTACGGGTTAAAATCCATCCTGTAACAGGAAAACAATTACACAAAAAAAAGGAACCGAAACATTGGCAGTGCAGCAGTAAACACCCTGTGCGAAATCCTTCCAAGTCTCTGATGCTCGAGCTCAACCATGACTCATCCCTCTCGCCTATCTATGCTTCAAAAAGGAAAAACGGGACAGATAAGGCTGAAGGTTGGGGTACCCAATGCTGTCAGCTTGTACCAAGGGCAACTGCTGACAGAGCCAGGAAGGCTCATGCGGGCCATTTCCTCCTCTCCTTAATCCTTCAAACACGATTCCTACAAATCCAGCCCTGGGAGAACATGGGAGACCAGCAATTAAGCCTGTTTCTGCCTGTTATACAGGGCTCTCTTGTTCAAACCACTGTAAGCAGTTAGCAGCAAGTCAGTTTGGAATCACAGCAAAACACGAGGTGTGAAGGCGACAGATAAACAGAGTTGGATACGCTAGCTGAATAACACAGCGCATATGGTCGATGCTCCCTTCCCAACTTATTCCAGAAGAGTAGCAGAGCAAATTAGAATAATCTTTACACTGTCACATAATTTGTCAGCTGCACAAAGACATGCACGGCCTAACACAGAGCCAGGTAAAGTGGAGAGCAGCAGCATCATGAAGGCAGCTGGTGATGCCTCCCCACTCCTGGTGACAGACAGGAGACCAAGAGGAAGAGCTACTCCCCTTGCACCATCTCTTTCACTCTGAGGCTCTCTGCTATAAACATTAAGGCAGGTGTAATGGATTTCATTACCTGTAAATCAGGCACAGCCTTTGGACTTCAGCTGGCAAAGCGTTAGCAACTGCACCAGCCAGCAAATCCCTGTCAGATAGCTTGTAGTTAAACTACTCAAATGTCACCCAAAATTCATTGTCATTCCTCTGTTGTGATGCCTTTCAAAAACTGCACAGAGCCCTCAGCACAAGCACTGGTGGGCCAAAATTCAACTGTTACAGTGGGAAGAGATTTAAAAGAGTGGAAAGAGAGGAAGCAATGTACCCCAAACAGCAGGAGCACTGCACAGCTGAGGCTGCAGAAACTGGTATGTGGATGGCACAGAGGAGATGCCAACACCACTGAAATAATGTGAAAAATAATTTTTAAGTGAAATGAGCCTAACACAATCACAGAGAGAGACCTAATAAGTACAAAGGCGTTGGTTCCTTGCAGCTTGTCCTCCTTGCTGTGGTGCTGGGGCACCCAGAGTGGGGAGAGAGAGAAAACTTGCAGGGAAGAGGTCTCTCCAAGCAGAACTGACCCAGCAAGGACATCAGCTGATAGGCAGAACCATGGTGGTTCAGAGGAAAAATAAAAGCAGGATTTGTAGTGACTTTTTAAAATGGAAGTTATCGTGGCCAAGATTTTTCAAGCCTCAATCTTGCAGGTGGGTTTGTGGAGGTTTCCCAGATATTTGTTCATATGTGAAGTGCAGCACCTGCCTGTAAGGCCTGTCTGTAACATGAGGCACTGCACAGGGGCTGTGTCCAAAATAACAGAATTCCTTTTCAGGGGGTGTAATGACCAGAAAATGTGCTGTAATAGAATAGATTAATGAAGATATGAATTATTAAATTCAGAGAATGGAAATCTACACACGTGACATTATGAACCACATGGCAGGGAGAGGGCATGAGAGATACCGAGCTGCAGGCACAGTGTAGCAGTTGAGGAGAAAAAGAACCAAAATATCATGGTAAGAGGGAAAGTTGATGGACATCTCTAACCACATCTCGTCAGTGAAAAACAAGTCTGTGATGACTTTGGTTTTTGCTGATGCACTTGTGTTCAGACCCAGGAGCAGCGCTCCCCAGAGAGGTGTCTTTACTCCTCCAGGAGTGGGAACCAAACCATTTGGAAACAAGGAAGGAGGAGGGCAGGCTCCGCTCTGCTTGGTCATGTTCCCAAGTTTTAAGATGAGCTCCTCTACCTATTGGGGTTCATCAGATTTCAGTGGGAAAGTTGTTTCCTGGATGTTTTTTACCCCCCATGATCTTCCCTCAGCCCACTGCCCTCTCTTCCATCTGTAGCAAAACCCACCCAAGCAAACATAAAACCAACTAGGGGTGTCAGATGGACACAGCCCAGATATACAAAGCAGATGCTAACACCAAAGAGCCTGAGGAAATGTTTAAGCTACCACAGAGGGAATAAAGATCGACATGAAAGAGGCTGGCATTCGGGCTCAGTGACATGGCTTCCCAGCAAGGAGGTCAAGTCCCAGCTGTGAGACATTTAGCGTTAGAGCGTAAGCAGACAGTAAGCGACAGTCCCATGGTGACAGAGATGAGACAACATAACCAGAGATGAAATCAATACTTGAGAAATGTTAAATGACAACATGATTGGGAGGGATCAAAGGCAACAAATTGGTGCAGACGCAATAGTCTCAGAAAACACCTAGGCAAAGCTAAGGAAAAATAGCCTGCCAATGCTTGTGTGTTTTTCCAAGAGTATCAAGTGATCTTATAAGAGATACTATTTCTTGCAAACCTTGCCCCACAGAGAGGATGAGGTATTCTTGGATTACCTGATATAAACTAGTAATACTACCTAAAGGATCCATAACACAACAAGAACCAATCTTGCTTTCCAGAAACGTCTTCCCTTGCCACCTGGAGAAGCAAGAACATTTCCATAAACAGACTGTTTTGTGATTTCCTTCCTCCCAGAGACTGTACCTGCCAAAGAAAATGCATGCAGCTGAAACAGATGTTAGGAAACGTGAATCAGCATAATAGATCCTATTAAAGTTCAAACAAGCACCATAAAATATACTTTAGCACCCAGACCAAAGAAAGCTACTTCAACACTTCTCTTTACGTAACAAGGAAATAACAGGGAAAGTAAAACCTTATCTTACTCACTTCAAGGTAAAAGGACTCAACCTCTGCTGCACGAGGACTGCCACAGTTACTGGTAATGGCAAGGAAGAGAGATTAATGCAGGAGGAAAGTGAAGAGCAGTGCTTATGTGTTTAGCTGACAGTAAACAGAAGAACTAAAGCCAAGTAGATACTGCTCCTTTCCACTTCTTCACTCTAGCAGGTGTCTTACCTCCCTCCATTGTAAGCCTTTCCAGCAAGCTGTGTTACTTGTGTGCCCGTTGTTTTTACTGAGAACCAGAGTGAGCACTCCTGGAGGTCACAAAGCCTCACGTTCCTCATCCCTCCTTTCATTTCACCACCGACACCCTGTCCCCCGATCCAGCACACCAGCAGCACCTCCGGACCCAGAAGGAAGAAGATGCTCTCTCCTGACCAAGGCAGCACAGAAAAGCCCAGCCAAGCCTGGAGTAGGCAGGCCACTTTGGGAACATGTGGGATAGGCTGGGGACTGTGGCAGGGAAGAAGTGCGAGGAACTTGGTGTAAATTTCAGTAGCAGCCAGGGAGTTTCCTCCTTCTTTCCCCATCTTCCAGGGGAGATGCCCCAGTACAGGTTACAACAGTGAATAGCAGTCAAGGGATTTAAGTAAGGCCATGTGGGATATGCACCCTGAGCACAGTGACAGCAGCTAGTGGAGTTTGTACATGTCAGGACATTTACAAAAGGGTTAAGAAAATGCAAGAGATGTTACCGAGGCATGGGGCTGCATATGGGAGCACACGGGGTAAGACAAAGCCTGCTTATAATAGCTCTGCATTCTGCAGTGCATGTGAGATGCTTAGAAAGGAAGAGACCGCAATAGCTTCTGATTCACCGCTACAGCATCCATCCGTTATGTAAGAGGAGGGAGAAAGATTCATTTTACTAGGAATGGAAGACCCTTTTGGTATTCTGGGTTTTATCTGAGGTTTCTTGACATGCATTAAGCACATGATGTCAACATAGTAGAGGTATTGGCTAATGGTTTCCTTCTCAGTGAAAAAAATATTCTGTAGAACTTGGGCCTGAGGCCCCACTGCAGAGCAGTGCAAAGTCCGAGGAGCACAACCCTGGGTGGCCAGACACCTCCCTGCTGCCTCTCCCCAGCTTTCAGCAGTCATTTACACCCAAATCACTATTAATAAAGATCATTCTCACTGAGCATTATGTTATGTGAAATCTTTTTCCTTGCCCCTCCAGCCCTTAGAGCAAGTCCTGTACTGCACCAGTAAAAACTTTTGTATCGTGCCAATTGCAATTTTTCCCACTGGTGAGAGGAGGAGCATTTCTTCCTCACAGAAACTACCTGCTTATGATATAAAATAAAGCTGGCATCTGTTGCCAAGACAAAGCTGAGAGATCTCCTGAGCACAAAGGAGAACCAGAATGCTGTGCCCGAAGTTGGTGGCTTGAGGACTGGGCCAGCAGAGAGGAGAGGCAATACTGAAGTATCATACACAAACTCATTCATTTTGTGCATTTTGCTGGGATGTCCTTTAGTAACTTGGCCCTGATCAGCTAGATATGGGAGAGAAGACAAACCTGGCCACACCAGCAGGTCACAGCACAAATGTAAGCCAGCACTGAGGTGCCACTACAAAAAAAATGAAATGTCAGCCGATGGGAAGGGCTCCTGGAACAGGTAGGGGGGTCTCTCTGAGAGAAGGGGGGAGAGCCAACTGCCTTAGGGGGAGAAAGAGCTCAGCTAATAAATCAAGGCTGAAAGCAAGCAGGTACTTCCAACGTCTTTTAGACTGGGATTTGATTTTTTCCCTCTTTTATATGCGTATAACTGAAAGAACAAATAAATATATTGCTGAGGCATTTTGACACAGCACAAGTGTTCTTTCCTGAATGCCACTCATACAGGGTCTTATTGGATAAGAGTTTCTCATTGCAGTGAAAAATTCAGACACGGCATTTCTGCTTCTGTTGCCTAACACAAGCTGAAAACACCAAAGATATATACTGTGAGATAGAGAAGCTGAAAACACTAAAACTAGCAATTTATGGAGTGCCTTCAAAGTGGTGTCACTACTCAGATCAACAGGAACTCATTAATGAAGGAAACCAGCAGACAAAAATGTTTTGTTTCATTGTGATAGGCAAGCATCTAAGAAAAAGCTTGATTTATTTTTTTTTAATTTTTGCAGTTTCAGTTTAATGCACTTTTATAATGACAAATTTATAAAAGAATTGTACCCTTGCGATGCAGGTGAGGTGAAAAATATTTTAAATAGGCCAGATGAAATTAAGAGAGTCAATTTTTCATTTTATGAACTTGCCTGGTCCCCAGTCATAGGGATATAGTTTGGTATTTTTTTGCAATCTATCAATACTCCTTTTGAGTTAGAGTAGCTCCATGGATAACAAGGAAAAAATACAGTGTATATTCTATGAAAAAGAATTACTTTTTTTAAAAAAAGTTCAGATATAGCTCTACAAGTAACTGTAGCCTGGCAAAAAGGGGGAAAAACCCACAACTACTTTATGCCTCTGTTGTTTTTCAGATTTCTAAGAGTTATAAGGTGAAATGGAAAAGCCAAGAACTAAAGGAGTCCTATTCCAAGCAAATTACCAACCACAGCAGTGCATTATTTTAGTAATCACCTCATTAAATTTAGAAAGGTAAATCTGACCAGAGGGCAGCAAATCCATCTGCCCTCCCCAAGCTTAGAGAGTTGAAACCTCAGAACCATCTCTAAATTTTGCAATGAGTCTTAAAAACCAACCAAACAAAAAACCAACTCATATCTGAGTGGCACGGAACCCAAGTCCGACCTGAACTCAGGCTGAATGCATCTAAAAGAACTAAAACACTTGTGACCATCTCTGATTTCACAGAATTAAAATGCTGTTGCAGTTTGCAACTGCATAGCAATGTAAAGAAAATGACAAAATCTCTTATTTTCTGAAGAGAAGAACTGTATGAACCACGGCATTCAGAAATCCTCCTGCCAATCTTGGTTTAAAAAAAAAAAAAAAGAGCAAAGATGGAAGTGGATGCTTCCATGGTGAAACCAACAGTGAAAAGAACTAGGGAACTCAGAAGGCTTTGGTTTTGTCCTTTTGCTAAATCCAACCTCAGCCACCCTATTCTGATGGGCAAGGTGGCCAGAAGGAATTGTGGCGTTCCTTCCCCAAACTGGCAAATCATCAAATCATCCTTGGAAATAACATTGGCCAAGTGCATGGAGGATGCAGGACCCGCTCTGTGCTCCTTTCCTCAAGACGCAGTGCTCTTGCAAGGAGCTGCCTCTTCTGCTGGGGCCCTGTAGAGCCAGACCAGAGGCACCTTCCCCTTCTCATGGTGAGCTCCTCCGGTGCATTTCTGCTGCATGCTCACTTCTCAAGGCTCACTTATTTCTTCTAATAAACACACCATCTTTGCAGAAATTTACAATAGTTGTGGCCAGATTAAGACTCCGGACGGGTGGCCTGAGTCTATAGATTTGCCTATTTATCCTACAGCCATTTTTTTCTTTCTCTGAGCAGCTTTCACTACATACATTGAACACGAGCCCAGATCGTCTCCTCCTCAGTAAAAAGCAGGTAATTGTTAGGCTCCACTGAGACATCCTCCACTCTGTTCAGGGACAAGTTCCATCTCCTGGACACACAAGGAAGACCCTCAGATCACCTAAATATTCCAGACCTGGGCAGACCCCGCTGCAACTCAGAGATGCTTTTCCCCTACAGCTTACAACTCCTCCTGCTCCCCTGCACCTTCAGCAGCACTGAGTACACCTGCTTTCACCCTGCTGCTGACACACTGTTATTCTAGCCTGCAGTGGATGGATGTCCCTGCTGAGTGCCCAGGTTAGATGCTCATTTCAGCCTTTTTCTGAAATTGCTCATTTTTGTAGACCACTGTCCACTTAAGGATGAAATTGGTATTGCGGAACTGACTTGAATGGTATGAAGAGAAAAGCTCCAGCTGACCCTGCAGCTACCCAACACCATCACATCAGTTGGAGTAATGTGGTTTTGAGCAGCTAGACCTTGGAGATGAAATAAAAAGTTAATCATTAGTATTAAACCCTAATTATACTGGTATTGTAGTTTAAACACCAAAGAGTTTTGCAATCCTTCACTAATTGCTCCTTATTCATCACCTGTCCCTCTGTGGTAAGCAGGTAACATGCTGCTACCTTTAAAGAAAAAAGTTCAGACAACTTTTTCACAGAGCAGAGACCACACAGGGAGCTCTGGGCTGCTTTTGGCACCTGAGCCATCAGCCTGGGCTGCCTCCACCCTGTACCAAGCACTGACACGAGATGTGTGTAAGACATTTGTGCGGTGGGAGGATGACTACAGGTCTTAGTGCTGAAGTTTGGGCAACTACCTCTTTAGAAAAGGAGCTTAAAATCGACTCAGTTCCTCTTCTTGTCATCACCGTAATAAAATATACAGAATAAAAAAATATTTCCCTGTTGTTATTTATTAAGGAAGAAAGAAGAGGTCAGAGCACAGACCAAAAGCAGTACCTGATTAGTATGTTTTCAGTGGGGCCTTTGCAGTTTGGAGGCAGCTGAAAGATTAAGGTGATTATGTCTTTGTCTTCCAGAATTAAAATAGAGAAACAGGACATCACTTGAAACACTTATTGACTAGTAACCTCAGAAACATCCTATGAAATTTTACAGCTTAGACTTCCTTACAAATACCTAAGAAATACAAAACCTCTTCAATATTTTTCTTTGCATCTTTGCAAACCTAACATCATTGACTTCATAAAGTACTCAGATAGATGTACTTTGTCATCGCATTTATTTGGCTGATGCCAAGTACATTTATTAAAAACCACTTAGAAGTAGAAGCAGTATTGTATTAAATGTTAGCCAAATAAGATATCAGTACGTATACTACGAAATGAAATATCAGTAAAGGGTTCTTTGTAAGATCTGTACCATCAAACTAGAAAAAATAAACAGCTACTACTGTGATGCTCAGTGAAATCTCCCATTCCCCTGTCCATTCTGTTTTATGATAGAAGAAAATTAATTCCTTATGAGACATAAAATTTGAAGAGAAGAGGAGCAGCCAACAGAGATACTAGAGCATTTATAAATCTAAACATTTTAAAAACGTCTATAATAATTCATTTTATAAGGAGGCAGTTGAGCAATTCTTTCTCCCTGAACTAGGGCAACTAGACATTTCTTTTTAAAATATCTCCTTGGGTTTTCTTTCCTTTAGGCAGTAGAAACAAAGGAGGAAACTATTTCATGCTGGTTTGGTTCCAGGCAGGATTTGCCACTGTGACCACCTGTGTTCATCACACGCTGCCTCCCAGCGCTGAGATTACAAACCATTATCACCACCGACCTGGTGAAATACATAAAATTTAGCCACACAAGTTGGGCACAATTAAATTTCACTGGCAAAGGAGATGGTGTGTTTTCTGCAAAACCACCTGGCCACATTGAAATTTATGTCATTTACTGTGTCCCAGAATGAAACAGAACAGAAGAGACTCAGATGGCCAGGTAGGGAATAGAGACCTCCTGTGCTGGTAAGGATAATTACACATAATTACGGCCAAGGAAAATGAATGCATTGTAGTTCCAGGGATACGACATCAGGATGGACCCTAGATTGAAAAATATTCCAAAAGGCAATTTATGAGCCCTGGAAGGATGCTAGGAGTGCCGGCTGTGCCTGCCATACTCCGAGCGGGCACAGCAGCCAGCCAAGCCACCTGCTCCATCTACTGTGACAGCATCTTTCCAGAAAATAGTGCTACACGGGGCACCTCCTGGCAGACCGGACATTCTCCAGCTGTTCGAATGCAGCAATAAGAGCAGGAAACCGAAATTGTGCCCTGGGTCTGGGCACTGATTAACTGCAGGGCCTGCTTGTCAAGCCCGGGGGGAAGCGGGAGAGCACTGTGGCAGCTCCAAGCACTCGCTTCCCAGGTGCTACCACAGCCGGTGGCTCTCTGCAGGCAGCTCGGTGCAGGAACTGCTACTGTCTCTGTCCAGCTAAGGGCAGATAAGGGAAGCTCAGAATCAGATTCAGAGAAAGCCCACTCTGAACAAACCACGTTTAGCTCCCTCCCCTAATTGTTCTGCTGGCACCATAGGCTGCCTGCCACCCTGCACAAAACACTTTCACCTGATACCTCTGCTCCACTTACAGCAATTGCTCTTAGCCTTGAGTTGTGTAAAAGAAATGCCAGAGAACAAATGCAGGAAAGGGGTGGGGACAGAGGAGAGAGGTGTGTACTCATCTATTTACATCCTTTTCACTCGCTTCACATCTTTTCTTAACTTAGTAAAAACCTGTAGTCTGTGTACCTGAAACAGTATTTTTCCACTCCTGTAAAGCAGGACTCCCCAGCAGCACACTGATTTTGCAAGAACTGTAACAGCAAAAAAATAATAACAGCAAAAAAATAATAAAGTAGCCCAAATAAAAGCTTATAAAAATAATCAGTTTATTTTATGGGACCAACTAGCATCAAGAGATGTACACACCTCTCTCCCTACTGCATTCTGAAGCTGCAAAGCATCTCAAAGGAAATCAGGTCAAGCCTCTTAAAATCTTTACCGCGGGACCATTTTTGAATGATCTGTCAGCTGTGAGTATGGAAACAACAGTGGCTGTTGCTTTGCATCATGGCACACACAAGGGGAAAATTAACATTTACAGCAAGAAGTCCTAACCAAAGAGAACAATCATCCCAGTGCTGTGTGTTAGCCCGCTGTCAGACCCCCCTACCAGATTTTCCACTGCATGTTCAGAAATGTCCTGATGCCCTACATGACTGTGCAAATCTTGATACTTCCTTAAACAGCAGAACTAAAGGCCAGAAGCCATATGCACAGTAACACCCACCAAGGACGGTCAGGGAAAAAAAAAAAAAACCACAAAATATTTAAGTTAGATATGTGAAATGACAGCACTGTCAGTCACACAGGGTAGCTTTTCACAATGTCCAAGTTAAGCTCATGCTTCTCCCACCTTTTTGTCCCCTTCTTCAGTTTTTACAAGTAAGTTTTTCACATTATATGGAAGGAAAATGACACTCACCAGCTGTGAGGCAGGAACATACTGCAATGCCAACGCAGAACAACATTTTCTCCAATATTTTTCTTCAGAGGGTATGCCTCAATCTGAAGGGAAAGCATTTACCCCTATTTTATTTAAACAAAGCATTCAGAGTGAAGTGGAAAGGGCAGAAGCTGGGACAGGTTATCTACGTGTAACTTTGTGTCTTTGAGGTCTCTTGGTGGTGGGTACACGTATGCAACCAACACCCATCTGCAAGCCTTGCTGGCTGGTGAAGGTTTCAGCCTGGCAGCACATTCCTACATGGCCATCACACGCTTTGCAGATCACCACAAAGAGGCCAAAAGCCTCTCAACAGAAGGACTGCAGATTTAGCCAGGATCAATGACAAGGGCAGAAAGGAAGGCTGTGAAAACACTTGCTGAATCTTATGTCTCAGAACAACAAGAGGTAGGCAACCCACATTAGTTTCTTGGAATATGGAATTTTTCTTTAGTTATGTGTGATTACAACTACTCTACTACTAAAATGGCCTGAGAAAGTCCTCATATACCCCAAATGAAGCAAACTCTCTCTTTGCAACCTTGGTGGAAACACAACATTTACTCACACCATGGTAGAAATCCCAAGCAGCAGCTCCAGAGACACCAGTCCTGGGTAATTCATGGAGAGGAGTCACTGCATTGCTTGTCTCCTAGCAGAATGGGCCCAAATTGAAGAGAGGTTGTGTTGTTTTGTTTTTTTTTTTTTTTAATTAACCAAAATTGTCATAGCTTTTTTTCTAAGATCAACCATGGTTAAAACCAAGGCAGCTTTAAACCTCTCAAGGGGCTGAAGGACAAGTAAAGAACTTCCAAGGCAGCCTCAGAGGACTCCGCTTTCTTCTGCTGATACAGGCTTTGTGCCAGAGCTGGTATATTTTGAGGACGTGACCTTGCTGTGGATAGCTGTGCTTCTCTGCCCTGCCCTCCTGGACCATGCTATCAGACTGGTAAGGTTTGTCTGTACCTGTTTTCCAGGATAACCCAAGCACCCTCCATGGAGTCATCCTCTTATTATCCTCCAGCACCTGAGTAATCAGCTGGGTCAAATGTAGCCACAGAGCACCTGGTCATCCTCGCTTTAGGCTATGTTACGAAATGGGACAAGCACTCTCCTTTTTAGGCTAGAGAGAACATGTCATTTAGAGAAACAACATACCAGAATAAGAATTAAATACAGTCTGCTACGGAAGAAGAAAAACATGAAGAGATTGCATCTTTGCAGTAAGGAAACAAGGTTGTGATCTCACTGTTTAATAAGAAACAAATAAAGTAGAGAACAGAAGTCTCCCAACTGCACTGGGCAGAGATCTGTAATTAGTTCACCAAGTATTTTACTGAAAGTATATTTTTATCTGTGTATCAAAGCAAAAGGTGCTGATTAATTGCAGCTCATTAAGTGTAAGTTGTTTTTTAAGTAGGAAAAATTAATACAGGCATGGCGAGGTTGATTCAGACAAGAGTCCCACCTAGTTTACTGTCGCATTTCTGATAGCAGCAAGCCTGCTTATACTACAGAGGAGTAATTTAAAAGCCAGTCCTGAGCCATGGGGACAGGCAGCCTGACCACGCATTCTGACTTGTCTGAAAGAGCACAAGGAAGAAATCTTATCAAACAAATATAATGAATGCCTCTGCTACAAATGACTGTGTTAGCCAATTAGTGGCTGTCTCCACCCATGAGGTATTAAAACTTCATGTTCCATGTATAAAAAGCATTGCTATGCTACCTACATTACTTGTGGATGTATACACCATGTTCATTTTTTAGAATTCGTTTAATACTTATGCATATTTCTTATGCAAATTGTATGCTTCTAAGTGGATCAGAAACAAACAAATATCCCAAGTAAGACATTACCAACAGGATTTTAATAGCACATATTAAATTTTCTCTTTACCCATTTGGGAGATAAAGCTTGCTTGGCATGAAAAAGTTCTAAAACAACTGCACTCACTAACATAGAAAAGGGACAGAAAATGGAAGCAAAATAAAGCCCTAGCACTGCAGCACTTTCTGAGAACAAGACCAACAGTACACAATTATCACCACTCACCTCAGCTAGAAAAGACTGGCAAACTGCAGATTTTCTCTACCTTTCTACTTCTAATCCCATCCATGGAACTCAGGTACCCACAGAGAAACTGAATATGTTGACATTGTTCACATCAGACTTGTTCCCCACAGCTGGCTGCCAGAGATTTTTCAGTCCTTACAGTGATACCATCCAATGATTAACCCCAGCATCCCACAGTATGTCAAGACAATGATGTACCATTTATTTGGTGGTAATACTATAGGAAATGTTTTTCAGCAAAAGTAGGCACTAGGTTCCAGGAAAGTCTGGGTTAGGAATTTGCAACTTAGTTATTACATATTAATAACAGCTAACACAAGTGTAAACGCCACATGAGAGAAACAGTTTCATTCTCCCAATGCCACTGGTGAAGTTGCCTACAAAAAAATAAAAATAATAAAAATAAAAAATAAAGATGTCTGAAAACTTCACCCAAGTAAATTCTTTTCTTTGTACTGAATGGACATGCTGTACTCCCACTCCTTCACAAAGGAAGTTAAGAGTTTCTTTATATTTCAAGCCTACTCTGTTTTTCTCAGCAAAATACAAATGAAAAGGCCCATGTGAGTTATTAACAGACAACAAGAGAGAGCTAGCCAGGTATTTCAAACACTTCTGTCTCTTCTTCCTACATGAATTCCTCAACTGTGCATGCAAAATATGTCTTCTTGCTTCTTCCATCCTTTAAATCCATAATTAGAGCTGTTTAAATAGCTTGTTGAGGAGTAAAGACTTTTTCACATTCCTTCCTCCCTCTTTTCTTTCCCTGGCAAAACATTTGACCTTTTCCCCTCTTGACACCTTTTCAGTAGCACAAGCTCATGTGGAGCATCATAAAACCCAGTGGAAACAGAGATATTATTTTATTCTGAATAGTAATAGACATAGAATCACAAAACCCGAAAACAGACTAAAGCTTGTCACATCAAGATGTTAAGCGCTGGCTCAAGTTGAAAGCAAATCCCGTTCATTATAAACATTTTGGACAACCACTTTCCCCCCACCCCCAAGTAACCCCCTCAACGTAGCCAACACAGAGGTGAACAGAAGGACGCCACATTGATCCAGCACCACTGCTTCAGAGCATGCTTGCTATTTACACATACGTACAAATTTAATACTGCTTCAGTCCATTTACATCATTTAACTCAAATTCTGAATTTGGCAATTAATCACTGCAAATCCAATGAAAGAAATAAAAATGAAATAATGCAAGTTAGTATCAGTGCAACTGGAAGATGATAATATTTGACAACTAATACAGAAAGAAACTATTGGAATTAGAACTACATTAGCAAGCTTTAAAAATAGCAAACTTTTTGACAACTGTACAAAAGATTCAAGATGATCCTAAATGAACACATGCTTTTCTATTTACTTCAAAATTTAAAACCATAAATTCTAAACTTTCATAAATTAGGACCATCTCAAAAGGTAAGGTAAAGCACAGCATCTGACACAGCATAAACTGGGGGAGTCACATGTGTGATAGCTCCCAGTGATGCCACAGGGAATTACCTGCAAAAATATCAACCAGAATAACCTCTTTGGTTTGGATTTGACTCCACTGCACACATATGCTGTTTATTATGACTTCCATAAAAATGGACAAAAGCAGCACATACAGCAGCAGCAGCTCCTGCTTAAAAACAATAAGCACAGCACATTATCCCATCAGCCAGCTCCCCGCTGAAAATACTCCAAACTAAGCCACAAAAAAATAAAATAATAATAATAAAAAAACATCTAACAGTGAGCTTTTGAACGACAGGACATCGTGTGCTCCATAAGCTACAGAACAAGTCAAGTACTTACAAGGTTTCTTAAACAAATTGATCATCCCTACAATTTCAGACGAAGTCAGAGAAACTCCAGACTTGATCTTCTCTGAGGAAGAAACAAAAGCCATGAAATCACCAGAGAGAAGGGTTTGGCTTTTTTTTTGTTCTGTTTGCTTTTAAGAGAACTCTGAAGGACAAATTGTAAGGTGAGAGGAACCTTATAGGAACAGCCTTGCAAATTGAGTGGAGCACATATTTCAGCACTCTTTGTATTTAACACTCTTCCTACTATAAAGTCCTTCTGAAACAGTGGAAAATGTTTCTTTCATGGAGGTTTTAACTAGCCAAGGTGATTTCAGATTGATAGCTAGGACCTCCTGACTGATCTTTCATGTAAAATTCACTTGCTACATTAGTTTATATAACTGCTTTTTGCTCAATCTTCCCCAGCTACAAAGCTCAAAATAGCTTACCTTTTCCACAAGGGCAATAAGGTACGGGTGCTATGAGTAACGCCAGCAGTTTTTAAGAAGTCAGAAAAATCTTGGAATTACTCTGTCATCCATGTTTTTAGTTTTACAAGAATAGTTAAATGTCATAAACTACCATGAAATCTGGAAGGTGCATTTTCCAAGAAAAATTGTGCTAGACGCTAGTATTTTCTGAAGCATCCTGTAATACCATAAAATGGAGGCAAGCGTTGAACAGTCCATATTATCGTCATAAAGGAAGAAACAATGATGCAGATCCCTCTTGGAAAGCAACAAAATCATCAATATAAAACCTACAAAAGACTTCATCACACAGTTCTCAATCAACCCAGTCTAAGCCAGAGATTGCTACAGTACTTCTCTGTACTCTGGATAAAACTTTGCATGGCTCAAGTAGCTCCTTTTGCAGAGGTGCAAGTCTTCCACAAATAGATCTTTACAACCAGGATTTAAGCAAAAATAAGCACCATAAAGCCAGGCTCTCAGATCTGTTATTTGCTATAAACACGGGTGGTCTACTTTTCAAATCTCCTGGGCCTCAAGTAGCTTCTAGTGCAGTAAAATTCCTCGAATTCTACAGGAAATTCCTGTTTTAATGTTGTCTTTTCAATTCTTGCATGAGGTTTGTTTAAAATCATGACTTACAAGTTTTACCCAAAGACCAGCAACAGTAAGTGGTTAAGGTTACACCTTCACATCCCAAAGGTGTTTAGATCGAAGTGTTTCTCATAAAACTCAGGGTCTAGAGAAAGACTGTACTTTCTCATTGTGAAAACAAAGAAGTTTATGGTCACTTTCTGGTTTAAACTGAGGTCCTTAGCACTTCAACAATAGCAGAGACTTTTGAGGTCAGTAAGATATAGCCTTTAACAGAGGAGAATTTTAATTAAACTATTGTACATATTAGATTCAATGAGATCTGATTTCTTAAATCTCCCTGTGTAAAGTCAATTAAACACACATTATTAGTTTATTTGGAGAAGCATTTAAGAATCCCAAGCTGCTTAGCATCTTCATTTTGCTAATCAGTGGAAACACAGACACACAGACAATCACTTTCCCAAAATACAGGCGGACAAATGGGATTGAACCAAAAATGAAAGAAGATGAAAAATGTTGGAGTAATATCCCCCTTGTCCCTCTCTTCTTTCAGATTTCTCACATGGATTTTTTGGTAGATATATCAAGACTTATGTGTAACAATGGCTTTAGTGACTTTTTTTCTTTAGGGACACATTTTATTTCATTAATGAAACATTCTCAGGAGCCTAGAGAATGACTTTCACCCAATTTCATTTTTAATTAAAAATAGCTGAAAGAGAGAGAAAGAAAAAGCTATTCTGGTCTAACAAAATGCATGGCTTTTTGACCCATCTAAAAATGGATGCTCCCTCCACCCCAGCATCTGTCAGAACAAGATTCCCTGAAGCAAATAAATTGCTCCACCTAGCCCCCTCAAGCCTTCCTCCCAAAGCACTATGCTGTATCTAGCATCCTGCCCAGTAGCCAGCAAGCCGAGATTAATTCAGACCATGAGAGCTTACAGTAAGGCTCAGGAGCATCAGAGAGGCTCCCTGGCTACCTGAGCAATCACTCTGTGCATCACACTGCAGTCACTCCCCTGGACACGTTCTGCAGCTGTTCGAGTCCTTTGCAGTTTTATCATTTCAAACACCGTGACTGAGATCCAGTTGGAGACCAAGAGATGAACATTACAATATTGAAAAGCCCAGGCATCAAAAGATAGCTTTTAGAATGACTTCTTAATCTGGCGTCAAAGCTGGAGATGGATGAATGACCATGAAACAAGCTCCTGGCCAAAGACTATTAGTACAGTGTTTAATCATCACACAAGGCTGTCAAAGGACTTTCATAACTGCAGCTGAGGAACAGCATCACTCAGACAACAAGCATGACGTGGTGGACAACCCTTCTGTGATGAAGAGGTGGAAACCAGTCTCCCTGTAACTTCCTAACATCATCATTATCTCAGTCACACACAAACTACCTGTCACCAGTGCCACAGCTGTTTTCCAATGAGGTGTTTAAGCAGGTATGAAAACTGAAACACAAGCTTTTCTTATGTATCAAAACATTAAATGCAAGAGGATTGAAAGGTGAAGTGACAAAATTAAACTCTGCATAGTCAAAGTTAAAAAAGAAAAATAAAACTTTTTTTTTCCATTGACTTACATGAAAGTAGGTTTTAATAGTTGAAGAATGTAATGCAGTAGACATTTAAAAGTACTATTTATTCCCCAAAACAAGTCCAATTCATGTTAAATCCAACAAAAATTTAGGCCCAGTAAATGTTTTGTTATTACATTTTCTTTTGTGGAGAATAATTGCATAATTCACATCACTGAATTGGCAACAATACCATTCGCTGATAGCAAAGTAAAATATTTTCCCCCCATCTCACCAGCTCAGCTGTCATCATATTGCATCTGGACGTATTTTGGATGTGAGAGGAAACTGAGGCAGGTTTGTTAACACCTTAGCATATGTAATTGCAGATATCAATTTTTATTTCTTGCTTTATTGCAACGAACCCTGCATCTTTTTGTCTTCTGTTATCACTACCTTAAGTCGGAGGTAATAGAGGTTATTACTGCAAGCTTAGATTTGGCATGGGCTCTAGACCTTTAACCTGGGAAACACGTTTGCTCAGAAAACTTACCTGCTGGTTACAAAAAGAACCCACAGATTACCAACTCAGTCAAATGCGCCAAGTTATGTGCAGTCAATGGACAATACTGAAGCTAGAAAGAGAAATCAAGTAAAAAAGAGTGACAGACAATGAGCCAGACAAAAGTCACTTCACTGGAAGTTTTTGAACGGTAACTAACAATACAAAAGAGAGGATGCATCATTTGGACAAAACACATCTCATGGGAACTACTCTCCGGCAACAAAGGGAGCTCTCAAGCAACATAGTTGGACTCTCATCTCTGTCCCTTAGATGCTGGAGGTCCAAATGCAAAAACTCTCGAGTCAACATAAGTCATTTGATAATATATGGCATTTGCAATGAATGTACAGTCACCTCCTTCTAATCTGCTTCTTCAAACAAGCTCTACTTGGTAACACCCAGCAAAGCTGCCTGGCACCGACTGAGTGAACTTTGAGGACTGATTGTCCAGTTTCCTTGCTACTGGACATTTCCAGCTTAACAGTCCCAAGAGCAGGGTCCTCAGCAGCAGCACAAATGCAGAGGACTGACTGGAGCAGACTGTGCCTGGGGACATGCACCTTTGCCCAGGAGTGAGCACTGACTGAAAAGCACTCTGCACGAAGGGAAACTGAACTTAATTTGCTGGAATTTTTAATACAACGTTGCTCTGAAGCCCTGACTTAGTGCAAGCAAAGACAAAATGGTGATTTTTGAATGTTTTTAGCAGAACTCTCAGTTGGAGAGAAACAGCTCTCATATTAATCAATGTCCTTGTGCCAGAGGAAAACCTGGCAAGTGTCACTTCTTACCTTATTAAGCCACAAACCTTGTTTAATTTTACTCCATCATTGTCTTACCGGGGAGCAGCTACATTTCAACTAACTTCTGTTTCCATGATTTTGACATTTCAAAGATTCTGTTACACAACCAGAGCAGAAATAATAACACTAGAGCAGCTGAAAGAGTAGAACTGAATAAAACGTGCTACAAAACAGGAACAGATTTAGGAACAATGAGGTCACCTCACACCTCAACACACATGAAGTTATTCTATTCACCGAAATAACTTCACGTTCAGTAGTATTCACAGCACAAAGTACCACGCCATTTTAAAGAGACAGAAGCATTTTCAATACTTTGGCCAATTAGAAAACATGAACAGAGACCCATACTATGTGTTACCCTTACAGCTTTCTCCTAGTTTTATAGATCAAGAGAGAATTCAAGAGGGAAAAAACTATTCCCTCTCTTCCTCTGAAGAGTGGTGGGAGGCAGGATGGACAGAAGGCAGCCAAGTGGATATTCAGGTGCCTGAAAATGAATGGACAGATGATAAGGGGACAGGAAAAGAAGAGGAAGACAAGTGAGGGATCAACAAAAGATTAAAGCAGGCTGGATCTTCATGGATTGGTAGTATCCGTGCAGCCAAGAGCTGTTCTTTTTTATTATTTTAAAAAAGAAGGGAGTGGGATTTTTAGGAGCAGAGGGTATTTAAAAAAAAAAAAGACCCCAGAGACCATGCTTTACTGAAAGGAAGAGAAGGGTGAAACAGTCAATATCTAATAAAAGAAAGTTCTAGGTGTCAAAATCTCTCACGAAGCATGACAGCCCACTGAGCTAAAGCATGATATTGCTATCCCTAAAAGGGAATTGGTGTCTAAGTAGGTACAGATTGGAATCACTGACTCATCCACTCTGGGACTTCAAGGCAAACTGACAGAGAATGAAGAGCTGACAGAGGGAAGAGATGGGGGAGGAAAATAAGGAGGCAGAGGGATTGAAACAAGATTAGCTAGATGTGAATCCTAAATAAAGATTAAAATCACTGCCTCATTTGGGGACTTCTGAAAGTCAAGGTCATGAAATTAACAGAAAACTGGCAGTTCATGAGCTCATGTGATGACATTCATGGGAGCAACCTTCAGCAGTATTTTACCTCTTAATAGTTGCCATTGAACAGTTCTTCCAAGCTTCTTAAAACCACGATTTTCATTAACTGCAAGCATCTAAAAATCCCTGCTCCCATCCCATAATTAGATCAACCATCTCTTTGAATACAAACAAGAAAATCTTCCCCACAAAAATTTTTCTATTATTTATACACCCTGCTGCTGCCAAAAGAGCCAGACACTCATAAGAAAGGTCAATAGCCTGGGTCTCTTCTGTTGCACTAACAGGATAAATGTCATTGGTGGAATTGGACCTAACTTTTAATTAGATGATATAGATTACAAATCCTTTAAAGCAATAGAAAGCAGTGTTAACTTCTGCTTCTGTAACCAGTGCTCAGCACAGGTCAGATTTCTTTGCAGATTAAGAGTTATGTCAGTCTTTTTATGAATTTATGTTTTTTAATTAAAATTTCCATAAGAGCGTTCAGTATTCCTTCACTCAAACAAATTCATATTCTGTTTCAACTGACTGAACTGTAGGCTCTTCCAATTACAACTTTGTATAGACATAATTTCCTCTATGTACTTAATATGAATTAGAATTTATTAAGCTGTACCTCATGATGAGCACCTTTTATTTTGCTGTGATAATTTTTTTGGTGTATTGTCTGCTTTGTTGATTCTAAAATTGCTGGGCCCGTTTCCTTGGAAAGGTGCAACTTCCCCTGAAGGCAGCCAGGGACATGACTTGGGAAAAAGCACAAGATGTCTTCAGCCTATTTAATACAACTTCAGGAAAAGTAAAGCATACAGATATTACTGTTTTCACTAATCATTTATACAACTAAGAAACCAAAACCCCAACTTAAGAAATCAGTTGAATTTATCCTCAAGCAACTTCCTGAAGTGGAACCTAAAGGAATTGTTCTCTTTATGATGTGGTTTTCTGAAATTCCTTTCCATGTTTCCATCTCTGGAGATTTCCTTAAGGCAGCTTCCTTTTTATAGAGGAAGGTATGGGGCTAGAAAAGACTATATTTTTAATCCTGAAAGATAGTTCCATCATACAGAAATAAACTTTCATTTTTGTGGCACAACTGTAGAGGAATGAAAGGAGTAGGGTTGTTTAGGAAGCTTTAAGTGTTCTCTAGGATAAAATGTAGAAGAAGTTCAGGTTTAGTACCTAGGAAAGTTTAGGTTTAGTATCAGGAAAAGTTTCTCAATATAGTATATTAAACAACTGGACACGTGAAGTGCAAGAACTTTCACCTTGACAAGGTACTCAGAAATATAATAAAATGAACAGCCCTACTCTTAAAAGAGGAAAGACAAAATAAACTGACTATAGTATTGCTTCTTAAAGCCAGGTTCTAGGACTTTCATTTACAGAATACTAGAATGAAGCTGAACATTGCTACAGCTTGAAATAATGGAGAAAAATTAAAAAAGAAAGGGAAGCAAAAGAAACAATACTAACTCAAATCCTGCCATAAAACAAAAAACAACTGTAACTTAGACTCCCTATACAAATGTTTGGAACTTGCTAGTCTGAGTAATCAAATATGCTCCAAACAGTGTAAGAAAGACACTGGGAGACCCATCTGCAGTAAGAAGAAACTGCAGGACCAGCCTGGTCAAATCCACAGCTTTCAGACACAGGCAGAAACAGATTCCTTGCAATAATTTATGAGGAAGAAAGAAGTTTCCTCTATAAATAAAATGAAAATATATTCTGTCTCTTTAATATACAACCAAAATGCCGATCTATTTTTACAGTACCTGAATCGTCAATAACCAGTACCTCAGAGTGAACATTTTGGTTAGTATTCCTTTCAGCTGCAGCCATATTTGGGGGGGTTTGCTTTTTGCTTTTTTTTTCAATTATTACTGTAAGAAGAAGTACAGCACAACACATTTACATAGTCACGGAGTTTATGAAATCAAACATGACTTTAAGCTTTCCCTATTTTTAAATCGCCATTCTTCTTGCAGTAAAATGTCTTACATTTTAGGCTCCTTTAGAACTACACAACAGCTGTACTGTTGTGAGGGTACGGGAGTTGTTACACTATTAGATCTTTAATAAATGAAATTATAGCTGTGTTTCATAACAAAATGCAGTAGCACCAGTAAGTCATACCTCCAATGAATCGCAGAGCCCTGTAATAAGAAAGTCACATAGTGAAGAACGTGTTTTCCATCTTACTGTCTGTACTTCTTCCTCTGACCACTAATAGCGACAACTAATAGTATTATTTATTTATGGAACATGTAATATATGCTTCTATTATATGTAATAAATATGTAATAAATATTTTAATAGTATAATAATTAATTTTAAATAGTATATCCAAGATTTCTATTTAACACAATAAATATAGTGTTGTTCATGAACACTAGACTAAACAGTGGTTTTGAACAGTAGTGTTGAACAGTGTTATAGTATAAAACACTGTATTGACTACCTAAATGCTGTAGAACTGCAAAGAAACCTTCTAACAGAAAATTATTTTCTTCAAATTACGTTCTCTATTTAGGTGTTTTCCATACTTTAAGTTTCACCAAGGAGATAGCAACTACATTATCAGGCTCAACAAGAGGTACTTTACTGCCTATGTTACACAGGAGTATTATAATGGTACATTATATCTTCCAGATCTAACAAGATAACCATTAAAAACTGCAGCATTGTCCTTCTCAAAAAATACAGTCATACTACAATAACACCTTGAAAGGTCTTGAAGAGCTTCCCTAGACAAGCTTGCCTACTGGCTGAATATTTTTTCTTACTTTTGCTTCATCTCCATAACAGTTCTCTTTTGAGTAAGTCTTTTTTTATACAGTAACATATGTCATATGGAAAAACACTGATACAAAACAGCACTATATTATATTGTTTTATCCTTAATTGTATCAACAAAAATTAGCAATCTCAGCAGTACCTTGCAGTGAAAAACATTACCCAGTCACACCAGGAGAGTTCCGCTCCCATTTCTACTTAACAATACAGATGATGGAGCTGAAGAAAGATCTTGTCTTGAAGACACCTTTGCCCACTGCCAGTTCAGGGCATTGCAGATCTCCAAGATCAAAGAGTGAAGTGAAACAGGAAGTAAAAATAGCAAAGGATGCATGGGCATTTCAAAAGTCATGCAAGTCTCTGAGCTGCATTTCAGCTGGGAGATTCATTCAGATGGAAGGGAGAAGGCCACGGGGAATTTTAAGTAAAAATTTAAATTCATAGACATGTAGTCTGTATCTAAGCATATAGACCAGATAGTGACTCAATAACCAGTACTGAATTTAATAAACCTTATCATAATTACCTCTGATATATACATGAATGTCTTTTCCTTTTAGAATTTCCTGAAGTTTTACCACTCTCCATCCTAGTCAGTCACCAAAGCCCAGGGCCACAGTGAGCTTCCAGCTCAAGGAAGCAATAAATCACATTAAAACTAATCATATGATTCTCTTTTTTCCTGAATTAGAACTTCCAAAATTATTTAGCCAACTGGATTGCACCACAAACAGATATACCCCATTAGTGAAATCAAACCAGGATTTATGTCAGCTTTTGCCTGTTCCAAAACTATAAATTTTAATTCCCGAGTATTCTTAAAATCCAAATCTGAACTTTAAAACTTTAACTTAGGGGCAGCAATACAAAAAAACAACAACAACAACAACAAACAAACAAACAAAAACATATATATCTGTAAACAATTTTTTCACTGATTCAGTTCTGAAAGTACTAGAGAAGTATAATTCACCTCTTGCCCTCATTTAATTTTGCCTGCAGAATTCTTCCTTGCTATTCTCTCAGAATTCAGCAAAAGAACATATAACTAACTAATCCTGGAATAATTGCATAAGAAGGCTTCCCTCATCGACAGGACCACAAAAATAAAAATCCAAACAGAAACTGATCTGAATTTTCTGAACGTGACTTCTGACCTTGTGAAAATTTGACTAAGAAAATTTGAACTCATTGAAAAAGAATCAAGCACCAGTCAAGCCTCATGGTTTGGGACCCATTTTAAGACACAAACTGACCCAAAATACTTGTAGTGAGCACGGAAATCTTACCATGTACTATTGAATGTAAGTACGAACAAAAAACCTCGATTCCAGTTATAACTTGGTAATTAAAATAAAGAAATGAATTTAATTAGAACCTAGCAACACTACTGCCAGCAAATCATTTCACAAAAATTAGATTTGCCTTTGAAGCTATTATATTCATTTTTCTAAAACTCTATATTAAGCACAAAGACTCAATAACATACAGGCATCTACAGGCTGAACATAAATACTGCTCTGATTTTTGACATATATATATATATATATGTACCATCCACCATATCCAAGGGAAGTAAAGGTAGAACAAACAATTCTTGCACCTACACAAGTTTTTTGCATTCTGGAAAGCTTCCTAGGGAAACACAACAGACGAGAAAGTTAATTAGTGAAGTTCTACATTGAGAGTTTTAAAGAACGTGAAAACCATGATATGGTAACTTGTTATGTTTATAGATGTGCTACCATTACTTCAAAGCAAATTGATCACAAATAACTCTGTTCTCCACGCTGACAGTATCACTTGTAAGAGGAAATTTTTGTAAAGCAGCCTGTGCCATATGCTTTGCTTTCTCTAGGTTCTCCTGGGAATCTTAAGATTCACAGAGGCCGGTGTAGCTTCTGCATTACAGCAGACCTTCCTATTGCCTTCCCACTTCCCTGCCAATAATAATTACAAAATAGACACAACCAGTACATTACCCAAATGAAATATGAAACAATTATTTGATATTTACAGCATACTTTTCAGATCGCCAAAATCTTCAGGATTTTACTGTGCAAGTCCTGTATTCATCACCCTACCATCAGCAGATGAATTTAACCACACGAGTTTTCAACTCCTGCTGCACAGTTCTGTGTAGTGCTGCAGGCTCTGAACTCACCAGTTAATTGCATATTCAAAAATACTTTTCATAGAAGTGTAATCATTATTTCAGATTGCTGTGACTCTCGGATTATCTTCTTGCTTTTTCTTCCTCAGTCATGGAAGGGACAAACCAGCTGATTCTTTCTAAGCAGGACACACACTGGGGAGGGCCACGTGGTGGGCAGACATGGCTGTAGTAAGCACAGCTGACTTTTCTAGATACTTTTTCCATCTGGTGAAAGCATGGAGCAACCCAGCTGAGCTCTACAGCATGATACCTTGGGTTCCAACCATGGCCAAAGGCACTGTATGAGCACACCACAGATTAAATGAGAAGCTTCCTCCAGTGTGCAAGGATGACTCCTGCACTGTGCTATAATGAGGATATGACTTTGTTCTGCACAAAAGTAAGCCAAGGCCGAGTTGCAGAAGAGCATGAAATCAGAGTCTGTTTACAGTGAAAAACTTCCTGTCTGTTTTTGCTATATTAAATTTGAGAAGACAAGCAATTCATTCACATTCCACAGATTTTCACATTGAGGCTTATTTTAATTATCATTAAAATTCATTGCAAGTGTAACAAAAAGAAGCCTGGAAATTTAGAAAATGAATCATGAACAGATGCTGCAACATAATGTTGACTAAACCAAGACCTCTTGGCAGGACCTCTTCTGCAGGGAGGCGGTGGAGTCACCGTCCCTGGGGGTATTTAAGGAAAGATTGGACGTGGTGCTTAGGGACATGGTCTAGTGGGTGATACTGGTGGTAGGAGGATGGTTGGACCAGATGATCTTGAAGGTCTTTTCCAACCTTAATGATTCTATGATTCATTAAAATAAGGAAACAGATTATTCACATAGTTGGTTATTACACAGTGATTCATTTTATAAAATCCTTGTAGTTTGTACTTCCACTAAAGTGACTGAAAGATTACAATCAAGTGCAAACATAGTAATCAGTTACAGTAAGTAAGAAATCTTAATTGGGTAAACATAAAGAACAAGCAATCCAAAAGAAAGAAAACAAATTAACAGAATAAAGGGAAAAACAATTTAGAATGATACAAATGAAATCAGAAACTTCAATAGAGCAGAAAAGAACAAAGGTTTTTCTATTCTCCATGAAGAATGAAAACAAAAAGCACATCGTGAAGGAAAATCGAAGCCCTTGGAGAACCAGGAGAGGATAAATATGTATCTGAAGCTGTAAGCATTTTAACCTAGAAAATGTGAAATTGTAGAAGGAGCTATAGAAAATGTATGTATTAAATATTAGATTTCAACAAACTCGTTCAGGAATTTACAAATCATTTACAAAAAAATGACTCATAGATAAGCAAAACATCTACTCATAGTACAAATTATTTCCTATTAAACTTTTGCTTCTGTTTTCTGCAGAAAAAAATAATATTCTAACAATGTGGGGGAGAGGATTAGGAAAGAACACTGGGTACATTGTAGGAAAAAAGCTTGCTTTAATTCGCTTGGAACAAGAATTACATGCAAATTCTATACAGAAATGTATGTCTTGTATACTTTATTTATGAAATTCATTTTAGCCAATCTGAAGATGATACTGTAACTTACCACTCGCATGCTGCTCTCTGAATATCCATCTGTTATTGTACTGAGGCTCAGCAAAGTGAAAAATGTGCTATTTGAAAACTGCCATATTGCATGAATAAATGAAGTCTATTAAAAAGGAACAAAAGAAAGGTCAGAACCTACCATCCTTACACACAACTGTCATGGAAAGTTGAGGTTAGAGAGAGCAGGCAGGAAGCATCCTGCATTTACAAAGCACCTTCCATTGGTCGTGGCACACTTCATATCTTCCTGTTTTTAAAAAAAATAAAAAATGTCCTACCCATATTACAGTAACAGAAAACAATTTTGTGTGTGGCCTCACCAGAGGCGAAGGTTTCTATGAGAGAAAAAATATTCTCATGACTACGACTATCTCAAGAAAACAGCACTTTTTTCCCATGAAATCACGCCATAGCATTCCAGCTGATCATTAAAGAAAAGTTGACAATATCAGCCTATGATTCATTCTCTTTCCACATACCACACCAGTCAAACATACATTTTAGCATGATAGTCAAAAGTAAGGTAGGGCTCTTAGATAACAACAGTCCTTGTTAATTTACTGGGTAACATTGGTTAGAGAGAACAGATTCCCCAAATGACATGAATAACTGTGAAAAACAGAACCATATATATAAATGTACTTTTTTTTCCTGAAAAAACAAAGACAGCATCTCTACATCAGGTAAACACTGAACCCCAGTTTTATAGAAATGCAGAGTGCATTAACAGCACATGGTGAATGCTAAGACAGACAGTAGTCCTGCAAGCAAATTTTGACTGTAGGCTAAAGCAAACTGAGTAGGCATTCATAGATAAAGTCATTGAACATGTCTGCCCTAGGACTATATTCCAGAATGGATGCTCTATGAATAAGTCATTACCTATCATAACTCCAATATTTCTCACAGACAAAAACTAAATAAAATAAAATCTGAATGGACAAAATCCTTTTCTGCTGTCATTCCACTTTCAGAGGAAACTCACACAATTCGGTATGTTTCAGCTGTTTTCAGCTTTGTCCAATACTCATTAGAACTGAAGCATCTAAGGAAGCAGGGTTGTAAACATTTCACAGATAAGCAATCAATCAAAAACCTTGCAGAAAGGAAAACAGCACAGATCTGTTCTGATAAAAGCCTAAATGGTGGACAATTACTTAACACTAATTCCCAGTGGCAGCATTCTGCAAACATGCCATATTTCTGCCTTGGCAAAATTAGAGTTGCTCGGTAGACTGGAGACTACATAAACCTTTGCATGGGTAAGAATAACTTCAGAGGTCAAGATGAAATAAAGTATTTGATGTCATGTGCAGTACTTATTGGTTTATTTTTCTCAAAAAAATGCACAAAAGCTACACAAAAAAATAGTTCCAAGTACAATAATACATGCATTACATTCTTCTTTTAGTATGAAAATGCTCTTTGTTGTTTATAAATTAGAACGTGCAGGTTAAAATCAGTGCTTTAGTATTCATTATCTGCATTTTTATTTCGTTCAACTTAACCAGTCGTTAAATGAAGATACCACTTACAGTGATCAGCAGAAAATCTATTGAAAAAAAAACACCACTACAGGATCAGCAGAAAAAGTGTTTCCTTACCTTTTCTAAGATGGAGTGTGTTGTTCTCTACTTTCACACAGTCTTTCTCTCTCTCTCTCAGATGGGGATTTTTCTTTAAGATAAGCAATCAGGAAGCAGAATACAATCCTAGGGACCAGTGGTTAGCATTCTTCTCCCAGACTGTCTAGGCATAAGGGGGAAAGAAAGAATTTTAGTTCGTCTTTTCAAGACTAGACTAAGAGTTTGCATTTTTATTTTTTTTCTTTCTCTCTTTCCAGGGTGTGGAGCAACTCCAGACTTATCACATCTCTTGTAAATGGTTTAAGGTGTTTGCAGTCCAAAGAAAGAAAGAAAGAAAGAAAATATATTGCAACCAGAGAAACTTTCATTAGCTTCAGATTTCCCTCTGAGAGTTTCATACAAAGTGGTCTTTCTTTACTCTTTCTAACTAGTGAAATAGCAAACACTTTCTTATTTTTCCTTCCAAACAGCCATATCCTGCAATTCTAAATCGATTATATCTCAAGAAAAATATGTCACTGTTTTTACTGTAGTTTTGGCTGAACTAAAAATGTGGTATTTGACTCTAGTTTCTCAAAAAAAAAAAAAGCAACTTCTGAAAATTAAATTAAGAGCTTATCATAACTTTAATATTCCTTCAACTACAGCATTTAAAAATAAAGTTTTAAATACTTTTCTGGCAAAAAGAATGGAATGCCTTTTTTAATAAAGCTTCCTACTGTAAAAACAAGAACAAAAACAAAAACGCCTACAACAAAATCAAACTATAGTAATCTATCTGAATAAACTACAAAAGAGGAAAATTTTAAATGGGTGAAAACAAACTGTAAAATTGGACAAAGCAACTGAACTAGTACTTTCACCAATTCTTCTTTTGTTTTCACAAGACTTATGTTTTACTTTAAAAAAATTGAAACTAACTTTGCAAGTTTGAAAAAGAACATGATGTAGGAGTTTCCTTAAAAGTTTTTTGACTTGTCTTAGGGCATTTTGAAACTTCAATTTGTATGTAACTAAAAATAAGTGTGTACCAAACACGTTTTGTAGCATCTATCCTATTTCCACACTGTAACACATACAAAATAGCATTTGTTATATTCATTCACACAATCACTTGTATTTTCAGGGAGCTACAAATATGAGTATTTTGTAGGAACAATGTAATCAGGGAATCAGCACAACCATGCTCCATTTGGCAAGACAGGGATAAGTATGGTCTTCAACCATTGGGAATCCAAAGAGAACAGCTTGCCATCAGTTTGCAGGCATTAAATTGTGGGATTCTTAGCCCCAGGACTCAGCTGCTGCTGAAGTTCATGGGCGAAGTGCTGGTGGGTGCTCTCAGGCTGCCAGAACACAGATAAAGGATTGGTGGTGATCCCAGAAAATGCACCTGGGGGGAGGCAAGGTCAGTTCAAGCTGAGAAATGGCACATTAGCACAAAGTTGACTCTTCACTACTTATAACACTCAGGATGTCTCCAAGGTGTGAACGAAACATGAAAAAGTAATATGAAAACATCCTGAGCTCATCAGTTGCAATTAAAAAAAAAAAAAAAAAAAAAGGAAGGTACTCATACGCTGTGACAAACTGCAAGTCTTGATCTGCTGGTAGCTGTGAGTAACTGGGAACTCCAGATGTTAAAAATCTCATACAGGCACATCGATCTCAGATCTAGTTTTCACACATCGACTCAGCACTACCCTCTTGTTTGTGGGCAGTACTGAAAAGCACGTGCAGCCGTTAGGGCACGGACAGTTTGTGACCTGCAAGAGGATACCAGGTCGTGTTCTAGCAAAACAGGCATAAATGCATTCCCCTTTTGATCAAAAAAGCCCCCATACTCCCATTAATCGTCAGTTCAAGGAACTCTATTAGTTCATACCTGTAAATCCTACGTGCAATCAAAAGCCATTTCCAGTCCAGTCTCTCTGACAGTCCCTGCCCTGCAGACATCAGGTAGCTGGCAGAGCAGAGTCGCTCTCAGGGGGACTGGCTGCTAATTTCACATTTTTCTGCCCTTCCTGCACCTGACTTATTTCTGCTGATGGCTCTGGCAATGCAGGCACCAGGAGTTCAACGCACCTGCAGGAAAGAGCCTGCTGTAAGCAAGAGACTTGGGGTCTATCGCCTTGCATGCATCCCAGAGGAGTGGTAAATCTACCAGTGGCTGTCAGTATGCAGAATCAGTTTTCAATCTGCTGGTTAAGGTTTTGGGGCATGTGAGCGATGGACCAATCTCTGATTTAGTTCAGTATTCCTGAAAATTAGAATCTGAAGGACTTTGAAATCCTGGGTATAATACGGACTTCCACTGCTCAAGGTGCAAGAAGAAGAAACTTAAAGCATGGTCAGTGTTTACTTGTAAGCTCATGAAGCATTCCAGCAACTGCTCTGGCAGTAATAAGCAAATAAAAAATGTCTTCCTTCTGTTTAGTAGCATTCTTTTTCCTCTCAGGGGAAAGTGGATGCAGGTGGATAGGGAAACATTTTGATGAAAAGGAAATTCCAGCAGGCAGGCCAGAATGGAAGACTTGGTGCCTGAAAGATTATTTCAGGAAACCACTCTATATCTTTTCTTTCCAAATCAGCCATAAAATGCAGTGTGGTGTTAGAAATATAAATTTTCAGCGTAAAAAGCTACGCAGATGCATACTCTGCATATGCTTGGGGAAAGTTACTGCATCCCACAGTAATAAGTAGCACCCAGTAAGTAATTAAAAAAAGTAAGTAACTGCTATTACCCTAGCAGTAATAAGTATGCCAGGCCCCAGAGCCCGTGAAACACCTAACCAGAATGAAAATCAGGAAAGAAAAAGCTGCTTTATTTTCTCAGGCTGTTGTAGGACAGATAGCACCGTATTCTGCATTTCACCTTCTCACAATCTACACTCTACCTCAAGAAATAATAATAGTACAAATCTTCAGAAATGAAAAAAAAAATGTTATAAAAGCAGCTCCCTGAAAATAGCTGCCACAGTACTAGAGTTATGAGTGGTAAATTACCGGCTGGTCTATTTCCAGCTCCTCAGACAATAGTCGTTCTTGTACATAGGCCAAGGAGTTGTTATTTTGCCATGCACCACAAGACCGGTAGGCAACTCAGCATGGCAAATCATCAAAAATTGTACCAGTGAAGGGCCCTCCCGTATCTTTCCCCCCCATCTCTAAATGTCCATTCATCTCGACAGATCCTGTTTTTCCAAGAGCATGCTTCAACTTCTCAGGATGGCTGAGGAAAACTCCAAAAGGAAAATAATGTGCCTAGCATTGCACAGGTAAATATAAGCGTCCTTAGCATAGAATCATTCCAGTTGGAAAAGAGCTCTAAGATCCTCTAGTCCAACCTTAACCTTACTACTCACAGAATACTTTCTTTCCCATGCAAAGGAAGACTCTGATTTAAAGAAGAAGAAAAAAAAAAAGTGTTTCCCGTCAGACAGAGAAAGCCAGTATCAACAACTCCTGAAAAAAGCAGTAGAGCACAGAGATATCTTTCAGTTTAAATACCGAAAGCTGTGACTCAGTGTTTCTTATCGCAAGCAAGCAGATGATCCCTCTACGAAACGCATGTTTTCTTTAGAAGCTGGTAGGTCATTCTGCACTAGAAACAGCGTTACAACATTTAAAAACTGTAATCTTCAAATTAATTTTCATCACGCAATGCTCGCACACAAATTAATTAATTAAAGTATTTGACGCACCTATAAATTACAGAATATCAGTAAATAAGGCATTTTTTTCAGGCTACTTACCCAATAAAAGCTTGCCATGAGATGTTCATCACAACTGCAAACAGCAAAGAGAATAAATCGTCTCTGGAGATCGTATTTCCCTTGCATGATGGTGCCAAACTTGAGTTTGACTCCCTAGTCCATTTGGGGCCACCTCCTGAAAGGAGCACAATCCCCAGACATTCACGGGTGCATGTGCCTACACACACGCAGAGCCATGGAAACAAGGTGCTCACCCAGCAGCACACATTTTTCCCACGTGGGCTGAAATGGCAGGTTCGGTTTATCTGACATTGTTTCCTTCCCAAAGTCTGGGGTTTGGACTGGCCAAGTGGAATGAATCCCCTCACTCTGATTACCAGGATGCATTTAGAGAAAAATAATATGCCAGCAGATACAATCTGACCTGCATTTTCCTAGCTTTCTGCAAGTTACAGGGGTTTGAACAAAAACGCTTAAGAAAAGTATCAGAGGGAATTTAATTTCAAAAGGGGCTGCCAACATACTAATGAGCACCCTTCTCTTATCCATCCAAACTTCATGGGCAAATTGTGGGTTTGCTCCATATGCAGAAAAAAATAACCAAACAAGGTTTTGTTAACCAAACTCTCCCTCCTCAGCCAAAATTACATTCATTGTAAACTTTCTTGAAAGACAAGAAAGAAGCTAAGGATTCAGAGCTAGTATTTAAAAACACTACAAATAGAAAAAAATGTAAGTCACGGCTAGTAAATAATATCTTGAAAAGAAGCACATGAATCATAGGATAAGAAAACTTGACAACTTAGCACATCTATTACCACTGATATGTATCATGTCCTGGAACTCTAAGATCTCACAAAATATCATTTAATTCATATAGCTGCTAGGTGCTTGGGGTAAAAACAAGCAGTTGAAATGCTCAAATCTCAGTTTTCAATAGTGGTAGAGGTCAGCGGGTGGACCCCAGATCTCCTTCCTCTGTTATTTTCAGAAATCCTCTTTTGAGGTGCAAACCCAAGTAAAAGGTAAAGGAAAAACAAACAAACAAACAAACAAAAACAAAAACACCACAACCCACCAACCAAAACCAGACTGTGTGGCTCAACAATACCTAAAAAGGCACATAATAACCTAGGAAGAAGTGTAATAAGATAGGTCCAGCCTCTTTTCAATGGTGCCCAGTGAGAGGATAAGAGGCAGTGGACACAAACTGAAACATGGGAGGTGCCCCCTGAACATCAGGAAACATTTTGACTGTGGGGGTGACAGAGCCCTGGCACAGGCAGCCCAGAGAGGCTGTGGAGTGTTCTCCTTGGAGATCTTCAGAAGCTGCCTGGACGTGGTGCTGGGCAGCCAGCTCTGGGTGGCCCTGCTGGAGCAGGGCTGGGACCAGGTGGGCTCCAGAGGGCCCTGCCAGCCTCAGCCGTGCTGTGGCTCTGTGAAAATGGAAGGGAAGAAACCTGGAAGGTAATTTCCAGGTCTAGGAAACAAAAGTAGGAAAACTTTCCTATTTTTTCTCACGTACAAGCCTATTTATCACAAGCCAACAAATGACATAAGTAAACAGGATAAAATTGGATTAACCTTGTCAGACCTGCTGAGCCATTGCTGTTGACGCTGTAATTTTTCTGGGTCAGACTGACACCATTAAAAAGCATCTCCCCAGTAATGTCGTACAGATAAAATTCAAACGCATGCAAAAGGCAGAGTAAGAAGGAAGCTTTGATCTCCCAAACTGAAAGGCAGGAACAGTCTTCTCAGAAAACCCTGTTAGGCCTTGACATGAAAAATGCAGATTTTGCAGGGCTAACCATCCCCCTGCACGCACACGCTTCGCAGCTGCATGCCCACTCACCTCTGCACTCTCTCACTTCACTCCAGCACAGGGAGGGGCAGCAAAGGTTAATTACATTTGCACTGGCGAGCAGCACAGCTGCATCTAGAGACACTGGGGGACATAGGGATGGGTAAATGAAACCGTTTGACCTGCACTATCTGACTGCTGCTGAGGCATGGAACAGGGAAAACTCACCTGGGTGTAGAGGAGCTTGGTAGCTTTGCAGTAAGGACTGGGGATAGTTTTGGAAAGCATCAACACGCAGCAATGCTGCAGCATAGCCACAAAGCATGCTGCAGTTCTGCCTTACCTGATGATGAACAGCAACTAAATAAAACTGCAATTTTACCCGGGATGTGCTGTGTTAGGGAGAACTCCTCTGAGTAACCATCCCGCAGAGCTCTTCACACTTGGCTAGCATCAGCCAGGGGAGGTATTCAGGTGTGAATCAAAGCACACTTTATTGCGGTGTTTAGCTACACTTAGGCTGCCAGAATTGAAGTGCAAAGTGTCAAGAAATAAATGCGAATCCAAACTTTCCCTTGGCTGAGGGTTCCCTTCTGCACAGCTTATACATAGCACTGCCTTCAGAAAAGGTGGGTGCCTTTTCCTTTTACAACAATATATCATGTTCTTTCTCAAGGACCACAAACATCTTCGATTAGAAATGCTTCTAACACGCTCTGAAAGTGACAAATGTGAAACATGACCGTTTCTTCACTTCACTGCTAAGATTGACAATTTTAGTTCTCTTTAGGGTGCCAATTATAACTCTAATGTCCAGAAGAAAATATATTATTGCTTCTCTTGCATTGCTTTAAATGATAAAGCGGGTCATCAGCTGATGCAAGAATCCTTTTTCATTGGTTTTGAAGGTAAAATTCCTTCGGTTCTTTTCTGCCCATTTAAAGTGCAAATAAAAACACTGTTCTATGGCTAAAAAAAAAATCATTCCTAAGTATATACCCACAATATTTCCAAACACAGCTAGAAAAATTGTTATTTCCAATACTATGTGACCAGATTCTAATACCTTTATTTGATCTAAATTGAATTCTGTGCTACAGGCTGACTTAAATGAGGTTATAAAATTGCCTGTGGAGTAGGATCCTGCTCCACATCAGTGAGAGTAAAAGACTCAGGCCTTGCTACTTATTTTCAAAACTGTCAAAAGACCTTGAAAGTAGAAAAAAAAGGGAACAGAAAAGCCTGAGAAACTCCTTCTTGAGGAATCTCGTATCACAAAGTGCACAGAGAGCAGATGCCTCATGGATTAATTATGCCTAACCCTAACTTACACCCAAGAATAGAGGGGAAAGCGTGAAATTTCATCTATCTATCTCCTCAATCTGTAACAAAACCATTAACAACCTGTTTCAGCTACTTTCTGGTGCAGAAATAAATTTGCCAGCAGCCTTAGAAGCCCTCTGAAGAACACACTATATAAACATAAATCATTAATGAACTGAGTGACCTCACCTTTGGGTAACTAGAGACGCACAAAAACAACTCTCTAGAAGCAGAAAGTAGTCAGCAATGCCATGCACCAGCAGGCAGCAAACGCAAGCATCCTGATGCTGTAGCAGATTCCTTTTGACAGGCTTTGTGTTTTTATCACAGCCACCACAGGTCATCCATGGCAAAAAGCAAAAACTTCTGAGGACAAACCAGCGAAGGGTTCAATAATTAAGAGGGGGATCCCTGCCTCATCTCTTCATTTCATCCAAGGCTTGCCTGAAATGAAGCATTTGACAGGAGCAAAAATGCATTTTGCTACCTTTAACAATACCAAAGTAGTCATTGTGTCTAAGCTGGTAAATGATGCAAAGCTCTTAACACAGACTGCCATGGTCCAACTTGGGGCTTGCAGCAACATCCTGGGGAAAAAGGGGACCAAATGTTCAAACACCCTATTCAAGTAACCATCCAGTTCCTTCGGCCCCACAGAGCACTGAGAACTACCTCATGGGTAAAGCTGCTGCTACACAAAATCGGGCATACACGTAGGTCCAAAGCACCCAGATCCAGGCCCTGTGAGTTCAAGATTGTGGTGCTTGACAGAGACTTTTGCAGTCTGTAATACAAAAAAATCATTTACAATTTAAATGAGGACAGGATGGTGACTTTGCAAGACCAGTGAAGTTGTTCAATGCACAAGCATCACAATCGAGGGAAACAAAGGCAAGGATTTCTGTGAAAAAATAAAAAAAATAAAAAAAAAAAAAAACAAGACGTTTGTAAATCTGGCAGAGCATGAGCAGAGATGTTGTCTCTGGTAAAGTGAATAGAATGAGACAATGCCTCACTGGAGAATTCTTTGGGGCCACCAGCTCTGTGAATGGCATACTGGGCTTTTTCTTCTCTGTAGGGAGAAGTGTCAAAGGGAGCACTTCACTGGCAGTCCCCCTCCTGCTAACAGCAGTACATGGGGAGAAACTCACAGCTGAGAGTTGTGTCAGGTCTGTGCAATCGTTTTTGCTGACAACTGGTCTAAGCTGCCTCCTTTGCTGTGCATTTAAGAATTTGTTTTCTAACTAGCTATAGAAGCAAATTAAACACGGTATTTTTACAGCTGGTTCTAGACAGTTTTTCAACTTGTTCTAATAAGATAATTTGACCCTGAAACTGTGGCCATTGGTTACTGGCAACCCAGTACCTTCATCCTGATGGATGTTTTCACTTGCTGTCACCTTGCGATTCATATCTACCTCACATTGATGTATCATGGCTGGCTTAGATGGTAACACGTGCAGAAGGGTTTGTACTTTTCCCCTCTTGTAAATCTGTTACCTGTAAATTAAGAAGTAGGATTGAACTGACTTGCATCTTCTCCCTTCAAGAAATCTGTATGCAAAAAACTATGTTATCCAGACAAGATTAATACAACTTCATGGTAATCAATAGTTTCATCCCTGAAGAGTTTTTAACCTTCAAAACTTTCTCTCTCATATAAAAAGGCAGAAAATTGAGTGGTGAGGGACAATAGTTTCCCTAATTCCTTCTAGCTATCCTAAGGATGTAAAACATGAGGTGCAGAAAGCTCCAGAGATGAGAGGCTGGGGTGGGGGAAAAAGAAACTTTCCTGTATGAAAATGACAGTCTTCTACCACGATATAGTTTCTTGCTCAGGCCTCTCAATGTTTGTTGTGTTTATTTAATAAAACGCCATGTTTATTGAAAGACAAACTCAACTGGTGATTATGTATCTAGTTCTATAAAACTATAATAAAAGCAAAAGGCTCAAACAAAGGAAGAAAAGTCACTTAAAAGGACTGGAGAGCATTCACTGTATTTCAGTTGTTATTTGTGTGTATCACGACTTTCTAGTTTATCCTCCTTTTGAAACAACCCACACAGATTACTAGAGAACAATTTTTCTTTCAATTCCAGGACATTTCAAGGAATAAAATATATAACCTTTCCAGCAAGCACATTAATAACCGTTCATTTGACAGGTGGAACTGCCCCTTACCAGCAGCCAGGTTCCCAAGCCTTCTACCAACACTAGTAAGTAATACCCAAGGTAAAACAGATACATGCATATAAACATACACATACACACACACACATAATCTTCAGGTTTTTATAATACATTAAAGAAAGCTTCGAAATTCAAACAACTTTACTTGCCTTTCCCAACTTGATCTAAATAAATAGATCTGAAAATAAATAGAAAAATCCTCAGCATTAGCCAGTGGAATTAAATGAAACAGATAATAAGGTACCCTTTACACAGGTTAAAACTAATTAATATCTATTTAAATATCAGATAAGGACTGATAAGAAATAACATTTCTGTTAGAAATTTTGTCTTTTTCCCCCTTCATCTAAGTAGAGGAGATATTTCAGAACATACTTGGAAATTGCCAATTTGGCATTTGTAGTTTTGTTGAAAAAACAAAAAATAATTTTAAAAGCTTTTTTTGGTTTTGAAACTATAAAGCCTTCTTGCTAGGTTGTTTTTCACCTCAAGGAAACATGGTGAATTTTATACAGTTATTCAAAAAATCATCTTTTGATAACTGTAATGGGCTACAACTCCATTTCCTAGAAAAGATTAATGTGCCCATTTTATTATTCAGCGTCATACCTTCTCTTCACTTAAATAGCTCTGTTTCTCAATAGTGAAGCAATAGATGAATATCTTTACTGTGTTTATTTTTCAAATTGGAAAATGCATCTTCTGCAGAAGCTATTCCTTGCAATAAGAAATACATATTAGATGTAGAATCCCTTTTAAAAAGCAACTGTTTGTAAAACGAGTTATTGTTTATTTGAATAGGAATTTATTAATATAATCTATATTATAATATTTAATGGATTCTTATTGGATGTTGCTTGCAATGATAAATTCTCAGAAATATTTCTCTGTATGACAGATGTTGTAAACACTGCACGTTACATCAAGTCAGTTACATTTTATAGCAATTTAGATACCCCTTTGCAGGTATGCCTGGCTGTGTAACCCATCACCGCCTCCAACGTGACAGACAGAAAATATATGTAGAGTAGAAGAGTGAAATATATGTAGCTGAGAAAGTACGGCATAGCAACAGCAGCATGTTTGTCTTTGCTTTTTTATTTCTGCACACTGAGTAATTTTTCACTCTAGCAGATATTTTCACTCACCTGGAAACCTTCCTGTTTTCTCTCTGTCTCCACGTCAAAAAAGCATGGATTAGGAAGCCTTCCTATGCTATTTTTGAATTCCCAAGGTATGATTGCTCTAATGATATGGTTTCCATGTTCTTCTGGACAAGCATTAAATCTCTCTGTAAGTTGGAGAAGCGTCCAACACATTTTTGGAACTGCTGCTACCCCAGCAATAAATAACAACTTCTGACAATCCTATAGATCGGTGCTATTTTTCTTTCTTTTCTGCAACAACCTTAAAAGGGCATCTTCACCAGCAAGGTAGCAGGAGATAAATATGTCAACTGTCAGGCGCAGAGATACTTAAACGCACCCACTTTCTCTCAGTGAGAAAATGCCTAAGGCAGGAAACAGCCAGAAATCTGAAAGAAAGCCCGTTCAAGCAGCAGGCACCAAAGGGAGATGAAAGGAACACACAACGGGAGTCTACCCCATGCCAGACACAGCTGATTCCAGCTGGTTTCAGCCAGTTCAAACTGGTTCCGGCTGGTTCCAAACAGTTCCAGGTGGTTCCAGAGGTTCCAGACAGTTCCAGGTGGTTCCAGCTGGTTCCAGATGGTTCCAGCTGGTTCCAGACAGTTCCAAGGGAGCCACCAGTGGGCACAGTTGAGCCCCTCAGTGAAGCTGGTGGTGCTTCTGGGAATATAATAACGGACAAAAAGCTGCACACAGAGTGAGGGAAAAGCCTTGCAGACAGTAAAATCAAAGAAGCAGGAGGTGCTTCAGGCACCCTGCAGCCTGTGGAGTGCCCACATCAGAGCAGATAACCACGCTACAGCCTGTGGAGGGAATGTGGTGGAGCTCATGGAGGGCCCCAGGTCCGAGCAGGATATACCCTGAAGGAACTGTGGCCTGTGGAGAGCCCACGCAGGAACAGGTTTATCCTGTGGGACTGCGTCCAGTGGGAGGGACCCCACCATGCACATGGGGAAAAGCATGAGGAGGAAAAAGTGGCAGAGAAGGAATCGTTAGGGGCTGGCAACAGCCCGCCATTTTCGTGCCTCTCAGGGACCAGGGGAGACAGGAGTCAGGCATGAGGGAGGGAAGTTGATTGAGCCTCGGAAGAAGGTGGACAGGCAGAAAGGTGGTTTAAGTTTTTGTTTCTCACCATCCAACTCTATTTTTAATTGGCAATAAAAGGAGATTCAACCTCCCTCTCATAAAACTTTCGTTGCACTGATCTGGTACTTGTTTGTATCTTTGTTTTCTCCCTTTTCTCAGAGTAACGCAGAGATTATTCAACACCATCATTTCTCTAAGTAAGCATTACTAAATGAAAGTGATATTGGGCATAAAAAAAGACCAAGTTACTAAGCATTTTTCTGGATGTTTAGAAATGGTTCATCAGCTAATATCACAGATCAAAAAATAAAAATTGTTGCAATAACTTCCCACATTATTTCACTTCCGTATTTCAGTATTCATATGCCCAGTGTTAACTAAAACCATTACTTTAATTGTTTTATAACCAGTATATAACTGGTTTATAACTATTATAAACCAGTGGTGCTGGAATGACCAAGTGCTCACAAGGAATTATGAAATTCAGATGATGCAAAGAGTTAGATTTGAGAGAACTCTATAGGAAATAAAAAATTAAACAAATTGTTCAAACAAATGAGGAGGAAGGTAAAACTAAATAGAACTGAATGCCAGCTATAGAAGCTGTATGTGTATGCCAACAACAGGAAACACGGGGCTCAGCTATGGAAACAAAAGCAGGTGAGCAAACAGAGTACAAGTGTTGATACCCCACTGCAGGCAGATGAATCATTTGGCTAAAATTGGGAATGTTCTTTTCAACATCTATTTTTAAATAAAATGTCTAAAAAGCTTTCACAAGATTTCTGTAATTTCTATTTCAGTTTCCAAGAAGTACCAAAATACTACCAGAAATGTTTGTCCCAGAGCACTGCTGCCAGGATCTCAGAATAAATTTCCCCAAAATTTTACATGAAAGCACAATGAGAATGTTTCCAGCTTGTTCTGTCTATGTTTTAGGTTCAAGGAGCCTAAATAATTAGTCTAGCTTGCATGTCAATGACAAATGTAACTACAAATCTTTGATAAATCCATCTTCTCTTAAAAAAAAGATTCTCTGTGCTGAAAAGAACAAATACTGGAAAATACTCAAACCTTTACCAAAAAACAGATTGGGAGGGAGAAAAGTTCACTTCTTTGAAACAAAAAAATCTGAAAACTGCTAAGTTTCCCTGGTTTTCTTTAGCTGATTGTTTTCAACGGCAACACAGATTACAAAAAAAGAAATGCTGATAAAAGAAAAAATATGGCCTTCCCCAGCTGTCAGTTTGGCTGTTTTCTACTTGAGAAGTAGAAAGCATTAGAATTTGTCCACATCTAACTTTACATTAAAACAGATAGTATTGTTTTACATAGCAGGAAAAAACTAGAATTCCTAGTTTACAGAATAAACCCTATATATTTTATTAGTATTGACAAATGCTACAACTTATGTCATACTAAAACTAAAAGATTATAGAATTGCAACCGCCTGGCCAAGTTTACTGCATTAATTTTATTTCGAGTCAAATTACATTGCATTAAATTGTGTTACGTTGTGTAAAATTGCAATTACACTTAGTGGTTTGGTTTAAATGGAACCACTGGATTTGCTACGTGCTAGTCACAGGCAGGACAGGGACACTTTGCTTGCATGGAGATAACCAATATCACATATCCTTCTACCCAATATTAATCTTCATTTTTTACCATTATTGCTCAGTATAATCTTTTCTATGCTATTAGGGACTTCCTAATAGTGTTCTGTCAATTATGTCAATATTTGTGATTAGTGGACATCAAAATGAAAAAGATGAATCTGTATGGCTGAAAGCCTTTCACAAAATGAATGTGACACAGGTAGCAGAAGCAGGATCCCTCCCTGCACTTAACAGATCTGGGACTTCTCAGCTTATACAACAATTAATTTCACAGGTCTCCTGTAACCTTCCTCTGCGGATATTCTTACAAGGAGTGCTGACTCCATCCTCTAATGAATGCCAACACTTGTCTTCCAAGATTTGAACGGAACCAACAAATCGTGTCATGCTTACCAAATATATTATAGTATCAAAAATAATGGCATGCAACTCTTCTAGGTAAATGCCAGTGTATTCCCTATAGAGTTCTTAGGTTTTCTGCTTACACTTTAATAGGTAACCTTCAAGAAATAAGCAATCAGAAAGGGTGCCAGACCCTCTTAAATTTAACAGGTCTTAGAGTCGCTTTTACAGAAAGTTACTACATGCCTACATACTTCTGTTTCATGCTATTAAATTCTTAGGGTTTTTGCTTGTTTGTTTGTTTATCCGGAAAGGAGAATACTTCACTGAATTACATTTTGGTCAGGACAACAAGAGATTTCTCAATTATATTAAAAAGGCAAAACCTTCTTACTAGGTCATGAAGCTTCCACTATTTTTGTAAGAAAGATTCTCTATTGATTTTATGAGAAAAGTTTCCTCCTACAAAGGTCAAGTGTTTCATTCTAGCCAAAGCCAATCATCACTGAATGATCACAGTGCTTTAAATTCAACCTTGGTGCTGGATTAACGTGTTAACTTCCTTACAGGAAGCGAGTCTGCCATGTTTCAAACATACACCGTCACTGTGAAAACAGGGAGTTATTAATAAAGTACAAAGGTGAAGCCCAACAAATTTGTTCAACCTGGAGCATGTTAAGACTTCTGAACTGAGGAAAAATGGTGATGTGGCATGAGTTTTAGTGGCATACACATCCTCAGGTGACAAATCCCTACCTCTGCCCTGGAGCACAGAGAACTAGGATCCAATAGTTGCAACCTTGTTTACTAATTATAACAGGACAAAGACATCCCCTCTGATGCATACAGGGTCTATACATAAGTTAGGGAGATTTCAGATTTTTCACTAATAACAACCTATATCAAAAGAGAAGAAGAAATGTAAACATGCATGCACCAGGGCTGATGTACCCACAGAATTCATACAGAAGCTGGATTGCACAAGTCCATTGCAGTAGTCTGATTTGGAGCTAATATGTGAAAATATACGTTTATATATAACATATATATATGCTTAATATATGAGTGCCCAGTTTTAGCCTCATTTAAAAAAAACTACTAATACCTCTCGTGCTTTCTGCAATAGACATAAAAGAGAAAGCATTCAAAATATTCACAAATGCCAGGCACACAGCTGTATCTTATACCTGAACAAGAATTTACTCCCTTAGGTGTCTTTAATTTATAAATTGCAGCCTCCTGGTTGTATGGAATATCTTCTCTTGGCATAGGGATATTAACAGCGACAGGACTTTGAAGAAGTGCATTAGAAAGCTTCCTCGCCCCTGAAGACTTCTCCTAGGGGATTGCACCAATCAAATGCATTAAGAAAAGAGTCAAGTATTCTCCAAATATAACCTGCACTTTCTGAAAGAATTTAGCTGCAGCCAGAGTATTTTAGTTTGAGTTCCTTGTGCCAGAAAAGCTTTGTCTCCTTGTCAGAATTAGCCACCTAATTCTGGAAAGCTCACTGCTAAAACAAAGGGAACGTGTGAAACTGCAAAGGAGGTGTTATCACCTATATTCAACAATAACAGGCTGTGATAGATGCCTTCTTGCCAAATTACTGTAGCTTTGTACAGAATTTTAATTCTGATGCAGCTAGGTTTAGCAATATGGAGCCTACGGGCAAGCAGGATTTAGAATTGCAAATCTATGAGACTCTGAACAAGTCTCAAATGTCAGTAAGCTACATAGAAAAGACTTCTCTGCTAAGGCTAGTCATGTTAGATTTTTTCATTGTTTTATCTTGTCAAAATACACACCATAGATGCTTTTCAGAATATAGTGAAATAACTCCAAACAAGGCAAGTGATACAAGAGCAGATAGTTGCAATGCCTAAACCTAGGTTGTTAGGATGTCGTTCAGTTATTACTTATTTTGGCAAAAGTTAACTGCCTAATCTTTTCTTGCCTTTAACAGGTCCATTCTCTCCTCCCTCACCAGCTGCTCACTTCTACCCTGGCAGACTTGATGCCTCCCTTCAGCTGGAGTATGACCAAGCAGGTAGACAACCTCCAACACAGACAAGCTGCAGGGCCAGGAGGAACCCGAAGAGAACACCAGGAACATTCAATTATTTAAAATTTTTTCCTGTCTCCCCTCCAAACCAGTTACCATAGTGCTTACAAGGCAAACTGCACAACTCTTACTTAATTGCTGACCTAGGTTGTTGGGTTTTTTTGTTTATAAACGAGGGAAAGAGATGAGCAGTTCCATGGACACAGTTGATGGAACATGTCACAGATGTGCAGGTGAGGAGGTAGGTTTGATATTTGAAAAGGAGCCCTAGGTCTATGCAGTTGAAAACTCCTCAGAGGAACGCCACTGTCCAGCACTACATCACACCATTAATACTCTAGCAACCTGAGGGCTCTAACATGAAGGGTGCTTGTTTTAAAGTGCTCATTTTTATTCTCATTATTCAGCGTGGTGCTTGTGTATCACTCACTACATAGAATCCAGTCTAGAGAAAATCATTCATTCCAGACTCACTTCATTCATTCTGCAAATTTGCCTGCAGTGCTCCTCAAAAATTAAAACAAAATGAAACATAACTTAAGTTCTGCTCTAATCCCTCTCAATTTTGAAATGAAAAAGAACCAAAGTTACGATAGGATTTCATTTTGTAAACTTTTTTAAAACAAAACAAAACCAACAAAAATAGATCTATATTCCATTTTACCTAGTGCTTGAAGATTGGTGGGGAGGGAAGGCCGAGGGAAAGGAAAAGAAAGGACACTAGAGGTCAAAATGTCTCTATTTATTCATACAAGATGAACCCCTCTCTGCTTTCTGAGCTAAATCTTTTCTAAAAGCTAAAACATTCACTGTTGCTAAAGTACTTACCATTCCACTGTTTTCCTAAGTGCTTTAAGTTTGAGTTATTTCCAGTTCTAAGTAAGAGTAATTAATTTTTTCATACAAAATAATTCCCGTGAGTTTCCATCGCCTTCAGCTCTAGAGGTTACAAGCTCACCTTGGCAGGATGGAGATATCAATGTTCCTATTTTGGTCCAGAAGCAAGGCAACTTTGTCACCTCATCTTGAATTAATTTTAACTATCATGATAGCTGTGCCTGAAAGCAGCTGTCTGGGCAGAAGTCCCCAGTTGTACTAATAATTTTAAGGAATTTGCACAATCGCATTCATCTTTATTACTGGAAACACAGTAGGAACCACAGCACTTAAAAACAACACCTATGTAAGAGTGCTTAAACTAGAATAGCTCCCAAATTAAATATTTCATGCTCACATGAGCTGCATGCCTACAAATCAAACACGGCCCACTGAACCATCTGCTTTCACAAGCACTTCCAGTCTGTCCTCACTGCAATGCTGTGTGGGCTGTGCTGCTCCCAGAAAGGATTTGGATTGAGCTGGATCAGATAAGGAGGGCCTTTAGCCTCCGATAAATTTAAAAGTGTCTCTAAACTGTGTGTCAAAAACCTGTCAAATGACTGTGTGCTGTAATTGAAATTACTAATGTGAGAAATATACCAGGTAAATGCTTGGGATATGATTTGTAGGTTACTGTAAAGCTTGCTTCTGATGAGAAAGTCAATTCTTTCTGTGACTGAAATAAATCACTCTCCTATCTTCATTACTGATGTGATCTTGTACAGCTTGGGCAACAGGGCATTTATTTCATCACCCCCATGGTAACACTGTGGAAAATATAACACAGAAACATCTTGAGCTGAATCTTGTGCTGTGTCAGATGAACGGAGGAAGCATCAAGCTGCCTTTCAGCTTTGGTGGAGCCTAGCAGAGGACTAATGAAACTTGGTGACTTTACAAGGTACTTGCACACTCTTCTGAAGAGGTCCTCAGCCAAGAGTTGCCCTCAAATCGCAAGGTGTGACACTGGCAACTCCTGCACAAGGCTGTTTCAAAGGTGGTAAGATCACCAGGATCACCTCTGAACTGCTCTGACAGACGGCAGTTCATTACTGTGGAGTAACACAGCTCGTATGAGATGCTGAATGGCAATAAAAGGATGTCAAGGACCAGAAGAACCAGGATGTGTACCATACTGGAGGCAGGAAGCAGTCACAGCACTGCAAGAAGTGAAGCATGCCATGATCAAAGTCTTCTCGTTCCAAATGTTCAGCTCTGTATCATGAGCTGTAAGGTATTACAACTTTCAGAAAGCACCTAAGTTCAGAAAGGTATAAAAAGTACCTAATGTCAGAAAACATGGGGAAATTTATCTTTGGTGAGATTATCTAAATCACAAATAACCGTTCACGCCTAATTACAAGCTAGATATTGGCCTCTACTAGGTGCTTAGCTATCTTGTAGTGAAGTTGCTGAACTTCTGATGGGTATAGACTTTAGCATGCTATTTCTTCTCTCGTAACACTCCAGACACTCTCTGGTGTCTGAAGGATCCGTTATCGAGACAGAATTAGAATGGCAAACCTTTGACCCTTTAGCATTAAATATTAAAAGGGTACTAGGATGTAGTGAGTCACCTTAGATGCCTTCGGTGCTATATATAGGTTAATAATAATTAACCTATGCCTACGCATTTCAGCAGGAAACCATTTTTAGAAGCCTCTACATTTTCTTCTGACATATTAATTACCACTAAAGATTCAGGACTTCCTCCTAGACAAAAGCAAATCTTTTATATGAGCCAGCAATCAACAATTCTAACAGAGCAACATAGAAATAAAAGCAGAACAGTGTTCATGAATGGGTCTGTTACAGTGCATTAAAGAGAAAGTAATATTCTTCACCTAGGTGCTGCACTTTAGGTTGTATTTGTGCTATGAAGTTTGCCACGTCTAAGAAACAAGAATAACATCTACTCCCCTAGACTGTGATACAGATAAAGCCTTGCCTTGCTGTAGTACTGTCATCATTTTGGGGGAAGGCAGGGCAAAAACAAATTTCCCAATAGTTTCCCCCAGTAGCTTCCAACCACCTACAGATAGTTTGATAATAGAAAAATAAATGCAACAGACCTGCTACTCTCAAAGAGGATTCTTAACTGTCTTGGTGGCTAGCAGCCAGCAAACAGGCAGTTTGCAGATCAGGAAAATAACATTTCCAAATGGTAAGACCTTTTTCAGGATGCTGAGCAAGTTTTTAATCACTTGCCCAAAAGACATCAGAAGAAGCATCACACCCAGATCTCCACATCTCAGAGGCGGTGGTTTCACCCTGGTGGGCCAGCTAAATTTCCACCACACTTTTCTCTCACTCTCCCTTCCTCAAAGGAAAAGGGGGAGAAAATACGATGGAAAGGGCTCAAGGGTTGGGATAAGGACAAGGAGGTCACTCACCAATTATTGTCACTGGCAAAACAGACTCAGCATGGGGAGGTGAATATAATTTATTGCCTATCACTAGCAGACTAGAACAGCGAGAAACTAAAAGCAAACTAAAACCACCTCCCTCCCATCCACCATCTTCTGCCTCCTCCCCCCAAGCAGCACAGGGGAATGGGGGCTGCGATCAGTCCCTGTCACTTCGTCTCCGCCGCTCCTTCACGGTCACTCTGCCCCTCCACCAGGGACCTCTCCACAGGCTGCAGGGGAGCTGCTGCTACGTGCCTGGAGCACCTCCTGCCCTCCTTCTGCACTCTGCAGGGCTGGTTCTCTCACATTTTCTCACTCCTGTCTCCCAGCTGCTGTTGCACAGCAGTTTTTCCCTTTGTTAAATCTGCTCTCCCAGAGGCCCACCCAGCATCGCTCCCTGGCTCAGCTCTGGCCAGCAGCGGGTCCCTCTTGGAGCTGGCTCTGATCTGACATGGGGCAGCTGCTGGGCTCTGCTCACAGAGGCCACCCCTGCAGCCCCCCGCTACCAAACCCTTGCCACGTAAACCCAATACAAATGCTCAGGATTTGTACTTTTTGGCAAACCACTAATTCGGTTGACTCATTACATTTTAAAACTAACACACCACCTTCTGCCAAGAGTACAAATAATAACAGATTTCAGATGTCATTAGAATGTTAATACATTATACTGCTTCTATACTAACACCTAGCAAATGTCTGCACTCACGTGCGTATTTCCATCTTGAGTCATGTATTAACATCTCCTTTTCTGAGATAGATCAGTGTTCCCAAACAGTGGTCCCTGAGCCTTCTGATGACGCTTGTGGCCAAAGACAGCTGTTGACAGTAAGTAAGAAATATAAAGCATGTGTAGCAACACTGAGTTTCTTTGCTCACAAGCCAGTGAACCACAGACCTTCTTAAAGCACTTCCGACTTTTCAATGAAACACTTGTTAGATAGCATTACCTCTTATCCCCTTCACAAACAACGTGGAAATGAACTGCCCCAAACTGTGCTGGTTCCATGTCTCTCCATAAGCTGATGGACGCAAGGACATTATTGCAGTAGTATTTCTTCGCGTAACAGCGTACAGCTCTGATATGGTGTATCTGTGTTTTTCTACATGAATGAATCTAGCATGTTGTTGAGAAGAGCCTGAAATGTCAGCCTTTCCTGGGCTTCCCAAGACTTCTGGAGTCTGAGGGCTTGCATTGCCACTGATGGCCAAACAGCAATAGGGGAAATCCTCCATTAAAATCTAAGTAACTTCTCGAGCAGAAAGATGGTTATGCAGGAGCTGTATTTGGTTTTTGTGCATCCAGTTCCATTCTCCTTTGCTCTCTTGAGCACATTTTAAATAGATTCTGCACATTCCCTGTCATCTACGTAAAGTCTGTACGCAAATAAAGCTGAACCCACGTCTTGTGCAATGAACAGCCCTTTAAAAGAATAATGCATTTTTTTTGATTCTTGGGATTCTGAGCAGTGTGAAGCAAGACTATCTTAAGCACTTTTACTGCCCAAATGAATGAACTCCAGGAAATTTTCAGCTGTTCAGCTGCAGCTATTAAAGGCAGAGGCTGAATACCCCAAACTGTGGGAGGCTTGAGGGTCTGGGATTTGCTCATGAGAAGAATCAAAGACTGTGATCTAGAAATTGGGAATGAACCCGAACTTTGGATCAAACTTCACCTCTCCCTTAAGCAGGATCCTCTAGTTGAGAGAGTTTCATCAGTTCATCTGTTCTGAAACAGCCATTGACTGGGCATTTTCTCTAGTGGCAGACACTATATTTTAAAAGAGAAAGAAGGAAAAAACAACAGTGGAGGAACAGATTCCTGGCTGAGTGGGTGGCAGCACACAAGCAATACAGGCTTCTGCTTTGGGAGAGAACAGAGTGATCTTGTAGCAGTTAAAGATGTTCTGCTTGTATATGTTGTCACGAGCTGCAAGAACACATTGGATGTGATCTCCAAATCCTGGTGCTGTTGTCCCGTACACGAGCTTTAACTGCTGCGTGCCCACAGCTTTAAGCACTGCTTAGCAAATCATTCAGGTTAGCAGCAGTTCGTGTTCAGCTATGAAACTCCAGTGTGGCCACACCACTAATCCTTAAATTGCAAGGAAGGATTACTAGCCACAATGGACTTAAGCATTTAAAAGGCGATGCAGCAAGAAAGGAAGCAAACCTCTTCCTCATATTAGCGGCCTAATTATTTTCAGGAGAATATATCCTCAAGCTGCTGCTGTGTCTCCTGCATGGATACACCACCTCACATCCTAAAAGCAGAGTTGCATCAGCACAGCCATATGCTCTCAGTAAGGCTTGTCAGCTGAGGCGCAGAGCTGCTGCTGTAGGTTCTGGAGTGGGATAACTCAGTGCCAGCCAAAATCTTTATGTATATGTCTGTTCTGCACTGCACAGTGGGACAACAGCACAGGAATCCCAGATTCTGTCTGGTAAAACTAAAGCAAAAAGGGGGAAAGTTTTCTCTAGAAATACATCAGAGATGTAAATGGCATTAAAAAAAAAAAAAAAAGATAACAGGCAGAGTTTGAATAAGAACCAATTGGTTTCCAATGTTCGGTAGGACCCAGTGGTTGTGGGGAAAACAGAAACAAAATTTTCCCTCCAACCTACAAAAATATAAGAATTTGGTGGAGAGAGGGGGATGACAACAACAAAAACAACAATAAAACCCACACAATAACTAGAAGCAAGATGCCTGTGACCATTTTCAAGGATGCAATATGATATGTTCATGAAAGCAATACATGGCTTAAATACCCATCACAGGAGAGGGCTACAACTCAAAGGCTAAGGAAGGCAAAATGCCACTCATATTGAAACCCAAATTATTCCTACATAGTAGTATCTGAGTCATGCATTGAAAACATGAAGCTTAGAGGAAAAAACAAAGAAACAAACACCAGAAAATACAAGTATAGATGTCTTCTAGCAAAGGCTGGAATTCGAACAGCTTTGTAAAAGAATCACCAGTAATCCCAACTATATTACTATATTGAATAAACATGTACCATTTTCTTGGCAAACACGCCCAAACTGGCAAAATGATGGATCATGTTGCCAGTCATATAGCAGGGCAAAAGGCCAAAACTCCCCTGTATGTGACAGCCCAATGCTTCCCTGAGCAGCAAGAAAATCCCTTCTACAGTTGACCACTCTGCCTTCAGACTTTTACCGTCCATTGCACACAACTAAACCAACTCATATCCTTTGCATATGCACTTACTGCAAGGTAGAATGTCTTAGTCTTGCTCTGATGCATATTTTGAACCTCAGAAGTAACTTATTCAGACAGTTTTTCTGTTCTCTTACCAAGTAAGCCAAGTAATATGATTCTTAGCTGCTCCACCAGAACCTGGTCAGGGAAACTAGACTCTTCCCATCTCCTGGGGCTCTGTATCAAGCCAATCCAGCGTACCCTATAATGTTCTGTTATTTGCTGTAATAACATGAAAGAGAGGAAATGCATGCAGGAGAAAAAAATTCACAGAATACAGTCATCACGCGCAAAATCTATATTCTTCTCTATTTGTTTGAAGGCTAGAAAGTCAAGCTATTTTAGAGTGATAATTGACTTCTATTTCAGCACCATAAAGAAAAGAAATGTCATCCACTGTGGGTAATTAATTGCATTACATATTCACATACACCCACATTCGCTTGGAGAAGGAAAATACAACTCTGTGACAGCGATGCTTTCCTAAAAAATAAAAACCCAACAGATATTTTTAGTGATTCCAGATCATGCAAAAGAAACCAAATTTTAATTTTATGTTACTGATTTCAATATTGGAGACAATAACCTTTACCTAAGAGTTTTCTTCAGAAAAGCAATCTATTGATGAGCACAAGCCAGTTCTTGTTTCCTCACTTCATATAGTTCAGCGTTTACTTATCTTCTGTTTTCAATGTCACTGAGGTCCTTGCACTTCAGTCAAGAATAACATGTCATCTTCCTGTTTCTGGGGCTTTCCATCTGCAGTTCATCTGAAGGAACTGCCATGAAGCAGATAAAACAGAGGCTTTCACGCCCAGAGTGATGCAGCTCTCCTTTGAGCACTGTCAGTGGGGAATCCCACTGTTCTGTCCCAGCTTGGGGCAGAACAAATTTTTAAAGCATTTGATATGCTTTTTAAAATCCAGCCTCTTGGAAAGGTCCTTCAGTTTGGACCTGATGGACCCCTCCCCTCTTAAGTGTTTCTTATGGTTAGAAAAGAAGGTTAGAAATAGAAATATCAGTTAAGACATAGGTAAATAAACAACATCAATTGTTATTACGAAGTTAAACCCCCATAGCACCCTGTCACATCTTCTTAACCCTTTTTTCCTTTCTACAGGGTGAGCAGCAAACAATTGCAGATTCTCCCTGGCCACCACTGCAGGCATCTAAAACGTGCTGAAAGATTTACGCTCAGAAGCAGGAGCACCCATCTTTCTAACACTACTTCCTTAAAATTCTTTCTTTCTATGAATCAAGTCATTCTTCCCTTTATGGAAAAGGAGGGCAGCCATTTAGTCTTTCATCTCATCCCTACTGCAGCTGGATCTCGAAGGTCATGGTGGATCCAGACAGCATTCTCCAGAGTGGCAGAGCTGGACAATGTCCTGGGCAATACCAACACATCGATCACTGTTTCCTGCCCGGATTCCCTGCCACTGCGCCTCTGTGTTGCATTTCCCAAGTCTGCTAGGGCACAGATCACCCTTTGTTTGCCTGCCTAAAGGAACCTCGCATGCCAGCTTACATATAGAGAGTCCCTTCTCTAATTCCTGGAAGTCCAAAGCACATTAGATGAAAACGAAGTAGGATGTTACGGAAAAAGAAAGGCAGTATCTCAAGGAAGGCAAAATCCTCTGTCTTAATATGAGGTTGAGGCCCACAGAACAACATTCCCAAGTAAGATATGCAGATCTATTTTTGCAGTTCAGCGAGATCAGTGTTTTGGGGACAACTGTAATGCACCATAGAGACCCAGTGCTCAACACAAGAAGTACAGCATCGTTTGGAACAAGTTCCTTGAGAAGTGGGAAATGAATCTGTCACTGAGATAAGTGCATTTTAAAATGCATTTCAGGAGACAGATACATGCAGACTGGAAGTGTCAGATTTGAACAGAAGCCCCACACAAGAGTTAAAAGGATACTTGCTCAGTCATCTGCTTGTTCTTGTTGCCACTGAAATGAGTTGCAGAGCTTCCGGCAGAACAGAACTGGGTGGAAGCTTCAAGACAGCTTATGACATAATAACCAGGATCAGAGCATCACATGGGAGAGATGCAATGACTGTCGCTTGACTAAAACCATTTGTGGGTACAGCCTTGCAAGCAAAAGGACGCTGGCCAGGGAAGCAGCAGGGAAATGAAGACTGTGTAGTATTTAGTTGCTGGCCACTGTTGGTTTACAATGCCAAAAGCCCACGAGTTTTAAGGGCAAAGCCTCAGGAGGGCTTAATCTGTGTTTGTCAATTTCTTTATTTAAGAAAAGAGTGCTAAGTTTTATATCTATTTAAACACACGCTAAATTATTGCTACACAATGTCCCTAGCCAAACACACCCCCATTTAGATGATTTTTTCTGCTCATAATGTTCCACTTAAGCAGTAGTGGTTTCCGTTCAGGCTCAGCCTAAACAGTATCTCTGGAAGATAGCCCAATTAAACAGATTTTCTTATTAAGCATGCCCCAATTAAGTGAGGTACATTACTATTGGCTTGGCTTCTATGTGATTTTTACATACTGAGCAGAATACCATGAGCATTTTACATCGTTTTTAAGCTGGTTGGTCCTTGCAGAAACAAAGTACATTTTTACCTTAATTTTAACCAAACAATATCAACAGTATGAAATCTAAGATGGGAGGATTTCTGCTGTAGTTTTTTGTGGAGTTTTGGGAAGAAACTACCTGATCTTTCTTTGAAGCATCTTATAAGTAAAGTAAATCTTAAAGTAAGTCTCAAGAGTACTCAAGAGTAGCGCATCTGTATCAAGGTGGGAAGGGGCTCTGCTCTTCCTGGGCTTCTGGAAACCAACCTCATAAGTCAATCTGTACATTACTACATCATATATCTGGTTTTAGATTAATCATGGAGCCTCTGGGGCAAAGAGATTCAGTGACAGTCCCCCTAGTCATTGCTTAAGGTTAAATTTCTGGCACGTGGCGAGGAAGCTGAAACAAATCCTGGGCACGTGCCTTATTTTTCCAAGATGATTACACTTAAAATCAATAACCCTCAAGCATTTTGTTGCATTAGAAACTAGCTCATCTGGGGTAGTAAAATTAAAATACACGTGCAAAGCAGAAATTAATTAAAAGCTGTTGTACTTGCTGACCTTACGCCTTTATGCACTGTTTCAGTACAAAACATTACTTTCTAAATCTGTTACAGCCAAGCAACTGGCATCACTTTGCAATCCATGTCTATACTTAAAACAAAACAAAACAAACAAACAAACAAAACATACTTTGGAAATGCTCAATCAGTTGTCCCGTAAAATGATCTTCTGACTTGATTTGTCTGTCAATGGCAAGCAACACATTACCAGGGACAAAAACCTGACTGTCACTGTGAATTGTCTTTGTTTTCTGAAGTGGCTAATAGTTTCCAATTTAACATCATTACTTTGCCATATTAGTCCACTTTCCCCATTTTATTATAATAGTTCAAGCTTTAAGTCCGGACATTATTTCCCAGCTTGAAAAGACGCAGGCCTAGTGCCAGAAAGTTAAATGAATTACTTTTGTACCACCAGAGGTTTAAACGCAACCATCTGGTCCATCAAAATTGCTCCGAATTTTTCAGTATTCTTTAAATGGCACATGCTGAGAAAAATCCTGGTCCAACTGAAGTAAGTGGCAAAACTCCCACCAATTTAAATGAAGGCAGGACTTCATCCAACATATCCCAGGGAGAATATTTCACATTGACGGTCTATGCACAGATTTTGTGCTGGCTATAACTATGTTGGATGGACAAGAGTCATTTTTTTTTCCCTTTTCTACAGAAGCAATAAAGTCAGCATTATGAAATACTGAAGAAATATTCAATGGGGACAGAAAAAAAATAATTTAAAAAAAAGCAATGGCAAGCAACACGCTTTTTTTTTTTTCTGGGATAAGTTTTGTGCACACCAGGAGATGGAGAATTATTCTACCATATGTATGGTGAAAGGAATAGTCAATTTTTATTTTTGTCAAGTCCAAAGTACTTCCAAAACAGAGAAAAGTCCTTTCTTGGTGTAATATAATATCTCATTGACTGTCAGCAATGCACAGACTTCTATGAAAGTTTCCTGAATTGGACAACGAGCACACTATACTTCTGGTAACACATTTCTTTTAAAATGTACACACAGACACCCACTAATCACCAAAGGACCACAGCCTCCAAAAACAAATTATACATGCTAGAGTAAAACAGTGAAGTTTCACAAGAAATAATTTGCTAAAGAGCAATGCTTGCAGTTTTTTTTCAGATCATTTAACTTGGCTTTACTTTATTTCCACAGACAATGCTCAGCCTTAGAAGTAACAAAGGTGATGCCAGCGATGGCTTCGCACACAGTGCCACCATTTGCAGAAAGCTGATCTTGTGCTTCCCAGCGAGGTGGCAGAGTCAGGCAGCCAAGTTGGCACAAAATTCTCTTTTTCATATCACAATAAACAGATGAAGACAGAAACCTGTGCTCTCTGTGGTCAGTTATGGTTTTTGGCCAAATAAAAGGGCTATTTAAAGATAACTTGTTTTGGTGTTTATACTAGAAATTAGGTAGCAGCTACTTAAATGTATATACGCGTGCATACACACATTTAAAAGTATATTTACACAAACGTGATTGCTTTGGAAATAAGGCTACTCTGAATATTTTTAGATGCAAATCAATTCTGTTTTCCACTCTACCTGCAGGATTAAATTTCTGACATCGCTGAAATCCAAAGACACCAAATTTAACCTGGTGATTCTCGAATGATTCATAATGAAACCCTTCTTTCTCATAGCAGTGGGGTGCCACATATTTTTTTGTGTTTTATGCTGAACACAGGCATGAGAGCATCCCCATGCTGAGTGGTAACAGCAGTTAAATTTTAGTAGACCTACCAGATGAGATGATCATGCTCCAGCTATGCTGAAGGGGAAGGTGGAGAGGTTAGAACTTGTGGCCACGGGACTGCACACCTATTGCAGAAGTACGATGTGAAAAAGCTGATTTTTACATGCACTCCTTTTTGATGTTGCTAATTTCTAAACAAACAGTTCAGTGATTTTTTTAGAGAAGGGATTTTTTTTAGAGAAGAAACTTGTGGAAACAAGTACTCAACAATAATTTCCCTCAAGGAAAAAATAGAAATACATATGCTGCGTTTTGACATGTAATCTGACTTTTCCTCACAGTAGTTTTATTTTTAATAAAGACTTCTAATTCCTATTGCATGTTTGGAAATTTTTGACTTACATTTAACAGAGTGACAAGGATCCACAGGCATCAATGGAGAGCCTCTTAATGAATATGCCTACCATTACCTAGCAAGCATGAGAATGTGGAACATCTGTATGTCATCAAACACATAAAGCTGTTAATTACATTAATTTTCTGTTGTCGCATTTTAATATTTTTATTTAGGACTTCTATGCACTAGCAGTAAACACTTACTGGAATTTTTACTTCCTTGCTGAAAATTAAAAACACACGAATTTTCCTCAACAAGCCAGCTAAAGTCTGGCTTAAAATGCTTTCCTTTAGAGACAAAGTTAAAACTGAGTTAAACAGATACTTCCATGAACAACTTTAATTAAAATAGCTGACAGTTATTTTTCCTGCTAGTCTTATATTTCAGCATCATCACATTTCTTCACGTAGTTTAGGTGATGCTTCTGGTATTAGAAAATTTAATTGTAATCATAGAAACCAAAGGTGTCCAGTATTTTGCCTCCCCCTACAATAATAAACCCTTTGTATTAATTTGTATGAATGTATGTTACAATTATTTATACTATATATTAATGTGTATATATAGTATCATATAAATTCCACACCCCTTTTTTAGGATCTGAAGTTGTACAAAGTAGTGCACAGTGTATTAGACCAGTTTCCTGTGCTTAAACTAGCTACACAAGAATATCTTCTCATGTAAAATATATGGCACTTCTGAATAATTTACAAAGGCTCAAATGCTCTGCTGTCTTTGATATCTAGATATTCCCTGTCAGAGGAAAATACAAAGAACACCTCTTCCCTGCTTTGAAATTAATATATATATATATATATATATATATATTTGGTGGAAACACAATTCTATTTCAACCATGTATAAGCAATTTGAGGGAGAGAAGAAAGGGGGAGCTGCTCAGTCATATTGTGGTTATTCCCCAAAGAAGCATTACTCTCCCAGACCTTTATGGGCAACCACATTAAGACCAAGACACAGATATCTCTACCCTGAAATAACACATCAACAAGAAAAACAAGATGTATTTAAATCAGTGCTTGCATTCATAGGTTAAGTTCCATTTGCAGGTAGACTTAAAATACTATATATTTTCTTTTTTACTGTCTTGCACAGCATTCTATCTTTTTCAAGGTATTCACTTCAATCTCAATTTCTACAGTTTTTCATAACTGAATATCACTATTTTTTTAAAGGAGTTCATTTGGGATGTGTGCGTTAAACTTGTAAGAATAATTACTGAAATTATGGATTATTGAAAGTTAACAACCCATCATCCTCCCACCCAAAAACTTGATAACCTGAAGAGATAAGAACAAGTTTAAGAAAGCGATTTAAGTGATTTTGAAGTACTGTCACCTTCAAACTTTTTCTCCTCTCCTACTTCTCATTCTATTTGTGAATTAAAATGGCAAAACACAATTAAAGTTAATTTGGTTCCAATTAGTTCTGTACCAAGATGAAGCTAAAGGAATCTACTTGAGAGTCATTTAGAGCTCGAAACAAAAGCTGAACTGATCAGCACTGTTGTGCCACGTAGTATCATTTGATTTTTTTCAGGCAGTCAGTAGGCTGCTTGAAGCACTGTGTTAACAAGATCAATTAATTTGTACTCTTTTTAAAAGTAATGTTTTTGAATGACCAATGTAACAGCATCATTTGTATTATTCATTTTTCTTGCTGGAGATATATGCTGATCTAAGGAGAGCTGCAATGTCCACATAAGGCTCAGGAATATTAGATAATAAACTAAAGCATGAATATACAACTGTTAAATTAAACATTTCATTACAGCATAAGAAGGTAGAGGACAGAAATGCTTTTACTGGTTTAAAAACAGCCACAACACAAACTGATTTACTTCTAGAAGTAGTGGCAAAGTATTCTGAACTGTTTGTTTGTTTGTTTTGGAGGATGTTTTGTTTGTTTGTTTTGGGATAGAAACTCTTAGATGAATTGGGCTCTGAAATCAAAGCAATTTTCTAATTCTGTTTAAGGATGAGAAATTGGGTGAGCATTGTTTTGGTGATGAGGGGAGGGCCAGACAATGTTCAAAACCCATTACAGCATTATCTGCATAAGCCTTTAAATTATCAAATTCTAACATTTTTCAGAGACAAAAAGCAACAAAAGCCTTCACACACAACTACCGAAAGCCAATGGAGACTTCTCTGGGAAAATATTTAGAAAAGGAAATTTAGGGGAAAAAAAAAAAAAAAGGAAAGAAAAGAAAAAAAGAAAGAAAGAAAAGAAATATGCTAATCCTTAAAAACCCTATCTCCCACCTACTGTACCACACTCATCCCCTCTGCCTCCCAAGCAAAACAGAACTCGCTATAAAGACACTTCACGTATTTCTAGCAGTTTGTGAAAGTTTTAAAAACATCCTGAGAAACAGGTTGGATAAGGATTCAACCAGGGGTTTACATTAAAACATACCGACATCCTAAAAGCTTAGAAAAGCCTTTACCGGAGGGGTAAAACATAGAAGAAATGCTTTCTACAACTTAACTGTATCATGTGCAAATACTAACTTGCAATCTAATAAATTGTTAAGCAGACATAATTGGAGAGGGAACCTGCAGCCTAACAAGCTAAAACTCCTATCTTTAGTGCAGTAGGTGTATCACATTTGTTGGCTAGGAGCCAGATGCATTCTCATGTTTGTTACAGATTCCAGTTAAAATGATCTTATTTAGCTATCTGAGTTGGTAACATGTGCATGTTCCGAGCTTGCATAAATTTTATTCGGACCTGCTGAAAATCCAGGATCAAAACTTTCTCAGTTCTGTGTAAGCAATAAAGAGGTAAATTTAAAATGCATCTGACTCCAGCCTCTCATTTCTACCTCCCAGCTGTATCCAATGCCAGAACTATTACCTGCATGGCTGCATGCTCAGGGAATGGGAACCAGACACATTTTTTCTCCACATTTCACCCAGTTCTAGCCTTGTCTTTCCAAGAGAAAAAACAAAACAAAACAAAACAAACACTCCACAGCTGGTTATGCTTGAGAGATAAAATTGGTCACTATTGCTAAGTCAGAATCTCACTCATCATTCCACCTGGCACAGTGGAGCTGGAGCCTCATTGACTTCAGCTGTTCATGCACTTCCTGCACAGCCTGAACACAAAGTAAATCTGTGACCAATTCAACTCTTTCTGGGTATTTTTGATTTAGCTGACATATTCCTCAAAACATACATTGCCTTATATTTAAGATTCAAGCTGAGGCACGCCCTGAGAAGTAATGAATTTTGGAATTCTGTAGAGCAAGACCTGAAGGGCTGTTCAGTCCTTCGCTCCCAGGATGACGACGTGGCAGATGGAGATGGACACTCTGCTCTGCTGCTCAAAGGCTTGACGGGTCTCTGATTCAACCCTCAGACAAAAGAAATCTTGTCCAAAAACCAACAAGAATACAGCCTCTCACATCCCAGCTTTCAGTTCTACAAGTTCCCTGATCATAAAAGATAAGTTAAAGAACATTAAGCTTACTTAAGTTTACCTAAACAGCTAGAACGTTAAATGCAATTCAATCACTTCGCTCCCAGGGTTGCCTCTCAGCTTAATTAATGCAATTTAATTAAAAATGACAACTTTCAGCAGAAAGATGCTATGAAAGGCCAAACATTTACTATTCTATAGTAACAAGAGCAGTAAGTATTTCCCCCCAAGACAAGACTAATCCCTGCCCAGCATTTTCTCAGCTCTGTGCCCATCTAGCCCCAGCAATGACATTCTCAGTGTATCTCTGGGGAAGATGAGCAGACACCATACCAATACAGCCCTGGTACAGTCTTCCAGCTTTTAATGACCACAGATTTCCCAAACCTGAAATAGTATCTTCGTTTTCAAAGTTCCTGACAGATTTAGACGTAACATTTCAGACTGAATACAGTGCATAAGCTTAAAAACACGTTAAGGACAAAATGAAGTCCATATATATACCTTCAACAATTTGGACTTGCCTTCCGAAACACCCCACATTCAGTTCTGTTTGCAGAGCAGCCTGGAGTTAGTGTGCCTGGTGCAGGATGCCACAAATTTGGGGTCAAGGTCTGCCCCGTATTACACAGCGGCTGTCACGTCTTCCTCTAGAGCCACATTCAGTGTTACGCTTCTCATTTTTTGCTCAGCAGATGGGTATCTAAAAGCTAAATGTGTGCATGAATACTGATGCCTTTGCACATACAGAGAAAAAAAAATGCAAGATACATACCATTCGCACTCAAGACTGCAGAACTTCAAAACATCTTAAAAGCATGAAAAATGGGTGAACTAGGAACTCAGGAAACCTTATTTTCCAGAAGTCAACATTTTTGATGAGCTTTTGGCTACAGAGCTGCCTTTATGTCAGCGAAAATGTAGACAACAAGGTTAAACCATTCACTCATCACTGATGCCTGTTTACTTCTAATGGCTCTTTCCAGAACAGACAAAAAGCTCTTCTGTTTGGATTAAATAAATAGTTCTATCAATCCTTAAAGAGCATTTAGTTCAAATATTTATTTGAATATATGTATCTCAAATATATTTAGAATGCAGTGCACAGTGTGGTACAGACCTTGACGCAGTACTCAGGAAAAAACAAGTTGCTTTTTGTCCCAGTTACCTATCTGAATACAGACAGGAATGCAGTGATAAAAACTATAAAATGCAGGCACATTTCAACGCACATTACTCAATCTAGACTCATCTCAAAGAAACAGAGGTGCTGTGGAGGATACCGACAGGAAAATAACTGACCACATATTTTTCTCCTTTTTCTATAAATTTATCAGTTACATGATTGTATAGTAGTTTCTCACCCAACTTCTAAAAAAAAAAAAACAAGTGCTACAACACTTCCCCAATATTGCAAATTTGTATTCACTTTAGGAGCTGTAGATTTTGCGGAGGTGACTTTGCACAGACCTTTTCTAATGCAAGAGACTTTAGTAAAAAATAGATTGATTTCTTTACACATGGTAAGCAAAATTATATACAGATTGTTGATTAATAATGTTAAATACATGCAATGCATCATCACTAAAGAAATTTCACAGAATCGTTGAAAAGCTGGCTGGAAATTAACACTTAAATATAAATTAGAGATGAAAAATTTGTGCATTCGATACCTAAATTCTTCCTCTTGATACATAGCTATTGAAGTGATATGTCCTGTAATATTAGTAAAGATCTTAATAAGGAGGTTTGCAACTTGTTACCCAGCCAGGTGAGTGGGTTCAGCCAGAAACTTCCACACTAGGCACATGCTAAAGGCAAGGTGGTTAGCTCAATGCTCTGAACAGCCTAGTTGTGATCACAGAAATACCACACCCCAATCATTAATCTGACTGATGCACACGTGGGTAAGATTATTACCCTTCTTTAAAAAATAATGCCGCCAGGGTTTTGTCTAACACCAGTTTGAGTTGTACTGTTGTGGGAGAAATATGTGGCTCTAATTCATGGACAAAAACAACTTTGTTCCCTGAAGACAGATTCTTAATTTTATTTAAATATAGGTTTGATTTCAGTTTCCTTTGCATTGGGAAGAAGAGGAGCAAGTATTGCCTTCTTACTGATTAATTAAACAGAAAAGTTATGGCCACAATATTTAAGTACAGCACATTTTACATACACAACATTTAGCTCCATACAGAGCACCCTTGGGACCCTTTTCTCCAAATATTTGTGAAACTTGTAAAAAAGTTTAAGTGCAACAAAGTATATTGTGCAACATAACATTCTGCTCTTGCAAAGCATAATGCCTGTTTTCCTGCTTGCACAAGTGTGAGAAGTTGAAGTTTTGTCCATTTTTTTTTTAAGGAGAAACAATGGAGAAGCAGGGAGTGCCACGTTCAGGGAAAGCACAGCAGACAGAAATAATGGCTAGCTCTACAGCTCTGACTGCCACTGAGATGCAGAACAGTGCTGGGAAAGCAGAAGTACTGAAAATTGTCTAATGAATGCTTAAGCATTAATGCTTAATGCTCTTTTGATTGGTATTGTGAACATCACGCACACATTGCAAGAGCCATGGGGGGTTTAGATGGCACTTGAGTGTAGAATAGACTTACACTTGGGTGGAAAATCTGCTTCAGTTTATAGGACAAGCCTGGATGATCCCAAAATGATATTCTTCACGAAGAACCAAGCTCTCAGCACAGTGGTAGCAAGGTGGTGCACTGAGCTGAGAAACCATGAGAAACCATCCCTGGAAACACAGGGACTGGGAAGGTAGGACCCACAGATGTTAATGGGACATTTTGTAGGCTGAACGTTAGCTGTGCCCACCTACAGTTCAGGATCAGCTAGGACAAGCACTTGACAGCTCCCTTCATCCCGAGCCAAGGGCGGATGTAGGATGGATCCATCACTTTGGTCTGCACTTCTGAGGCCGAATGGTTGTCAGCAAAGAGGAAGCTTTCACGTATTAAATGTGACGGACAGCCACCAGCAACAGGCAGTCCCATTCAGCCTGACTTCAGGATCCCAAGGTGTGAGATATTGTCAGCTCTCCCAGTGACAGAAAGCCCCGCCAGGGACAGCTTTGTCATGGCAGAGTGCATACAGACCTCGTGCTGCTTCCAACAGAAGATGATTCCTGGAAGTGACTGCTATTCAAGCTACAATGAATGAAGTATTACATCTAAATAAAAAGGCTAGTCTAGCAGATAGGGATGGGGGGCCAGAGGGGGGATCTAATACAAGGCTGCATTAGCCAGCTCTTCCAGAAGTATGAGAGATGAGAGACTGGATGTGTCCCTCTCTGCCTGAGATGAGAACCAGGGGTAGCTGGGGTTTTATACTTCGTTGGGATGGGAAGGGGAAAAGAAAAGAAAATGGGAAGAACAGCACTGTGGGCTCCATTTTCCAGAGAAAGTGAGAACCTGGATCCTGTGAGCACGAATAAACACCATTCAAAGCCTGCCCCAAAGTAGGATCTGCAGATGGGCTTTGCTAAGGCCTCCAATTAATCTCCTAACACTTTATCATAATTAGATCATGAAAGCCACCAACTTAGCTGGCCCGTCCTGCTTGTCTGCATCTTCCTTCTGCGTCATCATTCTTTCATTTAAGACAGACATCAGGGAAAAGGCAATGAGGTGTTATATTTTTGTGAGCAAATACTTCAAATCAGGACTTTGGAATATAGTCCAATAGATAGTTGTGCTTATGTGCTGCATTTTCTACCAAATAATAATCCTAAAAAGATGATTTCTTCAAGGTGAATTTCTTCAGGTTTCTGGACAGTTAGCTGATCTTCCTATAGTCATTACTGTGGTAAGCCTCTACTTTCAGAAAAGGGAACAACGTTGCAACATTAAAACTTTTCAAAGTCCAGGCAGGCAGGTTCCTGTGCATCTAGTCTAACAGCATCTCTAAACCTCTAAACCTGTGAGCCTCCAGATTTACTCTGTATCCTGCACAGACAAGACTACTGCTGCAGGTAATTAAAACTAACAGTGGGATGCCACCGGGTAGCGTGACATCCTGCGTGCATTTATGGTCCTGGTGAGGACCCATCACTCCGATAATTACATTTCACGTTTGGAAACAAAATCAGATATGACTTTGGACAAGATCATAATGAATTCATAAATCTTCAAAAGAGAGATTTCCCTAGCGAATCAAAAATAATCTGCTTTTTCTAATCCAAAAGACCAAAATACCACACAGCACTTTTTTAAATAAAGGTTTTCCTACTTGGGCCTGTTTCTGTGTGCAAGGATGTGTTACACTAATCAAACATGAGGAAGAGTCAGGATACCTGATCAGCCCAGAACAAGACGCAAACGACTCACTTCTGTTGCATGTTTGTATACTTTAAGTGGATTTTAAAGCTTTTTTAAATTTTCAGTAGCTTGCTCTGGAAGAGCATCATTCTGATAACACAGCAATTATATAAAGAAACAAAGTAGTTCTTTAAAGATTTTTGTTTTACCATACATTGAAAAAGGGCTTCTGTATGCACAGAAGGTGTTACCTGGAGTTAGCACATCCTAGCATGCCTCAAGCATAAGGAAAAAGAAAAGTTGTTTCAAGAACATTAACATTCCAGTTTTGGAATGAGGTATAATCTAAGAGCAAGAACTGTCTCTAAGGTACTAAACTTAACTAAGCATTCATTTGAAAACTTTCTCCTGGCGGACACATTAACGCTGATAAAAACAATTCACTGCTTATGAGAAGGGAGACATGGCAACATGCAGCAATATTCAGCAAGGCAATGTGACAGTCTGGGAAGCATGCTGTCTGGAAAAGGACTTCCATGCCCTGTTTGTACCGCTGACTGCTCAACAGCACTGGGCAAGTCTTATTTTTATGGCACCCCCCTGTCCTGATGGATACGTGGATGAAGTATTCATGATGAGGTATTCCCAGCCATGCCAGTATATTAAGGACTCGCTATTTATCACTTACATAACACCAGGGTTTTGTTGTTGATGCTGTTGTTTTGTTTTTAAGAGGATTATTAATCCTTGTAATAAAGGATTAACATTCTTCAAAACAGAAAGTAGATGCAGTAGAAGAGGGGTTAGAGACAGGCTGGTGGGCTGATCAAACCATTCTGCCTAAAGTGCCGTTATAAATCACTCAAACACAGTCAGCACTGAGTAAGCTGTGACTAAAGAAAAGGGCAGGAGGAAACCATTGCGAAAGATTTAAAGTCTACCTGCTCTACTAAAACAAATAATTCAATAAAAACAATAACAACAACGACAGTAAATCAGTGAAACGTTGACACTGTTTTCTTCAGCCTCCACTGATGCCATTAAATGTAAAGCAGATGAAAGAGAGCTTGCTTAATAAAACACCTTAAAACCACTTGTTGGGCCGTGGGTAGTTATTCCAGCATCCTTCTGTGTCGTGGTGCCTGCACCTCCCAGGACCTTGAGCAGACAGGTTAGCACCGCAGTGCAAAAGCACTCCAAATTCTTGCTGCACACAACATCCCAGCCCTGGGGAGGGAGGAAAAGCTCCTCGCAGTGTTGGCATCCCCCCCTCGGGGGCATATCAATATTTTAGGGTGATAAAATAGCTTCATTAAGTATCAAGCATCTGTTCCGAAGGAACGGCCCATTATTTACAGAAAATCTTTGTGTCATTCTGCAAAATGAATGCTTTCTAAGCTAGCAGCATTGCAGAGGAAGAGCTTTGTCAGGCTGGATTCATACAAACAACTGCACTTGCTTTACTTTCTTAATGAAAAACTTTCATCGCCAGACTGACTGTAGTAGGAAAATTACAATGTAGTGCTACACCACGGTTAAAAATCCTTTTGGCCTCTGATGTTTGATGTAAAAATTGTTCTAAGCATAAAAGAACAGATGCTGACAGCCATAGCAACTCTCCGCGTTCATGCCAGTGAGCCATATTTGCTTGAAAAGGCTATTCATAACTTGAATAGTGCTTCATCTGAGGAGAACTCTATTATGCAATCTGGTATGTATTTGCAGCAAAAGGGACCCCCCCACATGCCCCCACTGATTTTTTTTTTTCTTTTATCCAGCTTTACTTGTTCTGCAACATCTTTTTGTTATATTATCCGCTTCACTGCTCTGAACACTTCTTGTTTATGCATCTGGTGCTTGAAACAACAAACAAATGCTAAGCAGTTCACAATGTAATTGGGGAAATGTATCCTCAGATTCGTTTAAGAATTCCAGAAATGCAAAGGTTTAGAGGATAAAATTCTGAGAAACCTGATCGGTATATCATTTTATAATCTGGTTTTCTCCCTGAAAACATCCATGATTGCTGTCCCTCTGTGGCCGGCAAAAGGCGCCTCAGCTGTAGCACTGGTATAAATAGACTGCTGGAGTCTCGACGCAGCTTTTTTAGTCTGGGTGTCCAGCTAGACTAGACAGCAATGACAAAAATATCAGATCTGCTCAACCTAGAAAGAAAACAAATCATCTCCAAGTACCTTCTCATTAGAGGGGGTATCCTGCACTCTGTGCGAAGCAGGACCACGCTCTTTATTACCGAGCTATGTCGGCTGCATCTTAGCTGTGGAAGACACTCCTCACTCTCTGAAAGGAGGTAACTTCCCTGTTACACTGACAGAGAAAAGCTCCTGCAATGCCATATTGCCATCAGCTGGCAACCTGCGTAGGTGGCCATGGAGCAAACCAACTGGGCTTGGTCATTTTTGCCATGCACATATTGGTTTATAGGACTTTCAGTAGTTTAGGAGGGTAACTCCAACCTTGGATGCTCCAGCAGCCCTTCCCTAGCCAAAGCTACTTCTCTTACTCCCATTCTCATCCTACGCTTAAAACATGACTACCAGCACTCAAGCTAACCACACTGCAATGAGGGCTGCATTGAGCCCATTTACATTTATCCTTGAAATACCTGGCCCACGACAAATGACGTCAGCTACTGACACTGTGAAAAATACGCAAATATCAACTATAATTTCAGGAATAGCCATTTCAGCCTATTAATATGTTCGTGAATTTATTATTTAAAAAACAGTGGATGAAAATCTTGCTTATCTGGATAGAAAATTGAAGATACTGGCAAATTGTTGAGTAAGGCCAAACATACTTTGAAAAGCTGTCAGGCAAACACAAGGTTTCAACTACCTAACTGCTCACCACGAGCAGAATAAGGACTGTGATATCACACGTATTTGATGCCTGCAATGATTCCCTGTTCCAGCATGCAGTCTGGATAAATGGCATAGTGGCTTTTCCTTGGGGTGACTGAATACATTGAATTAGATCCCAGCTTGTCACACGGTGCAGAGTCTCATGCCCCGGAGCGACTTACTCTGTTGTCAAGTGTAGCACAATAGCTGCTTTCAGCGCAGAAACTGGTTTCTGACATTATGTATTGTCAACTCCATTTGCAAATAGCTGACTTGAAATGATGGAAAGCAGGCACAGCAAACTGGAGCTGCCTGACAGCAAGCCTACCTTGGACAGTTGGGTCACGGATTCACTGCCAAATTTTGTAGTTCATCACGTCTAATCTGTAGCAAGCACAGCAAATCACTGAAGCACAAAGACCGTCATGTAAAACCAGTAGTGGCTTATGATGCGAATTACAAAGTGTGCTGATTCCCCCTGCTACTTTGAAAGCTCTTCATTTGCAACAGTCAGCTGAGACTATGCAACTCTGCTCGTTTGCTGTCTTGCACTGTTTTCTCCTTACACCTTTGTCTTGTTCATGACGTAAACGAGATGCTTGCCTCATGCATTAGAAAACACAAATCGGTGTTACCCTGGTCCAGCACTGTTAGATGCATCACACCTGTGAAAAGCAGCTCTTTATCCCTAACAGCAGCGCTGCTCCACTGAAGTCGTGGGGAGCATCACAATCCATTTCAGAGCAGAATGAGGTCCTTGGAGATCAGGCTAAAGCACAGATGTTTCCATTAATCTTCCAGTGACTGGAAATTCTTGAGGGGGAAAAAAAATAATCATTGTTAACAGTGTTCAGAGTCCAAGGCAAGGCTTACTGATCCTTAAAGTAAGACAGAATATTGTACAGACAGGAAAATATATCAGAGACGTTAATGAAGATATGAAGAGAAGATGCCTGCTTCCACACAAAAATTAATGAATAAGCGAGCTAGGGATTTGTTTTTGCAAATCCTGATGCTCCTCTGAACTGAAGGCCCAACTCTGGTGCTCCAGGGTTTGTGCTTTAACCCAGGTTTGTCTACCCAACTCATGAATCCTTCAGAAAGTTGAGAGTAGAGTTTCTCTGGAGTCTTGGCTCTTCTGTTTCCTCTTTGCAGAGTCAGCCTGAAGTCCACATAACTAAAACCGACCCCTTGCTCCCAGGCATAGTGCTGTGACCTCTTATTTATTTTAGACAGAAAATTTAACCACTGTTTTGGGCTGTCATAACTAAGTTGTCACTTCTAGCAAGGAACATATCTCTCTTCGTCTGCAAAACCGGAATTATTGTCGTTGAGCTTCCTTATCTTTCATGCTGACTGGAGAAACTTGTTTTTTGCTGGCCTGGCACAACGGACTTGCAGCCTCATTGCTGCTGCTGGCAGTGCTGCTTCTGAACATGATCATGACAGATGTGCCGGGTATATTAAACGCATGCATGGGCAGGCATTTACACACGTGTAATCAAAAATGAAAGAACATCTTTAGAATCTTCTTTGTATGGGTTCAAGAGCAATGTATTCCTGTGGACTCTGGTTATACACCACAAACTTATCACTTTGTTCAGTCTGGAAGCACAAAAGCATTAAACGAAGTAATAACCATACTGCCAAATTAGCAGATGAAGTAATACTGCATGCACTTGCACAGGCAATCAAGCAGAGGAACACAGTGGTTAATTCCATATTTTAAAATTACAAAAGGTGTGGAAACCAAAACTACAATAAAGGTGTTTGACTCTAACACAAGGTTCAGCCTTTCAGCAGTCGTTGGTCATGGCCAACCTGGTATTCCTCCTTCATCAACGTAACGTCCGTAGTCATTTTCCATCCCACATTAGGCATTAAATCACTCTGCATTGCTGTTCTTGAATCTACACATAGATAAGCTTTGTCTGCATGAAATGAAAAAAAAAATATCAATAAACAGTACATGGACTTTAATTTTGCTTTGACCCAGATCAGTTACAGAACAAATTCAGTAAGCTGAGCTAAAACAGAAATGAAAAATATTCACAACACCTTTCAATTAAGTCAGCTTTAAAATATCTTCTCAGATCCAACTGTCCCCAACCTTTCTGAAAGCCTTTTTTTAAAGCAGGAGATGATAGAACTGGGGAGCATTATTCTTCAGAGTGCTGCAGCAATTAGCAGTTGAAGAAAAAAATACGATTCTTGTCTGAGACAGTAGAGCTATTTCATGGGATATCCATTTCATTTTTCCCTTTCTTAATGAGGATATAGCTTTTTTTTCAGGAAGCCTACAGCTATCAGGAGATCTGCATCCCAGTATTAAAAAAACTCAATATACTTCCTGGTCATAGTGGTTGATAATAGTAAAGCAAAAGGCTATTGTCTAGAAAACAGCTCTTCATGCACACACATCAGCATAAGAGGAACCCAGCTTCGCTGTTAATAATATATAAGAGAATTTTGCATAATTTTGTATTTTTTAATGCACTGAAAAATGCAAAAACAAATGGCTGCTCCCAGTCACCCAGAATCAGGGACGGCATGATGCCAACCAGCGCTGATCCAAAACATGCTCCGACCCTTAGCACAGCGCCTGTGGCCTGAAGCGGTAAGCCCAGATCCTGAGGATGACTGGGAAGAAGCCACACGATTTTTGGACAGTAGCTGTTTCGTGTGCCCTGCCAACCTGGAGAGCAGCTGGAGTTCACACTGGCATCCAGGAAACTGCAAATAATCTCAAAGGTTTAATTATCATCTCACCTTCAATAGCAGTGAAAATGTGCTTTAGATTGATGGGGAAAATGTTCTTATATTGTTTCTTTTGCATGATGACAGTGACTGGCATGACACTAATGCTATATTAAACTGTTCATAGTTAAAAACAGATATAGATGTAGGAAGACTAAGCATAAAGCAAACAAACCATCTGTTACTTTTGGGAAAAAAAAGGAAAATCTGAATACCTAGGGTTTACTTGATTTTTGAAGGAAGTTTATGAAACTTGGCAAAAAAAGGTTTTCATACAGTATAATTGAAAAAATCTTTGAGAAACAAACAGACATAAATACATAGACTCAAAGAATTACATAAAAGGCATGTATTTATTTTACAAGACACGGTAATGGTGTAGGCGATGAGGAAACCAGTCCCAGAAAGCAATGCTGACCAGTGCCTTTGGTAGGTAAGTCTGCTACACATTATCCTGACAACTATATGGGACTGTTAAAGCCAGGGCTGTGTCTTAACTAACCAGTGTTGACCTTTGTGTCCTTCAGATATGAAAGCACTCTGCTAAGGATTCATTCTAAATGGCTTTTTGAACAGAAGAGCTGTCACAGTGCATGAAAAATTAAAATAGAAATATAAAGTTAGTTTCCCCTTAGCAGCCATTAGAATTTATAGAGAAAAAAAATATTTTTCCTGAAGGAAAATATTCTTCTCTACTAAGCTGTTATTTGATATAACGTGCTAGAGTGACAAACGTCAGACCACTGCCGTATGCATTAACCTCTGAACCACTTCTTGCTATAATTTTAAGAAGCCACAGTACCTGTATTAAGGATGGCATTAAGTAATAGCTGAGCAAAAATACAGGCACTAGACAGGTAATCAATTAGTTAGATTTGCCTTAGGTGCTAATTATGCTTTATTACATTATCTTCCAAAGCGTTTTCATACAAAGAACAAATAATCTATGTAGTGTAAACGTTACATGTCATGAACCAGCTTTGCATTCTCCCTTTAGATACAGTTTAAAAAAATAAAATAAAAAGTAATAAAAAGTATCTACTTTGTAAACAGATAAGTGTTTGTAAGAACCCTGATGCACGCTGTGCAGCCTGCTGTCAGGCAGAGTCTGCTTGCACCCCAAAGCAGAGCAGAGAACCCAAGTTTCACAGAGTCAGTCCCAATGTTGCCTCCATTAGAAACATGATTTGATTGTAAATCAGTCCATCTCCCTAGGCACTGAACAGATGTACACATCGGCAATACAACGTGCTAACGGGCAAGTTCATATGGGAGAATTAGGGTCTGCTGATGAACATTAGTTCCTCAAATATTTTTAAAAAATAAGGAATCTTTTGCAAGGCAAATGAGGCACTGTTCTTTGTTGGTAAATAAAAATTATTAATGATGTTGAACATCATGACACTGGAGTCCCAAGGAAAATGCAAAATATTAGTGCAGCTTGTAGATGAAGAACTGAAAATTTGAGTACCAATGATATTTCAAGAAAATTCCATGCCAAATAAGATGAGGTTGTATGAAAACTGAAAGAATAAGGCAATATGTACCACACCTCTGCAAAATTCTAGGCATTACATCATCAGAAAAAAAAAAGGTACATGTTACAAAAATGGCAGCAATGCAGAGAAAGACCAGAAGTACCATGGCTAGGTGAAGAGAGCATATGCTACTGACAAGAACTCAAATATATGTGTAGCGAAGTGCTGAATCTCCTTTTAATCTTTTATGAACTTAACAGAGCATTTTACAGCCAGAGTAAAAACCAGTGACCGGTGGAGCTATTCAAGCAGCAGTGCTTCACTTATTTGTTCTCAGAAGGCAGGTCGGGGAACTGGGCTAACAGCTGCTTGCACCAGGACCAGGGGATGTTCACAAGGACAGAAGCATAACCCATGCATTATGTGTAAATCAGATTTTTTTGCCATCTAAGTAAGACAGCCGTCATTTCATCAATTGTGAGCTTGCACGGTGAGGATTCCCTCCCTATTTTTTAAACTATCTCATCAGTTCATGTATTTATTTCTGGCATTATTTTAGGACAACTAACCAAGTGGGATTCCAGCTCTTGCTGAAGGATAAAAAAGCCCTGCAAAAAAACTATCTAGGAGCACACTCCCTACCCAAGTGCAAAGTGTCCCTCCAACTGGGTTCGTGAGACACCCGCTGAGGAGTTAAAGCTAAAGGTCCCAGCTGCTGCCGGTCCAACCACCACCACCCCTGTCTAGGATCCTTGCATGCAAGCTGTCATGCTTGACGGCAATCAGCTCTGATGGGTGATTTATGCAAAATAAATAAGAAAGAATAATAATAAAAAAAACTCTAGCAGAAGTAATTATAGAGAAAACAAAACGAAACAAAAACATTGCACTGCTTATGAGGCATTGAAATTTCTTTCTTTGGAAAAGAGTGAAAGGGTCAAAATGGAAGCTGGAAAGGGATGCTAAAATAAGTAAGGAACCGGCAGGTCTGAGTCTTCTTACGTTCTTCACTTTAGCGGTGTTCTGAAATTCATACGGCATGAACATCCTTCCTGGCAATGTCACTTGCAGAGCGTGACAATTGTGTTTTGCTGTCCTGCGGATCAGATTTGTGATCAGACATTCATCCCTCTGCTAAAACCCAAAACAGCACATATATAAAACATATAGCCACCTAATCCATAACTTCACCACAAAGCTACACAACTTGTCGGTGTGCCTTCTTTCCTGCTCTAAAAAAACAACCAACCACCAAACAAAAAAAAAACCAACACAAGAATTAATCAGAAGTCAAGGGCTGACTATTAGATACCTGCAATCAGGTATTTGCAATCATCTGTACTTGTTTCCTACATTGTAGAGGCTCTCTGGTGGTGTTTAACAGAAATATCAAAGGTAAACATTGCTGGAATGTTTTTGGAGGGCAACCTTTGAACATTAAATGAAGAAACTAGGTTGCTTTCTCCAGCTACAAAAATTACAAGGTGCCAGCACATGGTGTAGTCGTTGATTGGGTGCAATGAAACGCCTGAAAACAGCCATTGATCTTTTATTCCTCATGTTTTCATGGAGACAGAAGCTTCCCATCCCCACGCAGTGAGAAGTTATAAAAATAAAATGTACTTAAATAAGTCTCTCATTAATAAAATGAATTACTTCACGTTGTTAACTGCCCAGTAAAACAGCCTCATGTTAGTTACTTGCTTACCTGTCTCACATTAACCACTACATGATGCTAATCGATGTGGTTCATCACTCGCATTGCAACACCACTGAATATTTTAATTCTTGAAATTTGATAGCGGGTTGTAACAAGGAATTTCACCTGCAACTTTAAAAGATTGTTTTGAAAAGCAGCCCGAACTGCCTCTCGGCTGCTGAGCAGTACAGACAGTGCGTAGTCCTACAGATGTAATTGACAGGGCTTGGAAAGTTACCCTCACAGTCAGGAACGGGCATAAAACAGAAATCCATGTGGCCACTTTGTCTGCAGGCTGACAAGTTAAAATCACAAGAGACATCTGAAACTTTTAAGTGATAAGAGAACAGTGGGTAATTGTAATTAATTGCTGAGAAGTGCGAAGGTGACACCGCCATCCCTGCAGACGCAGAAATCAACACAAGATCCATCTGTGGAGCAGTAAGACCAAAAGCAAACACACACAGTGGCACGCACGAATGTCACTGCATAGCAACTTGAATGATAAGATGCTACCAGAGACAAATGTCCTGAAGCACGTTTGTCCTGCTGCTATTTGCAGGTCTACTTGTGATGGTACAGCTATGCTTAACAAACATATTATTATACAATTTAGTATGCCCTGATACTGAGAACCACAGATGTAGACTCTAAATTGGGAAAAATACTACTAGTGCTACAATCCTTTGTGCATTTGTATCTTTGTTATGAATAAAAAGAATGAATCAACAACACAAAAAGGCAGGGTTCTTGGGAGGGGTTGTTTGTTCATTTGGAAGAGAGGAAAGAAGGGAATTAAACTTATGAAATGACAAAACTCAAAGTCAAGCCAAAGAGTTTTCAAGACTGTTCCCCCTGTTTCCCTTATTCTCCTTCCATACCACTGTGGAGGAAACAACTTCATAGATTGCAAGTTCTGAACTTACAGTGTTCTGATGCTTTAAAATATTAATTCAGTATTCTATCTTAAATCATACAGCACTGCCAAAATGAAGAGAATGTTAAAAACAAACAAACAAACAAAAAACTAGTCAATGGTTTTCATGGATTTTTTTCCACTTACTAGAAAACAAGATTGACATTTATTTCTTGTTTCAAAAAATGCTTTTTCTTTAGGAATCTAGTCCAATTTCCTTCAAGTTCAATTACTAATCTAGAATTTAAAAAAAAAACAAAAACAAAAAAAACACACCAATAACTTAAAATGAAGTTTCTCTGAAAATCCTAAGCACGTGCCAATTTAGGTATTTAGAACATTAGGTGTCTCTCAGAAAATATCTGTATTTTGGCTAAATCATTCTGAGGTTTGAGTCCTCCGTGGCCCAAGTAAAGACAACACAGAGGATGAAGAGGACAGTAAAGCAAATTGTAGACAGTAGGTATAAAGAATGGAAAACATCTACCTGACAACCTCAGATCAACCAGAAAAAGAAAAACTAATCTAATGATACACAAACACACGTAATATTACACCCAAAACATTACTCAGAATCATTATCATTCATGGGACGAGCACTAATAGGTTAGAGAATAGAAAAACTGAAACTGACTTAATAGGCAGTTAGGCAACATTTTTCTTCTTGTTTAGAAACAAAGGCTTGATTTGATGTTTTGTCTCCTTGTGAACTTCTCTAGTGCAGTCTTGTACTATCCCATGCTTCATGCAGGCTCTAGCTATGCTAAAGCAAATCTATACCATACAAATATTTACAATTTATATATAAAATATATGAAATTAGGTAAACTAATATAGCTGTGCAACTGAAGCACAGAAGGGCAAGCTTAAGAATGTCACCTTCCAATAGTAGGTCAACATGAAAAGATGATACGGCACTACTAGCATAGAGAACATGCATTAGTAGTTAGCATATGGCAAAAGTAATTAGTTGAAATTTGTCAGAGCTACACAATAGAAGATCATAACCAAGAGCAGAGTGGAAGTTACAATCTTAAATAACTGATGGTAAAGAAGGAGAGCCATTGCTTGCACCTTAGACAGTGGGACTCCATGCATAAGCATCATGTGATATGGTTATGAATCCCACACACCATGAAGTTCTGCAAAAAGAACTATGCATGACAAATTCAAGATGAAACAGAGTTGTGTAGCTGGGCAAAACTGAAGGAGTCTGGTCCCCTGAAGACATGTGATGAGGCACCTGCAGTCAGTTGCGGCCTGTGCCGTGAGGGAGTAGTGACAACAAACAGTGTCAACCTCAGAAAGCCAGTGGTTTCTGAATATCAAAAGCCTCCAGTGAGATAGACTGGTCACTGGGACAAACAAATCTTGATGGAAACAGTCAACACTGCAGAGCACCTTGGAAATAAGGATGATGTCTACATCCTATTTGGCAGAAGTAGAAACATACATGAAATTATGGTAAAAATACATTTTATTTTAATAATACATAATAAAATACTATTTTGGGGTGCCCAATTCAAAACATCTATGCTTGCTTTTTATAGACTTTTTATAAGGCTCAGGCTGGGTGTTAGGGAAAGGTTCTGCACCCAGAGGGTGGTCAGGCACTGGGACAGGCTCCCTAGGGCAGTGGTCACAGCACCGAGCCTGCCGGAGTTCAAGAAGTGTTTGGACAACGCTTTCAGACACAGGGTCTGCTTTTTGGGTGGTCCTGTGTGGAGCCAGGAGTTAGGCTCAATGATCTTTTTGAGTCCCTTCCCACTTGGGATATTCTATGAGTAATAATAATAATAATAATAATAATAGGACTTCAAAATCCTAACTGAGATACCTACAAACTGAGGAACGCAGAATTTAGGACCACATGTGAGCAGGTTAGGTTAAGTGATGCAGAGATACACAGAAAATGCATGGAAGTGGAAAGGGAAGTCACTTGCCAATAAGTGGAGTTTCTACAAGGTAAATAGTCTTACATGCACATTCACATACTTAGTGTACATATGTAAACAAACAATTCAGTTAAAAAAAAAAACAAAAAAAACACACCTTTGATTCCAGCATTAACCATGGGCAACACACTCCTGTGTCTTCATGGGAAACAAGACTGACTTTAAAGCTCTGTTCCAAAAACTAATTCTTAAAGTGCTGTCCTACTCGAGGTAGGTCCATTGGCTTGAAGCGATTCAGATTGCCTGCTGGACTACCACGGACTTGGGAAACAAAAGTTCCTGTTTGACAAATCCGATGCTGCCCATCAGTTATAAACAGGTCTTCACTTTCTCTTTTGCTCTTTTTGACAATATAAAATAGATCCACAAAAACATCTAGGTGGAGAAACAAATATTTCAGTGATGTTTCTGGTTTGTAGCCTAGCTGCTTCTTACTGACACAGCCTCTGCTTGGAGCAGTCTTTAACTGACAGAAAGGGTGTCACAGCACTTGGGTGCTCCGAAGCTTATCTACTTTTTTTTTTTCTTCCCCAGATGCATTGGTAGGAATGACAAAAGCTACTACATAACCTCCATAAATCTCACCCTGCTATCACCCTTTGACCAAGGCTGCTATACCAGTGCCACTCCTCCTGCATCCACAGCAGCTTGTAATCCAAACCGGGCATCCAGGAGGCCCTTCATCCCATCTCAGGAAACACAATCACCCAAAGCATAAAGCTTATCAGATATCAGGTGCTGGGATCAGGATACAAACCTAATAACTCATGACAGCGTTCAGCAGGCTGTGTGGGTGCTTGAAAGATTAACCTACTGCCAGGAAAAACTTAGCAGGGTTGCTTTGTACAACCCGCCCTTGCACTGGCAACAGGAAGAATTGGAACAGGGTGGTTAGAAATAATACCAAAACCCCTGTGTGCAAACTGAGGGTGCCTGCCACCCCTCCAAACCTGAGCAGCACGTGAAGCATTGAGTGGCAGAGCTTCTGGGCTAGGAGCAACATTATATTCCCCCCAGATGGGCCAGCACAGGCTACTGCAAAATATCTACCAGGCTTGGAAGAGGATTTTTGAAAGAACAAGAAAAATCAGGCACACTTTTTCTTTCTTAGCAACTTATAAGGTTCTGACAGCTCTGTGAAGGCTGATGACATGATTTCTCCTCAAGAAAGGTATGAAAAGTGCCTTGTTTGCCACTAGAAGCAGAAATGGAAAGCAAAGGCTTTTTTTGATCTTGCCATAAGATGCCGCTCCGTTTCATGTCATTTGCAGGGTTGGGGACGTACTAACTAATGCTTCACGCTGGGCTAGGTGAGAATTAGGGTCTGATGTTTATCTACATCACTATCTCTATTACCCACTGAAGTCTAGGGAAAAAAAAAAACAAAAACAAAAACAAACACAAATATTTGAAAAAGTCAGAATTGCAATAGCAAGCCTTAATTAGTTTTTGGTGCCGTTAGCTAAGCTTTTAATTCTAGTGCATGAAAATGTTTTAATTAAGCCAGCTTCTAACTCAATTTCTTCAGATATCTTCCTGCTTCTGCAACAAATGACACAGATGCCAGAGACCATAGCTTCTGTCAGTACACAGCCCTGACTCCCTCTCAGAGCAGATCCACCCTGTGCACTTGGTAAAGCTCTTGGTTATGTGGGTAAAACAAAATTCAGTAATACCCTTAAAGATTAAATTCAAATAAATGCATTCGAAGAGTCTGAATCTTTACAAGGGAGCTTTAGTTCAGGCACTTCCTTTCTTTCACATGCAAACTTGGTAATCCCCTTTGTCAAAAATAAATAAATAAATAAATAAATAAATAAAAAGATTGAATTTTTTTTTTCATCTTTTATTTTGCACACACAACCGGGAGCTGCATGGTGCAGTACAGGCTTTACATCCATGGCTCTGACCTCTGTTATGGGAGCTATCAGAATAGCTGATTGCAGCAACAGATGGTTGTTCTCCACATGATGAGACCAAGGAATCAGTTATGATGGATTTCCGCAAGTACAAATGCCAAGACACAACCGTGGGCTCTCAGCTAAGGTTTAGAAGTCTGCATAATCTTAAGACAGACTCTGCCGGTTTCCTCCAGCCTTTAATTATTGGTGCCTCACAGCCCCCAACATGACTTTCCCAGTCATGTAATTTCACCTCGCTTGGCTCCTTGTCCTATTCTCCTTACGTGTGCAATCCCAGTTTGTGCTTCTCAAGGCTGCTGGTATATTGGCTGTCTGCACCACCAACCTAACTTTCCACCTACTGGCTCACAACAATTTTTATCCTACTCCTTGCCACGTCCCTGTCATCTGCTGCAAAGTCTTAGTCCTCCCTTCACGTTCTTCATGTCCTGTGTTCATCTCCTACTCATCACACAGGCCAGTTTCTTGTGAAATTTGTACCTACGCTCTCCAATTCCTTTCTCCTTCCTTCTGCTACCTGGATCTCAGGTTCCTCCCAAAGCCACCCTCACACTTTCTGTCCATGCACCAGCAGAGGAGCCGCTATGAAAAAACAGGGGAGTGGATGGGAGATTTGATCCTAAAAGAGGGATTGCAAGGAAAGTCTGGAGCCTCTCTGCTTACACATCTGCTCTCTTTGGAGATGTCACAGACAGACACTCCTGCCAAGCATGGCATTTTTGAGGGGACAACGTACAATCTGGTCGACACCAGGAAGCACAGATGTTGAGGATTCACAGGGCAAAGGAAGACCTCAAAGAGCAACTCCAGAAAGAATCAATACATTTATGTTGTTCTTGACTAACATTAAAACAACTTTAATGTTTCTAAAACACTCAAAATCTCAATTCAAGGATCTATTCCTTTGTTTCAGTTTCACTAACGCCAAACCCGATACATACCAACTGGTCCAGCTCAGGCACGGAGAACTTTGCTTCACACCACCTTTGTGATGTCTGAAGGCTGGCATGTCTTGTTCATCCTGCCACTCTTCTTTGCTGGGAGCCTCAAACAACCTCATATGTCCATTCAACCTTTCTTCATAGTCCATATTTTCTAAATCTTCAATTACTTTCATTCTTCTCCTTTAACTCATCTCCATCTCTCTCAAAGTGTACACCGCAACTGGATACAAGGTTAAAGATGAGGAAGACTATTACATGGTATGGAAATACCACTTCTTTTGTCTTCCATGCTGGTCTTCTCTTTGTATGACACAATACCATGCTTGTCTTTATTGCAGCAGTGTGATTTTATTTAGCACCACAGCCCATCATGTAAGCTACCACAAAACACAGCTCTCCTAAAGAATTACCACTCAGTCCCAGCTGATTCTAACGATGATATCTTTGTCCTGTTGAATAACTTAAGTTTAGTTCCATCTCCACTAATTGACAGTCCCTCTCCAACTATATATCAACTGCAGATGTAGCAAGCACCATTAAAGTCTCTGCTGCAAACACTCTGCAGTACTGAGTGATAAATAAACATGAATATCTCACTAAAGTGTCCACAGGTGAACGTGTAAGACTGCAATATTCTGAAAACCTACATCGGAAAATACTGGCAGGCTTTCATGTACATGGTAAAAATGCAGATCTTTGAGAATAGGACACTGACTTGGCAGAACCTGGAGCCTAGATGCAAACCAGAATGACGCTACCGTGTTGTTTTTTTTTTTTCTTTTTAAACAGGACGAAAACATTAGTCTAATTCTCAATTGATCATTTGGCTGAATTAAAACAAAAATTAGCCTGAGTCATAAAGACATGTGATGAACCACAGCCCACGTGGTTTAGACTTGGCAAAGTTTTACGCAACAGCAATCAGGGTTTTCAATGGGGAAGATGGCTCGATTTTGTTGGCCGATGGTCCCACAGCCTAACTACATCACTTGTGCACCAAAACATACCCACAGATACTAGGGATTTACATGGGCTTCAGTCAATGTTTTTCTTTCTCTTCTGTGTTGCACCAAACCGTTCCAAAGACCACTGTAGTTGTGCCTTTAATTTTCTTCACTAAATAGTTTCAAACATGAATTTATTAAAGGTCAGAGAAAGACTGCATGCTACTTTGACAAAAAATCAGCTTTCTTTGAAGAACCCCAGGAAAGCACCCTGTTCAATTCTTTTCATCACACCCGCTCCACGTTTCAAGTTAACAGTAAAGGTAATCTCTGCCATGCAGCACCCTGCCACAGCAACCTCACCACACGCTGCTGGATTCAGCCGCTTTGTTCAGCTGCCCCCAAGTCTGACTGCTGACTTTCAAAATATGCTGAGCAGTGAAAAAAGATGTTCAAGCAGGTCAGCAATGTGCACAGCGTTTGGCACACCTGAGCACAAGAGTGTGAGGAAAGCTTTTACTTATTCAGATCGTTTTCATATAGTTTTTTCTTAAGGCAATGAGCTTGAAGAAAATAAAGCTAGATAGGTGTTATCACTAAAATGATAAGCAATCATTTCAAAGCATGCTGGGGGTATGAAGTGTTTGACTTAACTGATTTTTCTGCATAAGTATTGGTTACCAAAAATGAAGGCAGCCGATAGAAAGGTCACAATTACACATACTTAGCTACCTCACCTGGGCCCTTGAACTAAAATCAGCTGATTATGGCAGTTATTTTCTCAAATGGCCTTGTCACAGGCATGAAACTTGTATTTCTGTAATTCAGCATAGAGCATGAATACAAAGGGGAAATTAAATGGTGTTTAAAAATGCGTGGATGTATTTCATACTTTTATAGTGGCATTTGAATTATATTCACTTAATGTGTTGTGCAACTGCAGCATAAGCCATTTCTCCAGGATAACACACAGCAAGACCTTTACATTTTTCTTCCTACCAAACTTAATTAACAAATCACTGTGATTCAGTTCATGTAACACGCTGGCTCTTGAATATTATTAATTAAAAGTGATTTGTTACAAGTCAATTTTATTTCTTTGTAGGACTTCATCAATGTAAATGCTGAATGTAAACTAAATGCAAATGCTGTAAGCTTCTGACAAAATATATTTTTGTTCTTAAACAAAGTAATCGTGTCATATGCAATACAGAGAAGCAAAAGGAGGGAAAGTCCCTTCAGGAGGCGATATGAAACAATAAGAGCGAGGTCTACACAGCAACTCATTGTTCCCGAAAGACAGAACTCACAGAATCGCCACAGAAACAAAAATACTTTTTATCCGTCCCTGACTGAATAGATAATAAAACAGAATTTGGCCTGCCCAGCGGTAGCACTAATGTGATTGAAGTTCGCACTGTAACATTATATGGCCTTCTGTCACATTATGGGAAACCAATGAATCCTATTCTCACACACATTTCGTACCACTTTATCCAATCTTACTCAAATACACAGGATCGATGATAATATATAGGTGGTTAGGGCATCTCCACATCTATATCACACTAAAGGAAGTTTTTATGCAACTATATTGCCCTAGGCTGTTGATGCCAAAAAAATCGACTGTACTTTTCTAACATGCCAGTAGAAGGCTTGTCCATATTTGATGTAATTCTCTTTCTGGGGCCTTTACAGAACAAAGAGCGTGCATTGATTTTTTTGTAAGGGAATAGAAAAATCCCTCCTAACCATCAGTGTCAGCTATTTTCAAATATGAGCAATTCAGATTCTGAAAAAAAAAATTCTTGTCCTGGCTTATGAGGAAAAAAGTCAAGTTATGGACATTTAAGCACATGCTGTCTACATAAGAATTATGTTTATGTTAGACATAAAACAACCAAGTATATTAATGTTCATAAATTCATCATCACATTTCATTCTGCGCTTACTATGCCATGTATTTCTTATTTTAAAAGAGCTTACCTGACACATCTACAGCGGGATTATGTTGAAATAAGACTAAGCTCTACTACTCACACTGACATATCAATTTTTAGTGACTGAGATAACTGGCAAAACAGTATCCAGAATTACTAAGAGGTAAAGCAGAAAGAACCTCAAAGCTTCAGCATTCTTATTGCTGTAATCAGAAGGGGGGAACTAAAAATGCAGCTTTTTATTATCTGCAATTAAAATGAAATGTTACAGCCAACATAACAGTCCCTCTTAAAAGTAAACCTATTCTGTTTAAGTGTGCATGAACTGGATGCTAAAAACATACATATTTTACCTAATAGATTAACAATTCACCCCTGCTAAAACCTGCATAACCTCACAAGACAACAAGCCAAAATGACCTATAAGAAATAAACTTTAAAAAAAAAAAAAGTTAACAGCACAGAACACAGCAAGACATTCCTAATTTTCATCAAGTGTGTGTGCCACCAGTGTGCTGTTATAAATTGCATTATACAGCATATAACGAAAAAATATTTGTGTCTCATACTTGTGACTAATTTCTCCCTAAAATGCAGGATTGTCCAAATGGGTATTTGAAAAGAGCCCATATTTTTACAAGAGGATGACCTGAGATACATTTTGCTATTGGAGAAGAAAGAGCCAATAGCAATGAGCAGCTATTTCTTTGCTAAGTGCCATATTTATTAATAAAGATTTCTGGGTAATTCTCATAATGATTATCAAACTGGGGCATTAATAAATACCCAAAGCACTTTTGCATAAAGTTTTGATACACCTCATGGTGTTCAATTTAGGTGCAGGGAACTGGAATGAGAAATTCAAAACCAAACACAACCTCGAAACTGGTAAAGTGATACCAACCAAGAAAGAGTTGTGTTTAAAAAAAAAAAAAAAAAAAAGATGAATTCCTGACCTGGATTCAAACCACATAAAGTAAGCAACATGCAGAACTGCTCATTACTGCCCGTTTTAAAAGATATCAATGGCTTTGTTGAAGAAACTCACAGTATCATTTATGCCCACCGATTAATGCTCTGATACAGACCTAATTGTCCATGCAAGGTGCGACTGGAATTATTTTGGTGATGGGAATTTCTTCTGCATGCATTACTAAATATCAAATAAAAATCAGTCCCAACCCAATTTATTGTCTTTAATCTGTTAAAATATAGGACCTGCTACGTGTTACTGCTATCAGGTAGCTTAAATAGCTTGGTTTCTAAGCCAAGAGCAATTCTCATACAATTACTACACACTGTCCAGGGAAGGTACACAAAATTTGTTCAGGAATACAGTGAATTTGAATAATCTATGGAATACTTATGATTAGGGCTGCGGTTGTAAATTACTCTCCCCTTTCCCCGTGCGCCATCCCCCAGCCACCCAGCAGCAGCTCACTTTCAGTGCCATTATTGTCAGGCACATTACATTTCCAGGCTGCACAGTTGTGCTTTCCAGGTCTCTATTCACCCCTTGAACCGGGTTTTACGGGGTGGTTTTACACTGAAAATGACAGAGCGGAGGCACAATGCTGCTTTTTTTGGGTAACTACAGATACACAGACCTGCGATTCGCTCGTGTTAACACCAGCAAAATTAATTTTGGGAAAAAAAATGTGTTATTCACCGAAGAAGCTCTTTATGAGATAGAGGAGAAGAGGCGAGTAACTGGTATTTCTGCCTCCTGAGCAGAGCCAGGGGCTGTGCAGGGAGGCAGCTTCCCAAGCCGGGCAGCGTGACCTCGGGCTTACCTGCGGGAAGCGGCGCAGCACTGCCCTTCAGCCGTGACAGGCAGCAGATCTCGATCCCGGAGCTCTCCGGGCGATCCCAGAGCCCTTCAGGGGATCCCAAGGCCCTTCGGGGGATCCCCCAGCCCGCCGAAAGGCGACGGCAGCTCCCTGCTGTGTGGCTCACGGCAGCTTGAACAAAGCGATGCAGCCCCGGCGAAGCGCGGCGCGGCACGAAGTCATCTCTCCTGTCAGGCTCGGCGGAACCGGGAGACGGCGGGACTCGCTGGGAAAACGCTAACAAAGGAAAAAAGGGAAAAACCCTCAAGGGCTCGGGAAGAGCCACAGCCCGGCCCCGGGCGGCGCTGGAGCAGCCCCTCCCGCAAGCCCACCGAAATCCCCCTCCCTGCCGTGGCACAAAGGCGGCTTCGCCTCGCCTCGCCTCCCCTTCCCTCCCCTCAGCCTCCCCGCCCCGGCCGCCGCCTCACGGCACGCCTCGCCTCGCCTCACCGCCGCCTCCGGCCCCGGGGGAGCCCCCCGGGGGGCTGCCCAGCTCCGGCCCTCAGCAGGGGCAGCCCCCTGGCGTGAGGTGGCCGTGAGGGGAGGCTGAGCCCCCCCGGCCCCCAGCCCGCCCCCGTGAGCGTGAGGGAGGCGGCGGGCTCCTACCTCTCCCCGCTGCCGGCCACCCCTCCGAGGCTGAGCCCTGCCCTCAGCTTCTCTCAGGAGGGGGATTCCGGCCCTGGCAGCCCCCCGAAGCCTGCAGGCAGCGGCCGGCTCGCTGGGTGTGCAAAGGGTTGAGCGGCCCCCCGTCGTTTACTGGGGAGTGGGAGGAACTACGAGGAGCAAAATGAAATTCAGCTGTGGAGCAGCCTGCTTTCTCCTCTCCATCCTTAAAGTCCGTGTCGGTGTCCCCAGTCTTCCACCTCAGCCACCTGCACCGAGGTTTTACCCGGGCTGGTTGCCCCAGGAGGGCACAGCAAAACCAGAGGCTGCAATTAGCTCCGGTGCCACTTGCTGGACCATAATTGATCGTGTGAGCCATGGTCCTCCACCTCTAAGAAAGAAAATGTGGTTTTTCAGTCAGCTCTCCCCAGCTTCAGGCGTTCCCTGGGGAAAAATGCCATGCTGTTGAGGATTCAGCCTGCTCCTTAACTTTTTGGCCTAGCCACGAGTGTTCCTTCTGCTCCTGTTAAAGGGAACAGGGTCTTACAGAAAAGCAACACCCATGCTGGGTCACCCCAAAGGCCCATCTCACATGTTTTTCCGCCTCTGTGTCCAATACCAGGATAATTAAAAGGAAGAACATTAAGTTTAGGCATGCATTTACTGATACTCCCACTCCTTAATGATTTGCAGCTCAGTGAATTCCTCCGTCAAAGGAGGTATTTGTGCAAAACCAAAGCTGGCTGTTTGACTCTGGGATAAATACGAAATCACTTTTTTATCTGCACTGTTCTAGGGTCATATAAGCCCCAAGAGTTACAGTCCGTTCCCTTTTCAGTCCCTTCACAACCAGAGTCACAGAATACGTGGCATGATCTCTTTACCTGATTAATCAAAAACGAAACCTAGGTACAAGATCTGGTATTTGGAGGCCTGATAAGCATATTGAGTGTTACCTTTGCATTAGAAATTCCATATATATATTTGTATCCAAAATATGTGGCTACAAACCACCTCAATTATCAGAGGTGAACTTTGCAGCACTCCTTTGAAGGATTCTTTTTTTTTTTCTTTGCTGTGTTCTGTTTTGCTGCTATTGCAGCACTTACGCTTTATTTCTATAATTTTGCTCAGTTACATGAGATTGTTGTTGGCAAAGGTCAATGTTAGTGCTTGCATGGAGAAGCTGTAAGCTAGAGTGACATTTATTTTTTTCTTAAGAACTGACACTTACTGGAAAGTGATGCAGCTGTAAACCTCTCTAGCAAAGTGTTGGATGGCCTTCAGGAACACAGGGCTTTATAAATAATTGTGTCACTTTGAATTTATTGGATGTATCTAGAATTGCCATGGAACAATCTAAATCTGCCAAGCATGTGCCACAGTTGCGAGGAAAGGCAGAGGTCCACTAGATGGCACAAACACACCACTTAGAAGCAGGCCAGGGTGGGGAAGTCTACCTCCCATTCTATATGTTTTATTTATGGAAAGCAAATGGGTATAGATAGAAACTGCACACGCAGCTGTAGTCCAGTAACCCACACATCTGTTTTCAAACAAACGAATCAGATGTCAACTTAATTAAAGGCTCAATGAAAAACTTCCCAAACAGCAGTACCTGCTCCTGCAGATCTTGGCTTACAAACAGCAGAATAATCACCTTGAACGCAACTCCTTTCTGTCTGCATTCAGGAAAACACAGCTGTCCCTACTCAGCAGTATTAAAACCGGGTAGAAAAAAAACCACTGGCATTCTCACTTTTTCCCCACACTCCTCTACTTCCCATCATGCTAACACCATCACCTTGAAATGACAAAGGACGCACCACTGACAAACCTGTGGTGGAGCAGCTCTGCTCAGATTATGCTGAGCTAGCCCTACACATGGGTGGGGTAGGCAAATATAACATGATAAATACCAAAACCCACCATCTGCCTCAGATCAAATGTAGATAAGTCTAATATTGAGAGAAAGTAATTATTTTTAATATTTTTTTCACCTGGACCAGGTTGTCCAGGACTGCATCCTGTCAGGTTTTGACTATCTTCATGGCTGGGGGAACTCCACAACCTCTCCAGTCAGCCTGCTTCACCCTTTGCACACCCTCACAGGAGAAGAAAAATAAAACAAACAAACAACAAAAACAAAAAACCACACAACCAACAAAACCCCACCTTGTTCTTACATTTACATGGAATTTCTTGTATTTCGATTTGTGCCCCTTGTCTTTTGCCCTTTCCATGGATACCACTTAGAAGAGTCTGTCTTGATCTTTTCACTCCCCTTGCATAAGGTAGTTAGACAGAATCACAGAATCATTAAGATTGGAGAAGACCTCTAAAATCACCTGGTCCAGCCATCCCCCTACCACCAATAAAGGTCCCTTGTGAGCCTTCTCTTCTCCAGGCTGAACACCGCCAGCTTGCTCCGCCTCTCCTCAGATACCCCAACGCCTTCACCATCCTACTGATCCTTTGCTGGAATCACCAGGCACATCCATGTCCTTGTTGCACTGAGAGCCTTACAGAAGACATTGCACTGCAGGAGTTAGCGACCTTGGCCACGTCAAAGCTCCATTGGGTCCTGCTCTCAAGGCTTGAGCTGCAGAGTCCAGGCCTAGGCCCAGCCCTCCGGCTGCAGCCTCACCAGCGCCGAGCAGGCCCACCACCACGACCCCTCCATCTTCTTCCTTGCCACAACGGCACAGTTCTGCCTTGTGATGGGCTTTACTCCAAGGTCAAGGGCCTCCAGGCTGTGCTGGTACCTGTGGTTATTCACCCCCCAGGTGCAGGACTAGAGAACTGGTTTCTTGCAGTAAACAGAATAAAAAGAAGTGTAAAAATTCTGCCCCAGGGAACAGCTTTAAAAAAAAAGGCCTGGGGTCACATGGCTTCATGTGAAAAATGGCATTTGAATAGTTCAGCCTTCCCACACATGCGCCAATTTTTTGTATGATGTATTTTACATCAGATGGAAGCCCTAATCTTAACCCTTTTTATAATTAGCATCACATGGGAATCACAATGTTTCTCAGATTCAGGATGAAATTGCACTTTCCAAATGAAGCCTAGAATTGCTTATTTAAGTTAATTTAAATTCAATTTTAGGGACACAGTGGAGGATGCAAAGAATTAATTCTAAGAAACTCTCAAAAGACATACAAGTTTAATTGAGCAATTTGGGTTTTGATAAATTGGTAAATACCATCCTTTTATTCTCTCCTGATTCCTCTCCTTCTGACAGTACAGTTCTCCTGTTTCATAGAAAAAACACACCTGACAATTAGTGCCTCTTCTTTATTATTTTTGTAATGTTTTACCTCCATTCCCAAGTGCAGATAACAACAGAAGACAGACAAATATTTGGACTTTTCCACTTTTTAACATCTGCCCCACTCTGCTTTCAATTCACCCCCTACCTAGGTAAGGATTGAATCAGCACAGAAACTTCTTTGAACAGTGTCCATCATTCTAATATCCTTGACTTACATTACACTAGTTTCATACATGACAGTCCACTGATTTAGGTCTTCTACAAATTTTGGCTTGTTTTCTACTTTCCCCAATAAAATATTTGATTTTAATGCAAACTTATATAATTCTTACGTTCCTTTTATTCTAGCTGCTTACAAAAATGTATACAAAATAATACTAACAAGGAAAACGATAGCTGTACTACAGTCTGAATATCAGTATTGTTTCAGTTTTAGAAAGCTGCTCTGGCTTTAGTCGCTGAGATGATACTAGTTTTATTACAACAGCTGTGCTTGATGATCCACTAATTTTTCACAGTTGACATTCATGTAAGAAGTATTATTAATATGTTATGGTTTTAATAGTAAGGGCAAAATATACTTTTTTTGGAAAGAAGAAATATTTTCAATACAACTTCTTTAATTTAGATCCCAACTGAAAAGATTTTATATACAAAATACGATGTTTAGAAGTCACTATTGAAAACATCAAGAGCAGAAAATGAGTTTGTTTCTCATTCTTACTGAATTGCTTCACCCTGTATAATTAAATATGAATTACTGTCAAGAAACTACTGACTTAATTAGAAACAGTATTAAACAATACCTAAGAGACAGCGACCTCCCCATTTGTGTAACCAGCAAATGAGAGACCTCAAATGAGATACACCCATTTTTAAATAAACAAGTCCTTCCAACGTCTCAGAAGCCTAATGAGATACAAGTATTTTCAGATGCTTCTCAATGTGTGTTCTAAGTTGTTTTTAATTAATAAAATTTAATACATACATAGACACTAAATAACAAAACTAGCAAAATACAGTATATGAAAAATAAAATATATCTATATAGCTTACAAGCAACATTATCTCCAAATATGAGACAGTATTTCCAGTTAACAGAACATTGTTTGTAATTTACAACTGTAACAATCTTAGTGCGATGTAGACAAATTCTAAACGCAAAATAAAATTATTTCATGTCATTTAATATTCTGTTTACACCTTAGGGATTCATGCTATATTAGCTGGTAATCACAGGGGTTTTTTTTTATTCAACATAGAGAAGCATAACGCTGTCCGTTGGTCAATGGAAGGATGCAAAACAGTAAATTCTCCCACTTCTAGTCCTCTGCATGATACCTCTGAATACACATCATATCAACCTGAATGGCATGTAATTATTAGAAAACATACATTCTGGAGTAGAACAATGATACAATTATTTGCACAGATGGACTTTAAGAGGTTATCATTAGATTCTGATTGCTAATTGCATCTTACTTCACAGTTTAAATTTGCAATGTTCCTCTGCTAAATACACTGAGTATTTTAAAGATTAGTTCTTACTGTTTCTATCTAATATGCATCATAATATAAAGACCTGTGTTACCTCTCTAACAGCTTGAGCTGAGCTATGTGAAGGATTCCAGACTTTATGCTCTTTCAAAAAGAAAATTTGAGAAATATTTCCCAATGATTCAGAAATCTGAATATAAAATACTTCTGAATTAGTTTTATAATATTTAATGTATTTCAATACATCTTTCAAAATATCAGTTTTCATTTTTTTAAATATTGGAATATTTAAAAATGCAACTTTACACAAGCATTAAAGAAAAGGAGGTGAGTAGTTACATGACAAAACCAATAAAGAATAACTGATATTTTTTATTGAGAAAAATGTTCAGTTAGCAAAATACATTCACAAAATATATAGACATTCTTCACAATATTTAAAAGCATTAAGAAAACACTTGTTAAAAAACCAAACACACAGAATATCATCAGTACAAAAGATATACTGGCTCAGCATTTTTAAGACAATCATGTATGTTATTCTCCTATCTTAGCTCACAGTACGATGAACAAACTTCCATAACCATATGAGATAAGCAAATAGAAATAAAATAGCAAAAGAAAACAAGAGATTGTCTGTCATATCATATACTTGTTTCTTTCATACAATTATATTATGGTTACCAAATAAACACAAAACCTAGCCAGCCTTGATACAAACCCCATCAAAATAGCCCACAAAAATCTAGTCATCCCAGAGAGCTGGGAGAGTGGAATTTTGCAGAGTTGATTACTTCATAGGTTTTTAGAAATTTCAAAAGTAATCACTGATTTGAAAACAGAGGTAGAATGCAAGTCATCCTTCATAATTTTCAAAAAACAAGTCCTTATAACACAGTAATGTTTTGATTGCTCAAGTTCTGGTTATTCCTTGAAGCTCACATTTCTGGTGGAGAAAAGAAATTTCAAAATAATGCTATTATATTTTACTAATGAAAATTAGGATAAAAAGTAATAATTACAGTTAGCCTCATATTCTCTTCTGTTATTCCTAAATACCAACCATTAGCATATTGTCTAAAACTCTACATTCAGGTCACTGACTCGTTGCTCAAGTGCTTAACAAAGTAAATGTGAGCTGAGGAGGAAAGAATTTCTTGAAAAGATTAAATTAGATCAGAGAAATAAGACAGTTATGGAACAATGTAATTACAGACTACACTTTACTGTGGTAAGCTCCCAGGAAGGAATAACTAAGTAGACTGAAAGATGATAGAAATACAGAGATTTTTCTAAGGCAACATTCCACCAATACATTTCTAAGGCAAGACAGTAAAAAGTTAGTCTGCATATCAATTCAGTTGATCAGATACTTTCTTTAAAAACGCGTACTTCATGAAATTGGGACATTTTCTGATAGGATATGGTACAGAGCTGTCATTGGTAAAACCAACTACACAAATAGTAGGATAAAGTAGTTCACTATATAGTATTCTTCAAGTACAGCATCTGGACTATTTTTATTGCACTCACTATGAAGCAAGAAAGATTAAGGACAACAATCTACTAATTATACTCATTCCGAGAAACATGTTGTTTACCATTATCTTAAGAATGAAAAAAAAAATGATCCAGAGATTACTGGGCAAAATCTTGATTTGCAGCGTAACAGGGTTTGCCTAAAGGCTCACCAATAAAGCAAAAAAAGTCACAATACTCTTTCCTCCTCCTTATTAATACAGGAAATAGGTCTTTATATTAACAAAAGCAAGCCTACGAACAGGCCATATGTATTTACCCACATAAATAGTTTAAACTGTTATCAGTTTGGAATTCTGTCTTTTGGATTGAGCAGTTAGATTCATAAGCTTTTACTGCTAAATATGCTCTTTCCCAAACAACCACTGCTTCTCTCTCCCTAACCTTCCACTCTTCACTGCAAAGTATTACACAGTATGACAGAGACAGGATATAAAGTCAACTAATCAGGCCTGTAACATGTAACAGACATCACCTAAACCAATGACCTCTAAAAGAATAAAACCGTCAGTGAAAATGAATGAGGCTGATTATGACTTTTTAATTTTTTTTTTTATGGACTCTGGTGACCATGATCTTAGACATTCATAGCCTCCGAGCACTAACAATGAAAAATACAGTGCTAATTTTTAAGCACTTTTGGAGACTGTTTCATCTAATGTGTTGGGGACTTTCTCCTACGTGCTATCTTTCCATCATTGTTGTACTTGACAGAATCTCATGATGTTTCTCTTAATATGAATCATTCATTGTTTGGGGATAACTATTAACAGCAATAAATTGGCAATATATATTTGGACGTAATTAATGGCAATAATAAGAAGGCAATATATTTGGGAGCTGTCAGATGATGCAAGACCATTAACAAAAACAGGAATGGGAATCCATTACGGCATATGGTCTTTGGAGAGCACTTTGCATCTATTGTTTCCAATCAATATTTTATAGTAGGAGAGTCAACAAAAGAAGAATAAGTACCACCTAAGGTGTTGAAGAACTTTGTAAAATTAAAAAAGTATTAGTTAGAAACAGTTTAAATCTAATTCTTATATGGAAACAATCTGAAAGAAAAATAATCAAAACATTTACTTTTCAGCTGCCGCTTCTTCAACTGTCCTTACAGCTGCACGTTCTGGAGACTGAGAGGGAGACCTTAAAGTAGAACTGAGAGGAGGTGAAGCACGTAATGATGATGTAGAGAGACCGTGTCGACGCATTTCTTGAATTGCGCGCTCCCTACCAAAAGATACTAATTTCAGTTACAAAACACTTTGGTACTGCAGGATGTTAGAGCAAAAAAAATATTTTTTTTTTTACATATTTTTATTTGGCGATTTTCACAATAGTTTGCAAAGAGCTTTGTTTTCTTGTAAAGAAATTTTTCTTGTTGTTTTTTAGGTGAATGGATTTATTTTTTTAATGCAATGCTAAATTCACAAAATTTAGGTGGGAATTCAGAAACAGCATAAGGTGTTTTTTTTTTTAATTAAGCAGTTTTCAGGTTGAGAATATTAGGTTTTACATGCAAGTAGGAACACAATTTTCCATAAAAGTGCCCCCACATTGAAAAAAACAGTTTTAAAATGAGCGAGAGGAACCACCTCAATATGAAAAAAACCAGCCTCTTACCGTTCAAATCGTTCAGTTGTTAGCTGTCTTTTTAAAACATCATAGTCAGTCTGCAGCTGTGCAACTTTACTTCGAAGTAAGGAAACCTCTCTATTATGACTGCTTCTAAAAAAAATCATGAGAAGCAACAAAGTTTGCTTTGTATACTGACAGGTGGGAGCTTAGAGGAATTAGAACTAGTCAACAAAACAAAAACAGATTCTCAACATGTTGTTTCACACAAACCAAATCAAAGAGAGAATTCAGAAGCAGTGAGAGCCAAATGAATCCAATGGCATGTTGCTGGAAGGAACCTAAGGTGAGAAAGCTGTGAGAAGCCGGCAAGTCTCTCAATACATCCTTACTACAATAGATCATGTTCTTTTTCAGACAAAGGCAAGCAGAAATATGTTTTATAAAAACAGACAAAATAATTACATGATTATTTTATTGATTTACTATCTTCTGTTGCAACGTGAAGCTGGTTATGTGTACAGTTAAAAAGAAGAACGAAATAGTAAGTATTGTCTTGTCTGTGGACAAGAAACAGAGGTGGTTTCAGTAGAAAGTATATTAAGCAGGCTCGAAGTACCTGTCTAGAAACGAAAACAGCTGAATAACATCTAAATAAAACCAGTATTAATGCAAACTCAGACCAGCAAAGCCCAGTTCCTGAAGGCCTGTCAAATACACCCTTGTGTTTGGGACCAACTGTTTCAACCACAAGAATCAGAAAGAAAAGCAGCCTTGAAAAATCTTGAGTGACATAATTAAATATGTTACTCAGCAAATCATCAGCTTGGACAACTCAATGCTTGGTTGCAAAACGCCCTGAATTGCATTAGAGAGTAAGCAAAAAAGTCGTTACTTGGGTGTAAAATAAGTCATCTAAACCAGAATCTAAACAGCTACAGTATTCCACAGAATCTTTAAAGTCAGTATGAAGTTGAGTGCTCAAAAGTCAGTTCCGGAGAAGGAAAGATGAACTAGTTTATTGCTTAAGCACTGAACTTGAATCCTGAAAAAAACAAGTTCCATTCCTAGCTCAGTCACAGACTTCGTGTCTGAGCACCTGTTGTTCTCTGACTCCAGGGAGATGTGAAATAATCCAGAGATTTGATCCCCCCAAAATGCAGAGTAGTCACTATTCTTCCAGAACATCTTCCCTCTTCCTACTAGATCTTATTCTATTAACAATGCAAGTATTGACATTTGCAATGAATAGGAAAGGAACCCCACAATTTGGGTGGAAGAAATCTTGTGAAAACTTTACCATTAAGTCACTTAAATACAGTTTTAATGTTTGTACAGAGCAAGCTAAATTTATGGTAAACAAAAAACTCATTCTTTCCTTTTCTTGTAATTTTAGTGTTTTATTTCACTCAGGACATTCCATTAGTTTATGTTCTTTGTATGCGATTAAAGTTCTTTTAATAATAATAATAATAAAAAAATCCCACACTCTTCTAGTACCCGCATTTGATATAAAAAAAACCCTCTCTACTCTTAACTTTATTCCTCCAAAAAGATCCATCTTTTCTCTGTAAAAAAATTGAGGCAGAATCTCGGCACATGCACAGCATGAGAAGTTGCAGCTATTCTATTGAGAACATTTGTATAGGTGCACATTTGCATAGGTGCTAGTTTCAGCTCAGTATTTAAAAGCAACAATACATCAGAGAATCACAGAATAGCTGATGTTGGAAGAAGCCTCTGGAGGTCCTCTCGTCCAACACCCCTGCTCAAGCAGGGCCACCTACAGCAGGTTGTCCAGGACCATGTCCACGTGAGTTTTGAGCATCTCCAAGGAGGGGACTCCACAACCCCTTTGGACAACCTGTGCCAATGTTTGCTCACTGGCAGTCAAAAAGTGCTTCCTGATGTTCAGAGGGAACCTCCTGTGTTCCAGTTTGTGCTCACTGTCCCTTGTCTCGTCACTGGCACGACGGAACAGTCTGGCTCCATCTTCTTCACACCTTCCCTTCAGGTATCTACATACACCAGTATGATTCCCCTGAGTGTTCTCTTCTCCAAGATAAACAGTCCCAATTCTTTCAGCCTTTTCTCATATGAGAGATGCTCCAGTCCCTTAATCATCTTCGTAGCCCTTCGTTGGACTCTCCAGTAGCTCCGTGTCCCTCTTGTACTGGGGAACCTAGAACTGGACACAGCACTCCAGGTGTGGCCTCACCAGTGCTGAGTAGAGGGGAAGGATCACCTCCCTTGATCTCGAAGGAAAGGATTTTAGTGATTGCACTGAAAAGATGGAAGAGTTATATCAGACAAGTAAACTTCAGGAAAGGTGTAGCCTCCTGTACCTGACTTTGACGTGAGAAAATCTGATGTGAGGAGTCACGAGCAGCAGAGAAAGTAAAGCAAACATTCTGAAGTCAACACTGCGCACAGTGAAAGAAATTCAGTGCTTATTCTCAAGACTGAAAAAAAAAATAAACAGGGTGCACCTTTCCTTTTAGAGTAGGTCTCCTTTGGAACTCCTGTTTGAGTTCAATGCTAAACTAATGTCCACCATAGTGGTGATTAATCAAAGTGATATGACAGATGCAAAGAGAAATTTTCAGTAAACAATGTCACAATAGGCCGAAAGGCTTTACTGCAAAAATCCACTCAGCCCACCAAACTAAACATCAAGAATTTGACTATGTGAGTTAAGTGTTGCCACAAAGAAAAAGTTTCATTGTAACCCATATAACACATGTAACTTAGGACTTACAGTTTGCCCTCTGCAAGTGTTAGCTTGTCTTTCAGTAGCTGAATTTCTGAATCTTTCTCGTGGGATGTTAAATGGTTCTGAAATTCTTTATCTCTACTGGTAGCCAGCAATGTTTCAAGATTCTGAATTGTAAGTCTCTCACTGGATAACTGCTTTTTCAGCAATTCTGCTTCTGATTTCATATCTTCTAATTCACCTAGAACCTAGGGCACAAATTTTATTATTTATTTATACGCTGTGTTTACAAACAACACAATGCGCTTTCCTGACAAGTTGTAAAAACCAAACGGATTGGAAGTTTCTTAAAAATAGAAAGAAAACTGAGCTCGAAAAAACACATTAAAACCTAAAATTATTTAAAGCTATATTTAATTAAGAAATATTCAAATATCTGTCAAAGTTCTACCAAGAACTGGAGTGCTGGAAATGTTTGGGTAAATACCTGGAACACTAACTGGCTTTAATGGTGTAGGCTTTTGCACAGGTACAAAAAATCATATATACTGTGCTTCATTCCATTTGACTAGGTCAGCTCAATTAGCTTCTCAACTTTTGCCAAAATTGTAGAAATGTTTGTTTTCCTCATCAACTTCATTTATTATAAAGAAATCCTGTGGGGATTAGACCTCCTGTTCTCAAGGTCTTGAATAACCAGTAGCGGAAAGCTCCATAAAATCACTAAGTAAAGACATGACTTCATTAATAACCACTTCAAAAGAAAAAAGTTCAGGTATTATGAGCATTTAGAAGTGTTTAAACTATTTCAAAATATTCAACACTTTTCAGCTGTATCTAAAATTTCAATTTAATTGAGAAAATCCATTAGGGAAAAGTCTTTAATATATAAATAAGTGCAGCATTCACCTTGTATAAAAGAAAATATGTAAATCAGAATAAATTACAATACAGTAAATAAAACCAAATGACTATAATTTGCCTTCGCAGTTAACAAAAACTATTGCTGCCACATTTTTTAACGGTAATGAATGAAATTCTTTCTGTACATAAAAACAGATATAGATCTGGATAGAGCAAAATTTGTAAGACAATTCACACAAATAAATGCAAAACTACTGATGTAAATTAATTTACTTTGCTCTCCAAAGTAATTTATTCTTTTTTTCAAAAACCATTAAAAGCAGAAGATGTTTTATTATAACAAAGTAAATTTGCCTTTGTTGCTTACCCGTTCATAATCCATGCTTTTGGAAGCAAGCTGTCGAGATAAAAGTTCTTTGCTAGCCTCAAGTTTAACACAGAGTTCTCTCACAGAAGCCAGGTCAGCCAACACAGAAGACTTATCCTGATTTTCACGTTTAATGTCCTCTTCCAATTTGGACATATTTTTTGTAATGGAGGAGATCTGAGATTCGTATGCTTGTGCCGCCATAATATGCTAAACAAAGACAAATATGGATATCTCTTCAGTGTTGAATGTTAACGGTTCTCTTGTAACGAATTTTTTTTTCCTTTATCCTTCAAAATTAGCTTTCCCTATAAAACTACCATCAGATTACATTATTTTCTTCTTCTCTTTCTAAATCACAGCCAGGAAGACCTGATAAATGATCTCTGCAATTTTTAATTCACCATCTTAAAGGGCTATACAGGTATTATACAAAAGTGGAAGGAGGCTGGACCGCAGCATCAGAAAAGAATTAAAGTTTTAAACCCACAAAATATGATCTATTTCTTTAGTTGGCTTACATTATTAAGTCTCTTACTCTTCTTTTGGTTAATTAAAAGCATGAGACAGAATATGGTCAGTCTGGAACTGCTATACTCTAAATTTTCCTTTTAATGCTATTGGTCCAGCTTTCTGTACTATGTAATCCTGAATCTGGATTTGGACACTACTACTACCACCACCAAATTTCGGCCTTTACTCCAGCCACCAATGCTTCAAATACTTCATTCAAAGCTTCAAAAGAAATTTAAGAACGAAACTTAGACAATACTCATAAAGCTACATGCAAATATTCTGAAGCAGCTAAATAAAAATTTCTTATAGAGACAGCTTAATAACCATGATCACCCAACAGAAGAGTTCTTAAAATACGTGCATATTCTGATTTTGGGATATTGGGCAAAGGAGGTTAGAGAAGGAAAACACAAGTAATCAGAACCAGTTACTGTTTCAAAAACTGTCCATATTTGAAACAGTCATGAATAGGAATTAACTTCTGTTCAAGCATTAAAAAAAAAAAAAAAAAAAAAGTATGTTGACTTTATTACAAACCACTTGAACATATCTCATTTTCCCTGACAGAACTACATTGTGCAAGTTATTACCTCCTGGATTTCTTTTTCCAGAAGTTCTACTCTCTCACGAAGATGCCTCCGATCTGTATCCACACAAAGGAGTTCAAGTCGTATTGAGCTGCTTTCCCCTTCAGCTTGGTGAGCCTTGATTTCCCAGCCTTCAGCTTGTGTATGGACCATTCGGAACTTCTCTAACAAATCTTGGTTTTCTTTTTCCTAGATGAAACAGTAAAATACTGCAATGACTAGCATAACTTGACATTTTTTAACGCCTACTACTTATATTTTTTTAGAAGAAAGTAGGAAGTTTCTCCATTTTCTTAATCTTATTGTCTTGTCAGTTACTAAATTGCATCATCTCTTTTGCAAGTCCAAATAAAAAGTGCAAATAACTACAGTGGCGGCACTGAGTTTTACTAAATAGGAATATTTACATTTAGCGGTTGCTAATAAGTTTCAAGGCTCCAAAGAGAGGGGTTCTTTTGGACCTCTGAATTGTCAGTGGTCACATTAAGGCGTTGTACTGATCCTTAGTGGTCTATCCAAGAAATTCCAGCAGTAGTCTATTTTTAGCCCTTTTACTTACTGCACTCTTACTAATATTTACATTACAGCAGTGTCTGAAAGACTGATAACCCATTTGGGCATACACACTGAGCAGTCTGTCATAAAAGTACAAAACTGCAGACTTTAGTGCTGGCAAGGTATGCAGTAATAGAAAAAATCCTGCTTGTGAATTTTAGCTTTGCCAACTACAAATGCATATTATAAGGCAGTGCTTAATTTCTCTTCTTTATTTAGCTACATTTCTTTCTTCCCCTGTTCATTCAGTGCACAACATGATGAGCATACTGCTAATATGAATCAGATTTATCTAGTGAGGAAGGCTACTGCTTGTGAAATTCCTTCCTGCAGAACAGAATGAGGGGCATTAGGAAGCAGAAACTCAGCTGAAGACTGTGCAGAAAAGTAAATCCTTGTCTCCACAGAAAACATTCATATGTAATATTGGACAAATCCCTGAAACCAAACTTTCATAATTCGCCACTAGCTTCTTGGTACCAGACTTGAATGACTGGACTCCCATCTAGCCACATACGTAGCTGAAGTGCTTTGGACATATGACAGATAATTATAATCACTCTTAACAACTAAGCTCCATGTGTTTTAAACTGAAAGTTCAAGGCTAACATATACTACCTACCTTTATTTTTCCCTATGCTTTAGTTTCCACTTGTATAAAGTGTTTGAATTTGCAATGATTCAGCTAGCACAGGAAAGCTAAAGTCAGACAAAAACTCATTCTTTCCTAACCAAAGTCACATAACAAATTTACTAGTTCATGTTGTCTTGAAATAATAGTTTAAAATAAATAGAATCTATAAGATTTAGTTCACATATTTAACACTTTTGAATCCAAGCATCAGGATGAAATACATTTATCAAGAGCACTGTTTTGTCAGTAAAGCAAGAAGTCTGAAATCTTATTAATCATAGAGAAAACATTACAATGTCCTACAGCAGAACTACAGCTAAAATTTCATTTTAAAAATTGTCAAACATTAAAAACTATAGTTTAAGCTTGCATGTTGTCTATTTATCATTGGATAGTACCAGATATTTTACTAGTTGTGTTGTTAAAACTCACAAAACTCAAAAAGTAAAACAATATTCAAACATATGTCTGTCATTCTGCAGCGTTACGGACAACTGAAATTTTATCAATGGAACCGTGATGCGCCAGAATGTAACCAAAGCTTCAGATCTAGTAAGGCTTTGTATAAATTGACTAGGAACTTGAAAATACTGCAGATAAAAGTATATGAAAACTAAAAGAAGAAAAAAGGGGAGAGGAGATGGGGAGAGAACAGGACACAAAACCTCACATTCCTTAATTCGTTTATAGTACCCTAACAGGAGCATGTTATACTCTAATCCCAATAACATTACTGAAAACAGCAATGAGTGCCTACACATTTTATCTTTACCTTTAAAGCCATCAGGCTCTCAAATCTCGAAACTTCAGTTATATAATTATGAACCCTAGTTTTCATTTCTTCTTTTTCACGTATTGCATCTTCAAGCTCAGTACTGACAGCCTAAAAAGATTACAGAAAGGCAAAACAGTGCATTAGAGTAAATTAATCACCATATATTACTCTATCAGACAATCAAAGTAATTACATATGCCCTAGATTTTATTCTATTCTACTTTTAAGTAATTTAGTCAAATTCCCTTAGGTTTTGTAGGGTTCAAAAAATATCCCCTATTACCTTAGCGACACAAAAGAGTTCTCCAGGTAAGAATATCACAGAACAAATGTGAAACAATGAATATCATACCAGTTCACAAAATCTACAGATTCCCTGATGACACACCTGACTGATCTTTGGAAAAGTCAATATATGCATATTTGGGGGCTGGGATTTTTTTTTTTAAGATTCACTGTCCCTGATAAATTAAGTTTTGGTGTGCCAAATAACTACAAAAAACAACTTTAAAATAAACGTTCTGATGTTAGAAAGTTGAGCTGCAAGATAAGACCATATTTAAACATAAAAAATGCTCCATGGAATTTGAGATGTTGGAACTGCTAAATCTGGCCCTCTCTCAGGTTCAGCAATTCCCTTCATCCATTGTGTCCTCAAGCGAGGAGAGACAAAAAGGCAAGTATGTTCCATCCCCATTATGTACGTTCCACCACGTGGGGGAAATGGAGGATATTTCTTTTCCTTCGTCTTTTCATGGTATGTTAATATTCATTAACAGCAGCCTTTCCACTCTGTGCCTTACTTAGCTTATGCTGAATTCAGGTCTTCCAAAGCACACTGGGAAAGCTTTAGTCATCGTATTATGATAATATTTAACACTTCATCATATTAGATACCTGTGAATGGCATTTCTAATCTCAATGATGCACCTGTATGTTTATGTATTGTACCATACCTTTTACAAAAATGATTCAGGGTACTACATCACTTACAACATCTTGAACATTTTAGCGTCAGACTCAGCTGAATTGATGGAATGGAAATACATGGATTAACAAACACGTCTTTCATTATTTCTAGGGCTGGCATTTACAATGAATTCAAACAAGCATTTGTATCTCAGCATCAAAACTGTACAAAGCCTTTGAATCTCATGAAGCTGGCAATAGCTGTATTTGTTTGAATAGGCAGTAAAGAGTTGCAACAAAACTCTGGGCTAGCTCTTTAAATCACAGTCACATATGCTTTAACTAGTTTTTCTAATGTTTAATCCAATAAAACAATGTTACTTACCCTACAAACACTGGGCATTTTTGCTATACAACATCCATGTGCACATTCTACTGCATCTATTGTATCCACTTCGTGCACTTGGAACTGGGAGACTCTTGGCCAGCAGTAACCAACTGGTCCACAAAACCATCTCATTATTCCTGAACACCTTACATGAGGGATTAACAAGACTGCATGCACTTCAGGCACTCCCAGCCATGGATCCCAGCCCCAAAGAATTCCAAGTAAGAACAGATGGAGCAATGCTGATTGGAAGCATGCAGATGGACATGAACTATATATGCTGCTTGTGCTCTTTGAAAGAACTAGCCTTACACAACAGTGGTGGTTTCAACCTGTGAACCCTGGGGAACACTTCAGGATGAAGATGCTACAACAGTAACAGTGATGGTGATAATCTCACAGTTCAATTAACTGAACCTCTCAACTACTTCTATTTTAGAGTTTTCATTTAACCTACACTAAACCATCAGCTTGAAACAGCCCATTTTTCTACAAAATATTCAATGATACCCTAAAGAAATAGACAATTCCTCAAGACATTAAGGATGTTATTTCAACTTCAATTCTATAACTGACGTAAGTTTAACTCATGCATTTACAGCATGCCCTTTTCAAGTATTCAGCCATCAGCAACTGAAAGAGACTGCATGCCTCTCCACTGGTAAGGTGACCACTAGTACACATGAACCAACACTCTGAGCCCACCAGGCAATCAGAAACCACTTCCCACCTACTTTTTGGCCTAAAGCTACTGACTGTCAACCTGTTAGTAAGGAATTATGTCATGACTCTCAACTAGTGAGAGCTACGAAAAGATGAAATCATATAAAACAAATATAAATAAGTAAAATAAAACTCTGCAAGCAGTCAAAGTACCTGCACAGAATCACCAGGGAAAAAAAAAAGCTGCAATGCACAGCTGAACTGATACCACCTCAGCAGACACCTACCTTACCAATGTAAAGACAACCCAATAAGAACATTTCTCCAGGCACCTTTGAATTCACCATCTAAAAATCCCACACAACCTTGACATAATGGAAAGGGAACCCCTCCTATTCCCATTGACTCTGCATCCTTATCCATTCCTGAAATCAGGAAACAAATTCACACTATTCAGGACTACCATAACTTAAAATAAGTTTTCTTCGATCCCTCTACCCCGTAGCTTTTAAACTCTGTAGTATTTTCTCCCTCAAAATTGACTTTTCCCAATTTATCAGTGGAAGCAGAGTTCGGGCAGAACAACGCACAGAAATGGAAACTGACCTTACCAGAACTGGAGATTAAACACCTGACAACTCTTTTTTTTTTTTTACAGCCACCATTACCAAGACTCAAAGAAAAAAATCTACATTCCAAAACATGCTGATCACAAGTGTGGCATAATTCACCCAATACATCCAATGCTTCATGGAAACTACATGGATAAAACTAAAAAATCACTACGTACTAGAATATATTTGGATGTACTAACAACCTTTTTTTTTTTTCCTCTCTCCCTATTTATGAACCAATTAATAACCTGACATTTGCTTTTACAATGTGTTGCTCTCTCAATATCCTCTCTGTTCCACAGGTAATAAATACTTTTTTTTTTTTAAACCAATTAACTACCAAGTGATATAACCAAGTTACAAATTCATTATAGGATAAAACAGTTGTGTCATCTATTTATTTTATTTAAATTTATTTTTTAATCTGGGGAAGAGTGACTAAACTGAAAGCTTGTTTATTTTTCCCCCACTGTACTGGCTATGCATATAAAAATACCCAGAATAATTGCTTTTACAGTTTTTTCCCTGTCACTGTTAATAGCTCAGTGTTCAAGAAATGCCAATAATTAATCATACTCAATCAAAACTCAGGATGGAGCAGTTTTGATGTTCCATTATATGCAAGCAAACAATAAATTAATTCTTCAATAGTATGTACTGCCTTCATACCTGGTTTTCTCTGGTCATTGTAGCTAGGTCATCTTGTAATCGTCTATTTTCTTTCAGAGCCATTTCCTTTACTCTTCCTGTTTCTGCAAGCTCCATGTGGGATGCATCAAGCTGGCGATGTAAGCTAGATATCTCACGGTCTCTGCTGCTCAGCATGTCCTTTAGCTGGCTATCAAGTGAAGGATTTTGAAAAAACTTATTTAAGATGTCCCTTCTCACACTATATTGCATACTGCTGAAAATTATCAAACATGGACTTCATATATACACAAAAGGCTGTGTTTTTTTTGCTTTTTTTTTTGTTTGTTTTTTACAAGGTACAATTCTTGCTCTCTGAAGGCTGACAAACACAAGCATAAACTAAACAAACGTAAGTTAAGGTTGTAACATGTTAGTACGTAGAAATAATATGGACTTACTCTTCACCTTTGAAGATATGATATGAAAAAAGTCACACATTTATTAAGCAAACAGCAATTACAGATACTTGTGTTTACCTGTGTCTGTTAGTGATTACAGTATATCAGCACTTGCATGTTAATACCATAAAGGAAAAAGACTTAGTTCCCTGGATACCTTAGACTTAAAAGGCATCAAGCAAAACAGTAAGGAAGAGGTTACACAGAAAACTAGAAATATAAATATGAGAATTTCAGCAGACATTTGCCCTACTTTTTTTTTGCTGCAGATAATTTATGTATCAAGGTACCAAATACTCAGTTACACTGGCATTGAGATGTTATATATTGCTGTTTAAGTATTTTCTTTTTAAAAGCTATAGGTTTAAAAGTGATGCTTAAAAGGAGGCAAGAAGGAAAGATCAGACAAAACCCAGCTAAAAACTAAAGATACTTTAATAAGGAGCACTGGTAGCATAAACTAGAAGAATTAATTTGCCAATAATTAGAATTCAGCTCTTGACTTATACCTGAGTAAATCTAATAATATCTAGTGGCATAATTAGAATACTAAAAAACCACTTCTTAATTGGGAATTAAGAAATGTTAACAATTTGGGAAAATAAAAATAGAAAAACAATCGTTAATTGTTAATTGCTGCGTTAACAGTACCCTAGCAGCATGCAATTAATTGCATGGGAAGTCTCTTCAAGAATTATATGTATCTTTCTCTACAATGTATGCTCCTTTACTTGACTTAAACAGAATGAAACCCCTTTCAACAAAATAACTAAAATTGCCATCTACTTTAAGATCACTGAAGATATTTATTGGGGAAAAAAATCACTGAATAAACTGATCTAGCCTTTACTCACTCTGTTGATGACTCCAGCTCAGAAAGAGTTAGACGTAAATGAGTAATTGTTTTTTCCTATGAAAATAAAAGCAAAAATTGTACTAGGTATTATTATATTGCAACACTCCAGGATAGTTCAAGTTAAATAATTTTATGTTTAAACCTTTATTTCAACTCTTCATCTGTAAGTATTTACATCTTTGCACATTCAAATTTCCAAGCTTCTTTACTGAGACAGGATTGTCTTGTCAAAAATAGATGGAAGTCTGCAAAGGATTCTGCCAACTCAAGCTGGAACCATGTATCTCAGTACAAACCTCCAAGTGGAAAATGGGAAGAATACTTTTATATTTTCTTGGAGTGTATAGGGAACACACTAACAATCATAATTAAAATTTATTGAGTTGGCAAATGACTTTGTATTGCCTAGGTCCAAACACAGAGTTCATGTGATGCCTAGAGTTCTGCCCAGGTTTGTTATCAAGGCAAAATGTCTCCCTAAAATCTAATGGCTTTACAAATCCCCAGATGGAGGGCGAAGTAGTTACGGTACATACCTTGTTAGCTAAGTTGTCATCTAAGCATGCAATTCTTTCTGTTTTTTCATCTACAGTTTCTTGAAGACTGTCCTTTTCTTTGTCCAAAACAGTAATGGTACTTCTAAGCACATTGACTGCTTCATCATGTGAAGTGCTCTTCTGGTTTAACCTATCTATAAGTAAAGCAGTAAGTACTCTTGATTTTAAAAATAGGAAATAAAAGTAAAAATAACTAGTGATCACCTATTTCCTCCTCTAGCTTTATAATTTCTTCTTGAGCTGACTGCAGTTCATCCTTTTTGAGAGACAATCGGTGCTGTAAGTCTTCAATAGACCTCTGGAGTTGTTCATTTAAGAGCCTGGAAAATCAGTACACAGTTGAAAGAAGTTTGGGAACTAACTCAGGATCTTCAACTTGTGGCTCTTGAGCTGCTTGAAATGCTGGAACAGTTCCGGTGTAACCTCACGATAGGACTGTGCCATACTAACCAATCCTCTCCCTCCTAGACAGGGAGGGAGAGGACTATTAAAGACTGCTAAGGCCAACATCACCTGGTTGCTCTGGACCCCTGTGGCAAGTCCACCTTAACATCATTTCAAAATGGTGCTATGGAATAAGCATGATAATCCAAAACACTCATGCCCTCTGATTTTTGTTACTAGAAAAGCTAGAGAAACTTTCCCTTTTTTCAGTCCAGAATATCATGCATCGGCAGGTGAAGATCACTCTCATTCGATTAATTCGATTCTAATTCTAACTCTAATTCGATTAAACTTTAGAGGTAAAAAGGAGCCCTAAACACAGCAATAGCAAAATGTCACCGTGCATGAAGTGAAACCAAATGCTAAATGGATTGCAGCCCTGTTCCTCATCTCCTGCATTTTATAAGCACTGATACTTTCTTCTAATACTGAAAAGAATCTATCAAGATACTCCACTCCTATGAATGGTGTCACAATTTTACAAACAAATACACCAATGATTTTACCAACAAGTAGCCTTTGTACAATTTGGAGTGTTGGATGAACTGAGCCTTGCTTCTGAGCTTCAGCTCTTCACAGTTATCTACCCCTGCTACTGTACTGTATAACAGTACAGAAATATAGCACAGAATAGTACCATTTTGCTATATATATATTTTGGGGGTGTGGAGTGGGATGTGGGGTGGGACACGACATCTCATTTACAGCGTTACCTATCCTGTAGTGCATCTTGTATCCAATGCCCTCATTTCTACCTATATCAAAAGCCAGATTTCCAAATCTCTGCCCAGATTTATTCAGTTATCCATTTCCACATTCTCTAGGGCCTCTTTTTGTCCCACCACATTTAGATACCTGATGGGAGCTCTAAAACAACTTTAAGGGCCAGCATTGAGCCTGCAAGTTTAAATAGGCCTTAAAAATAAGTGGGTATACTTAATCCTACACTTCTAAGCAAGTTGGTCAAATCCCTGCAGACTGGGCCTATGGATCTTAAGATGCTAACTTGCAAAACTGTAGTATGCTTGTGATAGTGCTAGCACATGACAGAGGCTGACAGAAAAAAACAGCTCAAATGAGATGTCATTACAGACTGGCTCTCCATGAACCACTCGACTGTCAAGTATCAATGATGCTTGGCATAAAATCTTCAGTATTATTGACACCTCCATAAAACAAGCACAATTTGATCCCACTGCTGCAGTTTGTAAAGGCATCTGTCTTCATTTTAACAAACAGTACTCCTTTTAGAAATTTTCTGTTCTGCTACATTCATAAGCAGAGTACATGGTTGTTGAAGGAAACAGTTCAAGAAGGAGAAGAAATTTTTCATTCACTATTAGCCACAAAAAGCATCAATGTATCTGGTCATCAAATATGTCCAGGAGGAGTTCACTGTGAAAAGCTACCACAGCACTTTCCTTACTCCAATTTACTTTTCCTTAAGACAAAAACAGTACCAAGGGATATATATATAAAAAATATTTTATAGTCTTTCCCAACAAAAATATCTCTATCTATATCTCTGCTATATGTTTATAGAAGAAACAAAATTATGTTAGCATCTGTGAAAGAAAATTACATTTTGCATTAGACTTACTGAAGTGAGCAAAGCTCAGCTTTAAATTGAGAAGAATCATCAGATGTCTGGGCGAGTTTATTGGACTTCAATTTTAATTCATTTTCCAAAGAGTTTATTCTTTCTTTCAGGATAGAGATTGTACTCTTTAGTTCACACCTTTCCATTTCAAACTACAATTAAAAAAAAGGCATGTTATTGTTGAAGAAAACTATCACAACTTGTTTTTTAAATAAATCTAAATTGAAAACAGCTAGCAAAATTAATTGCTTGAAATGTCTATCCTATTCCAGAATAAAGGATTGCTTGGTAAAAAAAAAAGAATGTACTTACTTCATGAATATTATTTTCCAGTTCTGAAATATCACGCTGCATCTTTGATTTTTCAAGGTTAGCTGTTTCTTGCTGAATCTGAGGTAGAAATATGGGACTACATGTAATAAGATACATCATGCTTAAATGTAAATATCTGTAAGAAAACACTGTTCTACTTCTTAGATGCATAACCTAATGCAAAGTTCTCTATAAAACCAGAGAGCAATAGCTGAAAATACATTGCTCCAGTTCAATATACGTATAAACAATAAAAAAAAAATACTGAATCAGAGTTCTGTTAAAGGAAGCATATATTTATATTTGGTCCCAATTGAATTAATACTTGTGAGTTGCTGCAGAAAGATTACAGAGCTACAGGGCAACAGAAAGGGTCACAAGCACGTGTAGCTTAGCATTAGAAGAACATCTTCAAAGTAGTACATACACATAAAAATATTCTGTGGTTGGAGCTTCATATCTAGACTCTACGCATAAGGGGATGCCATGTTTGCTTGCAGACACTTCAAGCGTGTTCCTCTACCCCACCCCCACTTAGCAACTGAGTTTACAATGATAACTCAGAAAACTCATCCAGCTCTCTCAAGTGATTTTGAAATGAGACAAGTTGAAAAGTTACTGAAAAGTGGAACTGACTGACAGCCAGACACAAACACAGCAAAATTTCTAAGTCTTTCCCATATACCCCCTTACTGCAAGCAATGCAGCTAAAAAAACTCACCTTTATTTTTTCTTTTAGGCTTTCCTTTTCTGCCATTAGTCTTCTAAAGTCAGTCAGTGCAACATCTCTTTCTTCTTCCACATGACTCTGAGAAACTAAATTATGTTTTGCTTCTCTTCTCAGCCTGTTTAATTCACTCTGAGACTTAAAAAAGTTATCATAGTTAGCATACATGGATTGGAATTAATATAGCCTACATGCTGACAGAAGGTTTCAATGCTGTTATTACAATAGAAGTACTATTATAGTCCTATTTTTCCCTAGATAATCAAAGTCTATTTCAAGTCACACAGTGTCACGACAACTTACGCTGCCAACATACTTGGCATTCCTGTACTGTTCCAAGTATAGACTAACTTCACTCTGTTTTCTCATCATTTAAGTACTACTACTACTTTTTTTTTTCCCAGCCTGTATACTTACCCAACTTTCTCATGCATTCCTTTGATTTTTTCCTGATCTTTCTCATTTCCAAATGCCAGTAGAAAGTTAGAATGACTTTGAAGTTAATACACAAACATTGGAACGCATGATTTTATTAACAATTTTAAAAAATAGGTACATTTTTTATTGTTCTTAGTTATTTTCCAGTAGGGTCTATACTCCTCAAGTTCTATTATAGAGTGGATTTTTTTCTTTTTAAACAAGCAGTAGTAAGATAAGTGCTAATCAGTTATTTCAATGCCAATGATAAAGAATCTCTTCTTACCTGTTCATAAAGAATACTTAATCTGTCTCTTTCTGCAGTCAATAATTTGACATTGGATTGAATTTCTATCATATGTTTTTCAAATCTGTCTAACATGGACTGTAGCTCATCTCTTTCTCTGGTGATCAATCTAAGATCTTCACTCTGCAAAGTGATTAATAAAATTTAGGTTCAAATATACTAATTAAAATATTTGGATAATTAAGCAATGCAAGAAAAAAAGAACTCATACAATTAATAATACATGAAAAATATATGTCTAATGAATTTTAATTCCCAGCAATGCCAGTCTTCTTGTATTATCTAACAATGAGAACTAACTGCTAAAGACAAAAAGCAAACCAGCTAACAATAAAATTTCAAACTTTTTTTTTCTGTATCATCTAATTCTATTTATTTTAAACAAACTGATCAATAGTGAATTAATGTTACTGTAAAATGTGAATAGGGAAATAAAAACAAGTTCATTGAAGTTACTCACAGTTAATTTTTTATGCTAAGAACATAATTAAAAAAAAAACTGCTACACATTTACTGCTACTGAAAATATATTTGAAAGCTCCCTTAATTTATTCTACAATGTTTCTGCATTATTTTTCCAGCCTGTGTTGACCATAAAATGATTACCTTTTCTGGAGTCCTACGGCTTGGGCTAGGCCTTCGTTTTATCATTTTCTGAAGATATTCTAATTCTCGCTTATAATAATCTCTGTCATCTTCTAAAGTTTTTACAAACGCATCCAGACGAGATGGAGATTTGTCTCCTAGGGCTATACCATATTCTAATCTCATTCTTTCTATTTCTAGGACAAGCTCTCGTTCTGCAGAAACAGAAATAAAACAACCGTACATAAGACTTATATAAAACAACCATATAGGAACTGTAAGAATTTCACCAGAGACATTTGCATTTGGAATGGACTAACACCCAGCAGCTGCCTTGGCACCAGAAGTCCTGGCTCACTGTTGTCTACACACGTCGGTAGTTTATTTTGCAACCAACTGAGACCTAACGGTATATTGGGGCTGTGTCAGTGTACATGCAGACTGAGGGATGTGATTATTCCCTTTTACTTACATTAGACCACATTTACAATATTGAATCCAGTTTTGTTTCCCTAGTACAAGAAAGATGTTGAGCAAGTCCAAGCTAGTTCTAAGAGCAGAATACTTGCCCTGTAAGGAATGGCTGAAGGAGCTGGGCTTGTTCTGATTAGAAAAGAGACAGCTTGTGGGGGACCTAAGAGAAGTATGACAATACCAAGAGGAGTTTATAAATAAGATGGAGCCATTTTCTTCACAGATGTGCACAGTGGGTAAATGAGAAACAATGGTGATAAATTGCTACAGGCAATAGAAGGAAAACATTTTTACTCTGAGCATAAATAAACATTGTAATGGGTTGCCTAGAGAGACTGAGAAATCTCCATCCTTGAAGGTTTTTAAAGTACAACTGGAAAAAGTCTTAAACACAGTCTGAAGTCATTCACTCAGAAAGAGTGAATAAAAACGGTTTGGGATGAAATAAATTATTTTGTAAGAAACTGCCATATTATCGTTATTAGGATGTTGAGTGGGATCAGAATTCAGCTGCAGAAGTTCAGCTTTTGGTTCTCAAAAACAGAATGAAACATGCTTTTGAGACAAAATATTTCACTTAACTTATGATTCAAGAATTTCAGTCTTCTTTTTAGTTGATATATTAGCATTATTAGTCTCTGAGTATTATTAACTGTAAGATTTTCTGTTTCAAAATTTAAAGGAACATAATTTATAGGTATCTACATTTAATCACTTACCTTTTATTTCAAAGTTTTCTGTTTTTTCTGTCAGTCTTTGTTTCTCTTGTTCAAGCTGATTTAACAGTACTTCCAGATTTTCTTTGTCATCTGTTTTTCCACAGAGTTCTTCATTCAGCCTCTCGTTCTGTCTACGACATGAGCACAAGTCCTGCAGTAACAAGTATTATTGCAAAAAAAACATTAGAAGTGCCAATAGATACATTTGGAAAAAGTTATTTAACATTTTGTTAAGCTTCTAGTATTCAACACTGTGTTCTTCTATTTAGCCCACATGTTTTATGTTGTAATATTTGTCAATTTGGCAATCATTCTTTATACTACTTTATGTTAAATCAATGTGAGCATTACTTCCTACACAGTTTGCAATCAGCAATGAAACAAGAAAGATTCACCCTTGCTTAATTCAACTCCTACTTCAAGAAAAAAATAGGAGCACAGTGAAATGTAAACATGGAAAAAAGTAGCAACTACAGAAACAAATACTTTTAAATGCCATTTAGAAACACTGCTGGTGTTAAAACAGATGACAGTATTGCATCTCAGTCAACTCAATCTTACAGCTTAGCAAATGCTGTTTGGTATATATTTCCTATAATTTTGTGCCCGGAAAATATTTTCATATTTTCAAGTTCATTAGAAATACTAAAACAAAACACCGTATGCAACTAGTACACAACTTGCTATATGCTAAACAGAGTTTGATCTTCAAGAAATTGGTAATGCTGTTATTTTTCATCTGGGCTACTAAACTTTGTTTCTATGTATGCAAGTAGCGCATAATTATTCATATGCTGGTGAAGAGCCAAAGTAGTTCCTACATTAAGAAAATCCTCTGGGATGTCATTATTAGTTTGTGGTAAAAATGATTATGTCAAGGAAGTTACAACTTTGGATAGCAGAAATAATAATAGCAAAAGGTATAATAAGGTCACAGGGAAGCATACTGTCTACAGAGCTTTCTTTAAGCTTAATTTTTGAAACAATATGATGTGGCTTCTTTAGCTTTTACATTTTTTACATTAGTTTAAGAGAATTTGGGGATACTATTAAAGTTTTCCTTTAAAAAAGCATTGTTGAATTTTATAATAAATGAAAGAAACGTGGATTACAGAATGATAAAAATACTACAAAGAATACTTGAATAGAAAGCATTTTTACTTACTGATTTAAGCCTTGCTATTGTTTCTTCAAGATCCTGTATTTCACCGTCTTTTCTTTCAATTTCTTTCTACAAACCAAAATTAACTTTTATGTTAAAAGTTACATATCCAAAATAACAATTCCTTTGTTATAAAAAATTAAGCAAATGGATACATTTTTTAAGAAATAAAGTATTATTATCTCCTTGCAATTTGCCAAAATTTATGTTCACATATCCACTAAAGCTCCTATGAACGGCAAGTACATAAAACTTGCAGCATATACACTCATTTTGAGCACAACTAATAAATGAATTGTTGCATGACTCTTAGAAGAAAAAAACACCCTCCAAACACAGGCATCACTCTTGCAAATGTCTGTTACCTATCAACAGTTTAAGGTATCTCAGAATTTTGTTTCATACTGAACTAACAGAAGAAGGAAGACAGACTGCCTCTTAACTAAGTTAATCTCACCCAATACAGTAATGAGACAAAATTGCTGTGATTCGTCTTCCTTTAGCCAATAACTTGTTGCAATTTTAAAAAAGTCACCCGAAAGCTAAGCAGATCCTACTCTTGTAAAACGTCATTGATTACCTTTGCTTCTCCTATTTCTTTATCTGCAGTCTCAAGTACAATTTCCTTGTGTCTTTCCAACTGCTGTGCCAGATGGTCTATTTCATTCAGTTCTTGACACAGTTCTTCATTTTTATTGCTTAAGTGCACAACCTCGCTAGTCACATTTTGTTTGGTGTCCAAGAGGTCTTGAATGCGATTTTCAAGTTCTTTGTTTGTTTGCTGAAGATATTCAACCTAAAAGATATTTTTCATTAAAATGTTAATGTGTTGTTAAAATGGACAGCAAAAGCTCCTCCCAGTCTTCTGAAATGCAGTATTTCTATATCCATGGTATAAAAGGGATATCCTGTTAAAAATGACTCATTTTCTATTCTTAGAAATTAATAAATATCAACATGAAAAGAATATGATTTTACAGGTGTGCAAGGTGAAGGAATTCATTACTATACTGTTCTTTACATAGGTTCCAAACCCTGAGTTTTACTCTAAAAACAAAACATTAAAAAGCAGAGATCAGTATAGAAACCTGTCTTGGGCATCAGTCTGGTAGACACAGTGCACTTAATGTTTCCCTGAATTTCACAAGATGTGAAAACAGTTTCTGCTGTCCACCTTTCCAGTATATTTGCTAGGCTTAATTTCGCTGTTACTCCTTCACAAAAACGAAGCTTTACAGATCAGATTCCCCAAATCTAGCTTGCCTCCAACATAGGTCTGCACCTTAAACACAACATTCCAGAAATCCTGCTCTAGAGACATTGTTTCTCCCAGTATACCTTTCCCTGCAAGTACAGGGAAGAGAGGCAGAGACACAGAGTAGGAAAAAAACCCATATAAACAATAAATTACACTGTGTGGGGAAATGGGAGCCTGAAATACCTTGAAAAACATAAAAAAGTGCTGCACTTCCATCTCCACACAACTTTCCTCAAAACTCCAGAAAGAAGTGTTGCTGTAGGCCCAGAAGACAGTCTGAGCCTTCCCATAGCCATAAATGCTACTATGCAGAAATATCCATCTGTTTATACTCAGAGAGTAAAAGTGGTATGTTGGCACCGAGCCTGAACAAATAGCCTCAATGGCCCAAAATCAGCTCTGTGAAGCTCTGGAAATACAGCATAGACACCTGGGCTCACTCTTGTTACAATCAATATGTCATCAGCACAACTTACTAATTCAGGATCACTTTCCTGCTTTGGCAGGGGGGTTGGACCTGATGATCTCTTGAGGTCCCTTCCAACCCCTACAATTCTGTGAATACAGCAGTACTGCTTCCAAGTCATTGCTCATACCATATTTTTGCAGCACTTCTAATAAGCTCCACAGCCTGGCTCTGCGTGTCACTGTACACTATATACAAACAGTATACAAATGGTATACAGATGGTATAAATCCAGAGATGGACTATACTTGATCTGTATTCCTGCCTGCCTTGTATTTGTTTTGGAAATTCTCATTTTGAGACCAATATCAAATGCATGCTAATACACACATTAAATACAAACATCTTTATTTAAGCTCATCCTTTCCTTGCAAGTCTATGTTGGAGTAAAGGTGAGGACCATTTGAGTTAAAGATGATTCCTTGCTATCCGATGGGATTACTTGCAGGACTACTCCTCTTCATAAGTACATATACCAATGTTAGTTCCTAAAAACATAAATGGAATGTACGCACATACAAAAAAAATTCCTAAAGAGAATAAGGACTTTTAAATTTAGTCAAAACAGTGTATCAAACAAATCTCCTGAATACTCTCAGATTAGAATTACTATACACAGATGTGAATTCATAGAATTATTTACAAAAAAGAAACAGGCTTTTAAAACAAGAAATGAAATTTATTTAGAGAAGGAAGACTACCACCTGAAAAGTAACATGAGTTAAATTGGTTGATTTTATACCTAATAGTGATTTTCTTAAAAAATGACCTAGAAGTTGTTGGGTTTTGTTCTGTTGTTGTTTTTTTTGTCTTTTAGACTGCTTGTATTTTGTGAAGTTTTGACTAACCAACAGTAATTAATCCATTACCTGCAAATTTAAATGGGCAATAAGCTTCTCATTACATTTACTTCTCGATTCCAGAGAGATAACCTCATGAGAACGACCACCATCCAATGCTAGCATTAGGCGTTCTATTTCTTTGTCTCTAAGCTCAACCTTCAAGGAAAAAAGAAAATCTGTATTATCTTCTACAGCATTTAACAGAACCTTTGTTCTGATAAACACCCATGTAACATTCAGTGAGATGCCCCTAATAAGGATTTTTTTTTAATTTAATATTCAATTTTCTTGTATTATGGATTTTTGTGAACAAAGTGACTTCTCTGACATAAGACTAAATGAATTAAACTATATTTGTGCGGAAAAAAATTTGAAACAAGTCCTAGCAGAGGAAAGAAACATCTCAATTTGTGCAAGTTAGAATAGTAGTATTTCACAACCCCTACAATGCTTTAACAATGAGGTTAAAATAAAAATAAAATCAACATCATTTCGAGGGCTACTACAGCCAAATAATTATTAAAAAACACAACTGTAAACATACCTGCTTGCTGTAGTTTTTCATTCCACTTTCAGATATCTCCAGTTTTTCCTGTAGCTCTGTTACTTCTGACTGAAGTTCATGAATTCTGAAATGTAGCAATATACTGTTTATGTGGATTCACGGGATAATCACACACGCACACAAATTCAATACTAGTATTTTCTCTTTGCTCCTGAATGGAAAAATTTCACTAAAAGAAAACAAAACAAAAAAAAAAAGGAGGAAATTCTTCACTCAAAGGGTGGTGAGGCACTAGAACAGGTTGCCCAGAGGTTGTGGATGTCTCATCCCTGGAGGTGTTCAAGGCCAGGCTGGATGGGGCCCTGGGCAACCTGGTCTGGTGGCTGGCATCCCTGCCCATGGCAGGGGGTTGGAACTGGATAGTCTTTAAGGTCCCTTCCAATCCGAGCCATTCTATGATTCTACGAAAATAGTTTTGTTGATTTAAAATGTTAATTCTGAAGCTGTTGTTTGAGATACTGTGGCAGGTTGAACTTGCTTGGCTGTCAGACGCCCAACCAGCTCTTCTGTCACTCCCCCTCCTGAACAGGATAGGGGGAGAAAATAAGATGAAAATAAAAGGTCATGGGCTGAGATAAAGGCAGGCCCATCGCTTATGAATTACTGCAAAACAGACTCAACTTGGGGAAGATTAATTTAATTTACTACAAATCAAAATAGAGTAGGATGCTGAAAAACAAAGACAAACCAAAACCACTTCTCCTACCACCAGTTCCTCCTAGACTCAACTTCACTCGTTCATTCCTGACTATTCTACCTCCTCCCGTCCTCAAGCAGTTGAAAATGGGAGTTGTGGTCAGTTCACAATGCTTGGTCTCCACAGCTCATTCCTCATCACACTTTTCCCCTGCTCTGGCATGGTGCCCCTCCTATGGGATACCGCTCTTCAAAACCTGCTCCAGTGTGGGTTCCTCTTCATGGGCCACAAGTCCTGCCAGGTGTCTGCTCCTGCATGGGCTCTCCCTCCACAGGCTGTAGCTTCCTTCAGGGCATACCAGCCTGCTCTGGTGTTGTGTCCTCCATGGGCTAACACCATGAATATCTGCTCCAGTGTGGCCCTCTGTGGGCAGCAGGGGGACAGCCTGCTCCATCGCGGTTTTCTCCATGGGCTTCAGAGGAATCTCTGCTCCAGCACTTGGAGCACTGTCTCCTCCTCCTTCTTCACTGACCTTGGTGTCAGGATTGTTTCTCACATTCTTCTCACTTCTCTCTCTAACAGGCACTGTGATTTTTTTTTAACCTGTTCTTGAATATATTCTCACAGAAACACCGTTAGATTGGCTGGTGGGCTCAGCTTTGGCCAGCAGTGGCTTCATTTTGCAGCCAGTTTGCTCCTATACAAAACATTACATCTGGCTTTTTTCCAAGATCCCTCATTTAAAATTCAGTATAAGAGTAGAACTAGTGTAGAAATTTAAGAGAAATCCTTTATGGAAATAAGTAGCTTATTAAATATCCTTGCAAATTCACCATAGGCAGCACAGTCAATCATTAAGTAAAATCCTAGTTAAGAACTATAGTGTTATTAAAATATCTTGAAATACCATTTTTTCCCCAGACAGAATTTTAAATGCAGAAAAGGATGCAGAAATCCCAGCAGCACATATTTCATGTCTATGCTTCAAGATTTAAAAATTCTTTAGCTCACCGATTATCTGCCACCTGAAGAAGGTCTGCGATGTAAGGATCCTCTGGCTGAGGAACTGGGTAGGCACTAACGCCCGATGGGGGGACAGGTTGGTCTATCTGCATGCGCTGACGCCTGAATGGAATGTTTCTTTTTCTGCCACCTAAAAAAGTCCAAACACGGATGCCTATTACTTGGAGTTTACAAGGGAGTCTTCTCCTTTTATACTAAATGAAATGTCATATTTATTCCACTGCTTCTAACTGGCACAAATGCAAGACTGTAATCTTTAGTGTAATAAGTTGATGAAATTTGCACATTTGAGACAACACAACTCTTGCAGGTTAGTATCAGTTTTGAAATAAGGAAACACACAAAGTCCGCTATAAGTAATTTTCCCCAGTGTGTAAGTCCCTAAATACTCTACAGCTCAAACTTCTTCAATCTGTTACTGGTTTACCTTCCCTCCAGATTAGACAGTAACTATAAGCATTAAGGGTCTTTAATAAGAATTATGCAGAGAAAGACTTTGACTCTTTAAAGAAAAGAAACACCTGCTCAGCAACACAGAAAAAAGCAAGAAGACAGAGAACAGGAAAAGTAAGGAAAGAAAGACAGGAACAGGTTTATTAACAAAAGAGGGGATACCCAGGTGGCGGTCATTTTGTATTGTTAAGTAGTTCCACTAACAGTTAAAGAAAGCAACTAAAAAAGCTAAGTTAAAACAACACAGAAGGAAACCATTTTGTCTTCACATTTAAGAACTATTTTATGACTGAATAAACTTCTGCATTGTTTACAATGTTTTCTTTCCTTCTATCCTATTGTCATTGAGTACATGAATAAACTTCTATCAGGCAGAGTGGGTTCTTTGCTTGCAGGTTAATGTTATATTAAAAACAAAGCAAAACAGTATTGCCAGAGGGAAAAATTACTCTTTGTTATACAATTAAATAAGAATGTACAGTATTTGATGATGCAGTATGGAAAAATCCTAGAAGAGTGGTGAATCCTAGAAGAGTGGTGAAGCATACTTCACCACTGCAGAAAGACAGACAAAAGCGTCTTTAAGGGGAAGGACTTGAAATGCAGAAAGGTATGAAAAACAGAGTTACTATGAAAAGATTATGTTCTAAAGAGACAAAAAAAAGCCTAGAGGAAAGTTAAAGTATTTATGATTATTTACACGCACCAGGTGTTTGCACCACTGCTTGCAGATTCTTCTCCTGAAGCTGCTGAATTTTTTCAGTCTTGGATTTGTTCTCTTTTTCCAGACTTTTAATTTTATGCACATACTGGTTATTCAGAAATCTTAAGTCAGCTGTTTCATGTTCAACCCTCCTTAAGTTGGCTTTCAAGTCTTTAAAGGAAAGAAAGAGCAATTTTATCTTTCTTATTCATTATTATTTTTCCTAGTAGCACCAAAATAGGTATTAAAACTAAGCTTATATTCTTCTTCTATAACATGAAGTTTCCAAATACGTGTTTTTCCAAATTCCAATTCACGTGTTTATGTATATATACAAACACAAATATATGTTTAAACATACAAAAAACCCTTTGTAGAATAAAAGCAAATTTAACAACAGTATTTATTTACTTTAAATTAAAAAGTAGCATTTCAAAGTATGAAAGCGTATATTAGAAAGTTCTAACAGTTTCATGTTTGATTAAAATAATGACTTGCTGGACCTCAGAAGCTTTTTAATCACAAAGAAATATCTGCATATGAGCCTTAATTTAGTAAAGGCACTAAAGTCAATAACCACTCACAAGCATAAGAACAGATATGTGAATCTGCAGATTTGTCCACCATTTTATTTTGACACTGATGGATTAGAAAAAGTATCTTTTTTTAAAATTATTATTATTACCTTTAACGTGACGATCAGATTGCTCTTTCAGTTTTAGTATTTCCAAATGTAGTTCATTATTTTCCCTGGTAAGTTTAGCATTCTCTGTCTTATAAGGTTCTAAAATAGCATCATAATTGCTGAACTCTTTTTCGATTTTTCCAGCAGATAATTTTGCACTGCGCAGGCTCTCTGTTGTATGAACAAGATCACTAGAATCAAGGAGCATCGGACATGTTAGGAATGTTGTCAGCCTCTAAACCGCAGATTCAAATATTTATTAGGAGCTTAGAAACAAAACCTGTTGCCCAAGACCACTGTAAAGCACTGGTCTTAGGCAACATGGTTCTTAAGCGTAGAACAAATGGGTTCCAAGAAGGGCAAAGAGAACATTCACGTAAGAAAAACTGAAAGATGGGAATCATCCACTAGGAAAGAACAGGACAAATATAAAAAATAAAGCTATGGGGAAAGCGTATCAGGAGTTTACATGTGATGATTCAAAAGTCTGTTTTCTACATAAAGTGAGAAATTCACAGCTGTCCAAATAACTCCAAACACTATGTACATAGTAGCACTTGAACCACAGAAGAAAGCTATAGTCGAGAATTAAAAAGATCAGAAGGTTACTAGTATTTATAGATTGTTGAGATAATTACAGAGATTACCAGTAAGTAGATATAAAAACTTCTGTGAACATCAAATTAGGGGATAGAGTCTAAACCCATCTACTAGACACCAGAATGAGACAAATAGTGTTTAGATTAAGCATTTTCCCTCATGTCAAAAATTAAACAATGCCTCCTATATGATTACAATATTTTTTTTTTAACAGAGTCTTCTTTGAATACCTGAAAAGCTTTTCCACCAAAGGTAAGCTCTCCAGTCCCAGTGGCTGCCGATAGCCCAGCTGATCTAGACGTTTCCTGAGATTAACGAACTTCCTCTCTGCTGCTGTAGTCATTGTAAACACACCTCCAAAGTGGCTTTTCTAACACCCAGGAAAAATAGGACACCTGTGAAACATCGTCTGTTACAGCATTTCTTCTTTACAGCAGGAATAATGCAGAAAATATTAATGAAAAGTAATTTATTGCATACTAAATACAGCATTTAAGCATGTTCTGAAAACTTAGGTAAACCAAAGCAGAATTACTGGGCATCTAAAAAGCTTTCATAATATTTATATCTTTCTTTTAAAATTAATATTTGCCGTGGCAATTAATTATCTCTTTCTGAGCATTTCCTAACATCTTAAGAGTCCAAACATGGACTTCTCTTTCCAGAACTGAACTCAGAAAAGATCCTTCCGTGGAAATGTGGGAAGACTAAGAAGTAGATTCTGATTTTTTGAATCATCACAGTATCTTTTACAATCCAAATTGACACATTACCCCCAAAAACCCATATACTACAATTCATGGATCAGGTTGGTTGGTTTTGTTTTTTTGACTGATTAGTTTTTTGTTCATTTGTTTATTATTGATATGATCTAAAAGGGGTCTAGATCAACACTACGGTATCTGAATCCAGAGGAATTTTTTTGCCATAGGCATTTGAAGAAGGAAGTAGTTTTACATTGTTAAATACTTCTGAATTCAGGGATATAGTAAGAAATTGAAGACTAAAGTTGATGCTTCTCAAATACATCAAAACATCTCCTCAGTAGTTAGAAACATTAATGATGTCCATAAAACACTTCCCCTTATGTTTCTTCAGAAGATTCATTATTAGCTTACTCTTCACACAGGTGAACACCTGAGCAGCCAAACTGCCAATCAGAGGAAGCATTATTTGCATTTTGTATGAAGGGGAAAGAAAACTGTTATTTAAAACATGCTGTTTCACAATTCCCCATTTTTAAAAAGATACTAAACAGATATAACAGGGTATTTGAAAATAAAAGTATTAATGGATAATAAAATGAGAAAACATGCAATTTTCTCTCATGTTTGAGGCAGAAAAGTAAAATCTCATCATTTCATAACAGATTAAATAGGTCTAGGAAGAGGACAAAATTTGCCAGGTATCCTCAACGAGTGAGAGAAAAATCACCACTCTTAGGAGCATCTGTTCCAGGTACTACTAAACCGAAGTGCTTCATTCAGGACCTTGAGGAGGCAAGAGCAGGGAAAACAACACCTCATTACACGTTGTACTGGGATGGTTAGAGGAGGAGGAGGCACACTTACTTCCTCTAAGTGGTAACTGTTAGTGAGAAGTCATTCTTGTAAATACTCTTTGTTCTCCTTTGACAGCCAAAGATTAAACTGAAAGTGACGATCTTGGTGTTTCAGCAACAATGTTGAGCATTCTGTGTTGAATTCAGGAAAGCAGTGACTGTTATTGTATCTAGATACATTCTCACAAATCCATCTTTCTTACTAGAGAAGCAAGCTGATAACTCTTGAGCACATCTTTTCCTTTAGAAGAACCTTATCAGTTGAAAAGATCAGTCAAAGTGGTTCATCAGACTTGAATTAATAGCTCATGTTTGGGAAAAAGAAAGGGTTTTTCCATTAATCACATTAGGAGAGCTTTACAGAAGAAACACAGCAAAGATGAGGCTTGGTAGCAGAAGACATAATATGGTCATGGAGACATAGAAGAAAGAGAAGACAACACGGCTGGCAATGGGACACTAAGAAATTAGCATGGGTAAGTATATATGCTATGAAATTAAATTCTTTGTTGGGTCAGCAACACTAACATCAAGAATGATGAACTAGAGTTTCCAGTCTTGGTTCCGAGAAATACCAAAATTCGCTTTCCATTCATCAGAACAAAGACGCTGAAGACATTTCTGCTGTGAAAGATGTTCACAAAGAAATCTGTTCCTGTACTGTAACTGTCACAGAGCTCATTCTGCTATAAAGACCTAGTTATGTTTTCACGCAAGTAAAATGGGCGCCATGGGGACCAAGCAGAGAATCATAGAATCATTAGGGTTGGAAAAGACCTCCAAGACCGTCTGGTCCAACCATCCCCCTACCAGCAATGTCACCCACAAACCAAGTCCCTAAGCACCACGTCCAACCTTTCCTTAAACACCTCCGGGGACGGTGACGCCACCACCTCCCCGGGCAACCCGTCCCAGTGCCTGACTGCTCTTTCTGAGAAGAAATGTCTCCTAACTTCCCCTCTGAACCTCCCCTGGCACAACTTGAGGCCATTCCCTCTAGGCCTATCATTAATTACCCGTGAGAAGAGGCCGACCCCCAGCTCCCCACACCTTCCTTTCAGCTGGTTGTAGAGAGCAACAAGGTCTCCCCTGAGCCTCCTCTTCTCCAGACTGAACAACCCCAGTTCCCTCAGCCGCTCCTCACAGGACTTGTGCTCCAGGCCCTTCACTGGCTTCGCAGCCCTACTCTGGACGCGCTCCAGGGCCTGGATTCTCCATTCAAGAGCTCCCAGCAGCAGCCCCCCAGCGGGAGGAGCCCTCACGCCGCCGCCCCGTTACCCAAACCCCGGCCCCGTACCGTTACGGCCGAGCCGCGCCGGGGCAGCTCCCGGTTTGAAAATGGCGCGCGGAGCACCCGCCGCTTCCGCCCCGTCACCGCGGCAACGCGGCACGCGCCCCCGCCCCCGCCGCCGGCCCGGCCAACCGCCGCCCGCCCCGCCTCTTCCCGCGATACCGGCAGATCTCGCGCTGGGAGGGGACGGGGCCCTGCCCCGCGGGGTGAGCCCCCCGGGCCCGCCCTGCCCCTTTTACCTCAGCACCCGCAGCTGTAACAATGGAAATCGCTCCCCATTTTTTCCCTTTTTTAAACAACACACCACATAAATAAAGCATATGATGAACACAGTTTAATTGAGAGTTATAGCCACGACCACGTTATATCTCAGAACATGAATACCTTCTGCAGTACAGAAGGGAAAACGGTGTGGTAGTCTTTAATGCCAACATAATTCCCAAGATGCACAACATTAGTGAAGAGAGTAGTACCCCTTTTGTGTACTACAAAGGTAGTGCTTGGTGCTTTCAAAGAAAAAAAAAAAGCTTATAAATAACAGTATCTGAACATTAAGGGAGGGGAAAAACTATATCCAAAGTGTTTCACAGAATTAATGCTTTCAAATGGTACTTCAAGGCAGTTGAAGAGCAACAAATTACCAAACGTTTCATTTTGCCCTGAAAGATTGTTGAAGCAGGAGACTGACATGATGTATATGACAATTAGTTATGCATACATACGGAAATCCACCTTTTAAAAACAAACAGCAGTTATAGTGTTTGATTCCCTTATAACACAGGCACAAACTTTGCTAGCTTCTTTTTCACTTAATGAGACTGTGCAATACTGGAGCAGTAGTCTAAAATATCCTGTATAGTGAATTCCATAGTGATTCCTGATCCAGGATAGCAGCGAGCTATCAGCCCTTCAAAGTGCTTGTACTGTCGTATAAACTCATCTTGCATAGAATGCCACACAACCTGCCAAAAAAAAGGCAAACTTTAGGAAATGTCAACTGGCACGCTAAATGTGAACTACAAGACATAGGCTCATTAATTTATTCTCAGTTGATGTGTCATTTGAAACTAAAGCTTGTCAAAAGCAAAGTTCAGTAAAGTTGCTGCATTAAAAAAAATGGTTGAAGATTTTTACCCATTAAGTTACTTACAAGTCTTTAATATTTACATCGCTACCACCAAATCTACAGAGCAAAGCAGAAAATGAAGATGAGAAGGTGTGTTTATGTATTTAGAAGGAATGCCTAAAATAGGTATTGTTTTTGTCTTTAAAGAGAACACTCCAAACTAGACTAGTGTTACTAATTCACATTCAGGCTTTAAAAAGCTCTTAGTGTATGCTTAACTCTTAAATCTCCTTTTCTTATAGCCCAGTGAGAAAGTTTACAGAATGTACTAAAAGACCTCAGTAATATACCACCAGAAAAGGTCTAACTGAAAGCATATTCTGCTATAGTGTACAAGCTAAGTTTCATATCAGGTTAACAGTTCATTTAAATTTATTTCTTTCTACTCCAGTGTATTTTGCGGAATAGAGATCACTCACTAATGGAGAGCTTGGGAATCATAAAGGAACCTTCTTCCAGAAATCTCTCCCTACCAATCATAGTTCAAATGAATTCGTTACACCAAACAGAATCAGAGCAGGATTATCAAAAAAAAAGTCTCAGCTCAAAATTCAAGGGTTTTCAGAATTTTGCTGAAACTAGGTGTGTCTCACAGAGTATATAAGTAAAAGACAATAAAAGTCTTTCTGTAAACAATACAAGATGTTTTTAAACTATGATTTAGTTTACCTGAAGTAAATTTTCTTCTTCACAGAGATGTTTGTCTACCTTCTTGTAAAGATTATCCAATCCCTTCTTGACTTCCTTACCAGGATATTCCTTTATGACTTTACGAAGCTCTTGTTTATTAAAAGCCAGTTGATAGCTTACTTCTTCTTCTCGTATACCTTGGGCCACACGAGCTTCGACACCTTCAAAGAAATGCTAAAAAATAATAATAGTATTAATGATTATCATAGACCACAGCCTGGGAAAGCACATTTTTGGATGAAAATAACCAGATTTTTCAAGGCAATGTATAGTACTGACCATACACCAGTTGTGTCTTAAACAAATGGTTTTGGAGAAGGAAAAAAAAAGTGAGGAGAAAAGTAAGGTACTCTTGGCAGCCGTGCTCGAGTCTAAAATAGTAAGATGGTGATTATTATAGATGCAGTGACAAAAATACCAGACATTACAGACTAAGCACCTAAGAGGAAGTGTTGATACTCCATATTATTTAAAACTATATAGCTAAACTCAAACATACTTACATTTAATTTCTCAAGAGGCTGTCCAAGCGAGTAGATGACATAAGACTGAAGATGATCGGTGTATTTCTGTTTGGCTTCTTTCTTCTCAGCCTCAAGACAAGAAATTTTCAGTCGAGAAAGTGTTGCAAAAATATGATGGAAATTCTCCATCATGACCACATCTCTGGGTGTTTTCTGGCTTTCATTAGCTACTTTCTCAACTGAAAGGAAGCAAAATACTTAAAATACTAAAAGAGCAACCAAATTCAGAAAAATATAACTGATAACCGTAACATTGCCAGAACAGGAATTTTGGATTTTATCTGAAATATAACCATTTGTATGAATTACTACCATAGCAGTCACAAAATAAACAAATATTTGAGTGCCTTCAAAAGTAGTTCTGGATATCTACAGGCCCTAAGGCTATGTAATTTATACGCAAAAAAAAATAAATCACTTATCAACAGACATAAAATAGAGACTACATATGGTCACTTACATAACTGATAAACTACCACCACATTCTGGGGAGGCTTTTGTTAAGCATGCTTTCATTATCCTTTATAAATTTAATGTGACATATCTATTAAAAAAAATGCTCACTCCCCTCTTTGCTAAAGTAAAATTCTTCAGTAACAACTCCAACAATTTTTTTCCCCTCCTTTCTTTCTTTATCTACTTCTCTTTTTTTATTTTTTTGCTTATCTTATCAGTTTTGTGGACAGAATTACTGTTGCTTTCTAAACTTGGTAATAAAAATGGATGGACCTTTATATAGGTCTCTTACTTTTTAACCCCACAAAAACCCCCGGGCGGATGAAAGAAATTTTACCCATCTCCTCCTTACTACATCTAAAGCAGGCTGGAAGAGTACTCCCACAACCAAGAATACAATTAAATCTCTATGCCCATCCATCTGCTAATTGTTTTGCTGATACTACCAAAAACGGTGCCCACCACAAAAGATGATCTTTTATAAAACGTGCTCTTGGGCACCCAAGTATCAACATAGATCACCAATTCATTTCAGTGAGATCACTGAAGTGCCAAATAGGAAAAGTCTGCCCCTGCCAGTTTTGGTTGTCCCATATTATATGCTTATTTACCACTAATCTCTCCTCCTTCTCAACCTCCCCCTAAAGAAGAGGTAAATCTCAGTGGCTGGGAAGTGCTATGGCTGGAGTTGTTTCAAAGTATGTAGATAAATCAGCATAGAGAGGTTTCTCCCCCATTTTAAAAGGTAATGACATTTTTTCTGGAGTTCCGTGCATTTCTCTTACCCCCCACCCTGGCTTTTTTTTTTTTTTTTTTAATAATAAACAACAACAGCAGAACAAGAGCGTTCCGGTTTTCTGGACTGGAGTAGGAAAACTCGGGAGGACTAGAAAGACATTCTGCTCTGTAAGGCTAGGACACAAAGGACCTCATCTGCCAAGAAAGGGTCAAATTCATAGCCAGAACTCAAGGCTGCATTAGGACTGAATTAGACAACTGTGAAGGCTGTGAAGATGAACAGCACTAGGTCCAAATGAAAGAGATTCCACCCAGACTTATCTCCTCACTTAAGCTACACTGGGGCAGAAGAGGCAGGAAACCACTTCAGACTAGGCATGTAGAGTACCTGGGCGCGTAGCATTGCTCCTCTCTCCTTCCAGAGCCCTTAACCACTTCCCCCCTCACAACTAAGTTACTCCGCAAATAGGCACAAAGGGAAATACCTAGTCTGCTTTTAAAGAGTACATTATATCAGAAGGTTTACACTTGTTCTCCTACTGATAATAGAGATAACCAAAATGTCAGCATAGTGTTGGTCACGTGGTTTGCAATAAAGGGTCTTAAAAAATAACATTATTGGTTAACTGGAGCAATATATATATAAGAGAAAATAATTATTTTAGTAATTATGACCACCTCAAACACCTACCACTGACAAAAACAGCTCTAATAAGTTTTATGTAAGCTTTATCTAGATCTCCTCGTCGTTCTGCGTTTTTGAAAATTGATTCAGCAAGGGCTGCAAACTCTTCAAATTCAGCAACAAATGGAAGGATCCCAACTTTACTCTTCTTTGAGATTTTTACTTCATCCATCTGTTTCATTTGATTACTCTTAAATTTAAAACAAAAAAAAACAGATGTTAGCCTCTAGTATACAACTCCAGACCCTGTAACAACTAGCAAAAGAACAAAAAAATGCCGACACTGAAAAAGTTAACATTTATTCAAACAGGGAAATCATTATCTTTTAATCTGAGTTTTCCTCCCTTCTTATCCTCACAGGTTTGCTACAAGAAATAACTGAAGGAAAAAGGAAGATGGGCAAGTAAGATCTTCTGGCTTTTATGTTCCTTTGCTTGCTTACTTAGTATTAAGAAAAGATGACTACTTATCCACCAGAAGCAATTAGCAACTGATAGTTGGATTTTCATTCCACAATCTAAAACAAGGAACTTTGCTTTTCAGAATCAACTGAGCAAGCAATTCATTTTGCCACAGAAAGCTTTACTGATCTTCTACTGAAATTTTATTTCTGAGTATAATCCAAAAGAGTCAGTTTCAAAATATTTTAAGCATTAAGCTGATCATGAATGACAAGTCTTGTTACACTGGCCTAGAGTCAAATTACATTTATAACAATTTAAAAAAACTAGTTATACCAACAAACATTTTCACTAAACTTGCCATATTTCATATAATGGTCACGTTGTATTAACAAAGGCAAATTTCCTTGACAGTAGAAGCTGTCTCTCCTACTGCCAAAAGATTTGCCACTTTAATATTCAACAAAAAACTGGTTTAGATAAGATAAAGATAGCTGAATACGTGGAAGAGATGTCTATTTGGCAAATGATGTAGGTTTTGCTTTTCCCTTGTGAGCCTAAGCCCATGAGGGTTTGGTTGTTTGTTTTTTTTTTTAAATAAGAAAAAGCCAGAGAGCTATATTTTACTTGACTGACTTCAGTAAGATTACAAGTTTAAAACAACTAAAACAGTCATCTAGCTCACAGAAGTAAGATCTTAAGAATGAGTGGTCATATTTCTTACAAATAGCTAATTATTCAAGAAAAGTGGAATGGAGAGGGGGAAAAAACCACAACCACCAATTAATCTTTTTTTAAAAAAAATTGGCCAATATAATAGCAGTGAAGTTACTCATTTTCATTTCAAATTATAGCAAAAAGTCTAACTATAAAAATGCAAAATCAAACACGATAGAAGTGGGCTTCCTATACTATTATAGTTAACTTAAATCACAATAACTAAAGAACTTACAATGCATTTATCAAAGTTCCTTTTGACAGTCACCAAAACATTTCCAAGTGTTGTGCTGAGAAAGGAAGCTGGGTCCACATTTTGTGCTGTCCATACATGATGACTCATCTTAACTAACATATAAAGGGAATTAAAGCTATCAATCTTGTCCCCCAGCGCTATAAGATTATTCAGCTCAGGCTCAATACAACGAAATATTTTTGTCATCATTTGTCGGATCATGTCCTTCCTAGTAAAAATGCACAAGAGAAATATTACTCTGACAGTTTACTGGGCTATTTTACATGTTCTTTGATACATATTTTTAGGATAAATTTACTGGATCCAAGTCCAATTTTCATCCAACAAGTCTCATGATTTTCAGAATGCTGCTAAGTGAAGGATAAAATGCCAACGCCTCACAGTAAAAAAACAAACAAAACAAAAAAAAAAAACAAACAAAAAACACATGTCACAGGTACGAGATACTCCAACAAAATACTTCCTGTGTAGAAGCTGCCACACACTTAAATTCATAATTTTGCTAAGCATAGTTCGCAAAGCTTATTTTACATATTATAAAACCTAGTTTCACTTTGAAATTACACATCTTTATTCTACTGTAGACAGAAACATTAATTCTATATGTAAAATTATTATTATTTTTAATATTTGCTGACATATTAAGTGTCTAGTTACAAATTCAGAGTTCACTATTGATTTTCACTAGAAGGGAAAAATTTAATATAGAGAAAAAAGTTTTATACTCCAAAGAAGTTCTTAAGCCTACATGTGAACTAAGAATAAACAACATCAGCACATACTCAGATGATATTGTTTGTGGAACACCAGAAGGGTATGAACGAGATAGATTTCCCCCATCCATTTCCTCCGCTTCATTCTGTAAGAACAAAATGTGTATATACAGGAAGCTGAAAGTTTATCTCAAATTCTATATTTAACTGATAAGCATGTCTGACAAAAACAGTACAATCATCAGGTATTTTTTTTCAAAGCAAATACAATGGTTTGCAGGGTTCTGGTAGAGGATCTCTGGTCATGCTTCTCAATGCTGTATACAATTACTTCCCATTGCCTTCCTACGTAATATCATGAAACAGCATGCTTAGTGTGCGCTTATGAGAAAACAATGCAATGGCAAAAGAAACAGTTTCGGTTCTTTCTTCTTTTTTAATAGATTTTCTATCGGTGAGCCAAAAAACCAAAGATTCTGCCAGCTAATAGAGAAAAAAAAAAATCACTGATCACCCGGATCACATAATTGCCAGATAAATTCCAAAGTTATATTTTAAACAGGCCTCACAAGGCTTGTTCAGCATTTAAGTTCTGTCACTGAAGCAAGAGAGTCATACCGTTGTCGATCCTGGTATGCCCTGATGTTGCTGTAGTTTGAAAAATTTACTAATGAAGTCCTGTTCGGCCAGACACAGAGGCTCCAGTTCACTTAGAACTTGCTCAAAAATCTAAAGACAAACAAATATTTTAATCAACACATTGAATATTCTGAACAGCTAGAAATACTCATTTTAATTGTTTATTGCCTAGGATTTCACTGTCCATCTTCAGTAAGGTTTAGAAGGCTGATTTCTACGTAATAGAAATGCAAACAGTTCAGATTTTAATCTTCAGAAGCGTTACCTGCATCTTCAACAACATTCTTTTCTTGTTTTCTCAACAACATTCATTTCTTTCTTATACAGGCATATAATATTTCCTCCCAGAAAACAGACAAACAAGAAGACCAATGATTTGAAGAGAGTAGAATAAAAATACTTGTTTCCACCAAAAGAATTAATGGAGAACATGAAAATTATTTTTTAATCTCTCATTCCGAGGGAGAGCCATTCCTTTCCCCCTTACTCCAAAAACATGTACTTTTTTTATACTTGAGAAGGATATGCAAGACAGTTCTAATCCAAAATTTAGTAGGATTCCTAAGCAACACTATTGTTTTACCTTATCAAATTTTGTTCTGTCAGCCACATCAAGATCAGAGGCAGACATATTTCCCATATCCAACAGTGAGGATGACTGAGATCTACGATTTCCTGAACTCTGAACAGAGAGTTTATTTAGGCTAGAAGTAGACCCAGTCAATTTTCCAGAGCTTCCATGAAGACCTGTTAAATACAGAAATCATGAAAGAGGGATGCAAAAGTAGAATAAAATACTCAAGAACAGGTTCATTACAGAATGTAGGGCCACTAGCAACTTTTGATCTTGTACATTAAAAAAAAAAAAACAAACTCACTTTTCATCTAAGCTGAAAATGCTTTTGCTATAAACCAACTTTTTCCTCATTAAAAAGTAACTGAAGTACTTCAAGTTTCAAAGTTGAGTACAATGCAGATATATAAGCCCACATTGTAAAATTATGAAAAGGGTATAAAAGGCACAAAATTGTCAAATAAAGGAACACTAGGATAAATATTGTCCTTGAAAGCAAAGATCAGCTACGATCTTTGTGAATATATGCTTTGGACAAAGGCCACCATAAGAAGTGGAATTAATCCAAAAGAGGGGAATAATAAAAAGTTTTATAGACACCATCCATCTTGAACTTGATCTTTCTACTGTTAATGTCCTTTTGGCTACATAGGTATACTTTGCCTGATGTACAATCCCAGGTGAACTCTGCTGCTACCCCCATCCCTTTGATCATAACTAACATTCAGACATTTCTTCCTGATATTCTGTGGCCTTCACATAGGTGAGGTGCATTTTTATTTCTTTTTGTTTGAAATTTTCAGATATGTTGAAACAGGATGGAGTAAGTCAGAAATCAAAAATAAAAAAAACACCACAAGAAGTCACCTGTATTTGACCCACATGTAAACTTCTCACATCTCAACCATAAAGGCACTTAAAAGCAATCCTGCACATTTAATTTAATTGCTATATTGGTATCTTGACGTAACTGCCCAGGTCTAAGGGCACAAACAAGACAAAGTCTATATATCTAATAAAAGCTGTTATCTCAACCTTCTAGAAGAGTTGGAAAACTAAGACAAGCAAGCTCTCAGGCACAAACTTTTTTTTTTTTTTAGATCAACTACTAGCATGGGAAAAGTAACAGATGTTGCCTTTACCTGCAAAACTTCTCAACTTCTATGTTGGGCAATTTTTGCTGTACTTCACTTTTGCCTTGCAAAAACAATGATTCTGCTAATGCTTATTTCGTTCTGAACAAAATGCTTTCATGTTAGGTTGATTTTCCATGATGCAGTGCTACATCTTTATATTGACACACATGCATTGACAATACCAACTAATGCAACTAGTTATACTCACTCTCAGTTTCCTGTTTGACAGCACTTTCTTTTCGAGGCAGTGTAGCTGGGATGGATTAGGTTGCAAGCATCAAAGACAAAGACAAGTTAAAATGCAGTTTGCACAAACCATGCACAAGATGCAAGTTAAGCTCTAACTGGAAAGAAACATGCAGAGAACTATAAGCAGCAAGTAACTACATTGCAAACACATTTAGTTAGAGAGGTACTATTCTAGAAATTGAGAATCTAAGCTACATGGAAAACAGTAAGTTTTTCGGTATTAAACTTCACTTTTTTCCTATATAGTGTGATTAAAGAACGTTTTTAGTAACACGTATTTAAGTTCTCACAAATTGAGAAGTCCATTAATTAGGGGTTTATTTATAAGAGTTAATATTGCAAAAGACTCAGGTTCCAAGACCAATCATATCGATACTATTCATGAAGAAATTTAAATGCATTTATGTAGCTTTGTACTGAGTCAGATATTTTTCACCTCTTAAATTTAAGAAAAAAACACAAAAACAATACTACAAAATTATTTGTATTAACAGTAAGACTGGCTAACCACTTCTGTTGTTAGCAAATCAGGATGTTTACATAAAGAATATGATCCGTATTCATGCTGCATCAAAAACTGATGACTGCAAATTTGGAAAGGATGAAAACAATGAATTTGTAGTAAAAAAATTAAAAGATTCCTTTTTTTTTTCCTGGTTTGTGCAGAATAAACCAATTTCTGCAAGTGGACTTCGATGTGAAATTTTGAATAAACGGGCATGGTAAAGTTTCCTTACGTTTGTGGTACATACAGAATACCTAACCAGTAAAAGGCATTCGCATACATACAGTAAAAGCGATATGTGGTATTAAGAAGATCTTGATGAGGATGGATGCTACAAGGCCCCCAGAATGGAGCAGGCAAGCAGAACCTACTGTAATAGAATGAGTAAATACTTCTAAATGCCACAAACATGTCTTAAATACCAAATGTTTTCAAGTAGCCACCACCACTGACAATTCTAATGTCAAACTCCAATTTAATTCCAGCCTAGTTTTTAAATCTTGGGTTTTGTGCAGTTTTGGAATAAAGAGGTTTATGGCAGATATGTTAAGCATATGCACCTGCCCCGCATTTGTCCCACTTCTTCACAGTCCTCAATTTCCAAATGCATGGGACTGTATTACAAAATGCAGAGAACCTACAGGCAAAGATTGGACAATCAGAAGCATCAGAGTGGCCTTCAAGAAGCCACGTCGTATAGACATACGACAGCAGTAGCACTCTTTCCCACACTTGATTTTATGGTATTTAAGTATCAAAGTCTTCAAAAGAAAAAAAAGACTACTGAAGACAAGTGTGAATGTGATTATTTTTTTTGCCATAAAAATGCAGACAAAGAACCTTGCACTAGCATAGAATGCCAGAATTCTCCCAGCATCCCCGCTGCGTTTGAGGCATTCATATAGCAGTGCTATTCCCAAAGCACAAAAAAAGGCAGGAACAAACACCAACACAGCTCGGAAACAGGTCATCCTCAGCGTCTGAGTACAACTGTAGCATTATGCACCTACGCTATTTCTTAAATAAGTTTACTACTAAGAAGTGATATATTTTGAATTAGTGCAACCGGTAGCATTACAATCACTACCTTCAACATAGAAGCCTTTGAAATTACGTATCGTTATAAACTGTTATAAAAAACACACAATTTGATATTAAAATAAAGTGAAACCATAATAGATTTTTAAACGTACATAATTTACTTTCCCTGCTTTGTAAATGGTACTAATAAGAACATGATTAGTACTGAGGAGTGAAGTTTTCTTGATCTAATTCACTGGCAAATTTTCTTGCGGCCTCATGACATAGTCACTGATAACAATTACTTAATGGCCTAATTACCATTCATGATATTACGAATTCTGGGAGCATCCTCACTTCTTCCAGTCTTGGCTTTGTAATTGGTGCCTACCGATTTGCAGAAGACTGCAGACCTGGGTCAAGTTTTGTATGTAAACCAGTCACCAGCAAAACTCAAACATAAACATACTTTTTGTATGATTGAAAACTAACTTGACAAGAAAAATCAAATGAACAGAAGCGGTCAAAAATTCTTTGCTACTTTCCTCGTAGACTACCCTGTGCAAACATGCTTGGAGCTCACACAAACACACAGCAGAAGCCTTCTGGAAGTGCAGCAATTACACTGGTTAATTGGAGGACCTCTTTCTCCAAAACGTAACATCACAACACTTACAGATATCAGGAATATAATTGCTACAAAAACTGTCTCATCACAAACGCAGATCACAAATGAATTGCCAGGATATAATGTTTTAAGTCAGTTTATATTATGATAAAGTATTTTGTTCTTCCAGTAAGATAGCTTATCAAGATTTAGGAATTTAACTGTTCTGACAATCACACGTTACAGCACCACCTGCTCTCCACATCCAACAGCTTGAACATACTAATCCTTCCTGCTTCCCCTTCCTTTTAATCAAAGCCTCAACACTCTCCTGCTTCCTTACTCTCATTCCCTTTTTCTGCTCTCCACCATGAACAGAACCCAAAACAGGTATGACAGAATGTACAAGTTCAAGCTGCACCTCACTTAGAATTTAGAATTTGGAATTTAGAATTTGGAAACTGGTAAACTATGACAAATACCCTAAACATTTTGAAACAGTGTACTTGAAAATACAGAATACCCAAAATATAAATATTCCTATATAACTGTAGCTTTCTAACTATTCAGGTTATTTATTTGAAAGCTTTACTTCCATACTCATACTAGACATTTTACTCCTATCAGTAATACCAACTCCCTTAAATGGGAAGGTCTACAAGTTAACCAAGTGTATCTACTCTCAGACTACAAAGCAAATCTCAAGTTTCCTCACACAGAGCTGGCATTAAGAGTAGCTTCGTCAAAACCCAATTGAATTTCACTGTATTTCAGTTGTGCTACTTTGGCCTTGGGGAAGTCAGAAGTCTTGTCAATCATATTTTTACCCAACTTTCACCTTGCCAAAAGTGAGCGGTTTTAGACCATTAAAAAACTGATGTAGGTGTTATGATGAGTGTTTTTATAGACAAATAATAAAATTCAAAGAAAGATAGACGCCTCCTGGAAGCTTACCAAACTTTTTTCCTTCTTTGGTTGTGCCTGTCATCTTGATCTTGGCAACTTCAAAGAAATCTTTTATTTCCCTTTCATACAGTCGCGATAAATAATCCATGTAATTCTTAAATTAAAAATGTAAAGTTAGTTAACAGGTACACATACTGACTTATTTTGATTACAGTTAAATAGATCTCAGAAACAGCATGTAAATAAGTAACAGTGAACTGTTTCACAATGTATTTGTATATATGTATGTAACATGCATAAAAATGTATTCATGACATTTGAGTAGGTTTTATTCATTTTCTTAGTGGGTCCATTGAGCACCAAAAACCACTACTCCTCCTCCATAAGGAAACATTTACAATGTGATACATACAAATAGGATTACAGGTGACAGCATTATGGAATTGAATTCAGGATTAGAATGGAGGGAATTCAGCACCGTTGTTCACAGTCTCACCTCTTCCTGAATATGGTGTCCTTAATTACACCTTCAGCAGGAAAACAAAATGCCTGAAAACTATGGGATGCAGAAGCTTACTTGTGTGCTTACTACAAGATTCAATGAATCCCAAATTAATTTGTCTGCAACACTGCCAAAAATAAGCTTGAATTTTAAGAAGACAATTGGCACAATGACTGAAAGAAGTTGCAAATTATCACTTGTTTAGATTTTTAGTACAAAGGTTATAATTTTTTATTCATGAACAAAAATCACCGAAGATCTTTCTTCCCTTGTTTATCTCAGAATTTTGTTACTTAGCACACACACTAAAAAAAAAAAAAGATTTATTGAAGACCACCTCAAAGGCGTCAGCCATTTAACATTTGCAAAAGAATAAGTGTTTAAAAGCCATTTTAGGACTCCAATTTAAAATCTTCCATGGCTGAGATTTAGGAATGGTAGTACTTCAAAAAAAGATTTGTTCTGTTATGGAACAACTGTCCCAACTTCTATTCAAACTTTTTCTTCCACTTCATGTCAGTTTTAAGCAAGACAGTTAATTACACATATACAAAGCCAAAACGTTTTTATTTGATCTGCGTTAAAAGAGACCTCTGAAGTTTGATAGTCAAGTGAAATGAAGAAAATGAGGGCTGAAATGAAGAGATTGAAGTTTGCCGAAATAAAAACATCATAAGGGTAAACAAGCACATCAACATAAAAGTAACTTAATTTTTAATACTAGATTGTAAAATGGTAAACTTGTTTCAAGTAAAGGTTAATATGACTTTAATATATTAACCTTTACTTCACGTCATCCTTCAGAACAGAGACATAGATAGTATCTTGAAAACAACAAAAAAAAAACCAGGACACAACAGAGACCAAAAATGAAGTTTCCTATTCCAAAGAGAAGATCAGTGAGTTAAATTTAATAAAGGAATATTAAAAGAATATGCACACAGATACAAACAATTCTTTTGACTCTCAAAAATAGTCCATTATGTAAATTCTGTAGCATCATTTAAGCACTTCACGTACCTTTGTTAGCCCTTCATATTTTCCATAATCTGTGTTCTTAAGCCACTCCATGAGTTTTGCATATCGAAGTAAATCTCTGTGAAATGGATGGTGATTGGGTAACGTCAATTCAACAGAGTGCTGGGCAAGAGTAGAACTCTGATCGTGACCCTTGATAAGAAATAGTATTAAAATAAATCAGGAAACGCTATACATACAAGAAGTTTCCTCAAAAACTTGACCAAATAGACAAATTCATACAAATAGAAAAGCATCAAAATATCTTACATAGAAAAAGTGTCTACAGACCTAGACTAAAGAGATATCTAACATAATGCAAACACTGAGTTTGGAAGACAATGCATCTTAGTAAGCTCGTTCATTGCAAGGCTCTTGCAGTTTACAGCACTGCCTTCAGAGTGAGTCAACTTGGCATATTTTTGCACAAGAATGCAAGGTATACCTCAGTGAAGATTTAATGACAAGTGTTCAACTGTTTTTGAAAAAAATCCAAGGTTATTACAAGGTTTCTCTAAAAATTACAAAAAACCATAGCTACTTCTTCTTAGGCTCTTATTCCCATATACTGTAAGACACTTCAAATTGATGAACAGGTGACCTGGGTGTTAATTATAAGCTTTATGCTCCTCTGAAAATCTGATGAAGTTCAAACCACTTGAGCTGTATCTTAAAAAGATCAGTTGGCACATATTCTATCACTTGGTCTCCTGCACTCACACACATGCTTTCAGTAACCATACACTAGAGTTAAGCAATTTAGGACATGCAGCATAAAACAATCCACTTAACAGCAAGCTACTAAGTTTACACTCCTCCTTTTCTCTAGGCTATCTCCTGAAAAACATAATATCCTTTAAATGAAGATTACATCGTATTCCTTGAACAACGTAATATCTGGCTTATTTACGCTTTCATGTGCTTGAAGTCACAAGCTTCCTGTGCAATTCAAGAAGCAAGATGACGCTGCAGTTCAGCCACGTAGCAGAATGCTCATACATTTGCTCAGTGTTAGAGCAGAGGGCTTAATGTCAAAATGGCTTTAACATCTTCTGAAAAACCTTTTTTTTAAACCAGGCTTGTAAGGAATACAGCAACAGAACTTGATCTTAAGTATTAATCTATGCCCTAACAACACAAAAAGATTGCCCAATTAATCTCTGGTTACTGTAGCATAATAATATACAGGTGTTTTAGAAAGGTCAGACAAATTATTCCTAATTTTTCAAGTATATATTACAGGTTTATACTACATAAGTTTATAAAAAAGAACAATTTTATACTTCTAAACTAATATATTTAAGTTAACATGTTGGTGAAACTTTGTTTTTTCATCTACTGAAATCTGAGTCAAAGTATGTCTCGCTTGTATTAGCAGCTGCTTGTACAACCTATCTTAATTTGCCATTTCAATTTAGAAATGTGTCTTTAGATTTCTCCTTCAGTACTTTTTTTTTCTCAAATAAACATTCTAAACAATGCACACTCTTCAGATGTTAAAGTATTCCAGTTCCTTTCCAAAAATATGGGACTGAGAACTAGCTCAGCAGTTCAGAACAATCTGTTCATCGGCCTAACAGAACCATATCATTTTAAGTAAGATAACACAGAAATCTGTTATACCTGCAACGCTTGAATCCATACCTCAAAATGAGGTACATACACTTTCTTTTTTCTTTAATCTCCACAGAAAGCCTAATGCAGAGGCTCATGTACCACAGTTAATGAACTCTTCCTGCTTAATCTTGCAGTGAGGCTGTATTTTTACCTGCTGATTAATCCCAGGCAGCTACCAGTAGGCCACAACTTTTCAGAGGGTGAGTTTATACAAAAGCCAACATGAGGCCACAGTTAGTATCAGAATTAATATCAAACTGCAAATTTGCAATGTTACTCATTCTCAATAGCACTGAGAAGTCTCTTTAAAAGTATTTCATCTAATACACATAGTATTACATAGCAATAAGAATCTCTTACCATTTTTAATAATAAAATCCTCAACACAGAACATCAGAAAAGGCATTGCATTAAACAGCCACTTTGACATGTGATTCCAATATTCAAACTTTGTTTATGACTGCACTTATGTAGGCCAATTCTCACTTGCTCATTTAGAGGCCAGAAGAGATGGCCTGTGTTCAGTTTTTCAAAACACAAGTAATAGGAGAAGCACACCTTCCCAAGAACAGAAGCTAAAGACAGAAATTTTAACATGCTGGAGAACTCAAATTCTTCTGCAAAGCAAAGAAAATGTAGGAAATGCTTCTCTGCCATAAAAACAGGCTTGTATCCGCAAATGCCATTATCCGGCATAACTCTATTCCATGTCCTGTATACCCAACTAATATATAAAAAAAACCAAGGACTTCTAAAACATTTACTGTACTATGTATAAAAAATGAGTTATCTTTTTATTTACAAATATTACAGTTTAACACAACCGTAGAATCTGTATAGTTGCACAGATATTACAATTTTCTGAAAATATTTTTTCCAGCATACATCTAAATCTGTGTCTCGTTGCAAACTCTGTAGATAGATCAGAGGAATGTTGTCGAACAAGCAGATCAACAAAGCTTGAGAGGTGATGGAAATACTGGAATTGAGAAGGGATGCAAGTCTTATGTTCTGCAACCAATAAGGATTTCTTATTTGTAAAGCCAAAGATGCAGCTGCTAGTTTGGTAAGTCAAGCTCAAAAAAATTAGTTGGAAAAGCTTGTATCAAACCTGATGTACTCACTGGAACTGAAAGATAGTAGGGCTTGTTATAGAGTTGAAGGAGGGTCTGAGTAAACTAATTGGAGATAAAAAATACAGCAATAAAAAGATTGATGCTAAAGAAAGACATCTAGTCTTTAGGAAACCAAACTCAGGACAGTGATCTCTGAATATTTCAAGTTAAGGCTCAAAAAACAAGGTTTAAAATTCTTACTTCTATATGTCTTTTTCTACAGCCATTGAAGTTCAGAGAGCAAGAACTCTGATCTTCTCAGTCCCTAAGATCCTTTAAACTCAATGCTTTTTTTCCCCCCTCTCAATTAATCAAGCCTCACAACTAAAATATATGTTCATATATCACATGATTTGCTCAATTAGGACAGCAAACTCTCTACGGAGAATTTATTTATTTGTTTATTTAAATAAGAGATTCCTCTAGTCGCTACAGTTTGGAATGTTTAGTAATTCCTCTGCTTGAAGTGCCTCTAGCAGTACATTCAATTACCAGTTAGATTGCAGAAAATGCTTAATTATAGTTTGATTGCTTTTCTTTTCAGGAGGAGTTTGGGATCAAAAATTTTATAAAATAGTAAGAAATAATACCTGCTGAACAAATACACTGTTCAAATGACTGGCAAGTCTCCGTGCAAATTGCTCACGCAAGTCACTAAACCGCTGCTGTTGCTGTTTGACTGCATGAAGCATATCGTGTCCTAAAAACAAAGAGAACACAGTTCAAAACATACAGTAACATATTGTACGTGGGCACCAGAAGGACCACTAATCACAGTTCCTTCAGTGTATGGAAGCAGCATTTGAGTCTGATCGGAAAGGCACATAAAATGGAAGCACTACCGTAACAAATTTGGTATTTTAGACTGTAGTCTAACAAAAACAATACCTGGACGAAGAGCTACATTCATACACTGCAGAAGGGCATCCGCTGCGTTAGTGCAGGCCTCAATGCCTCGAGAAGATGTCAGATCTCCCTCCTGAAGGGCTTTTATATGACCTTTAGCCAAATCCATGTGATTCTACAAAATAATGGATAGTACCATCCATAAGCCAAAAGAAGGTTACAGCTTGCTACTCTGATGAACCAAGAATGATAATGCAAATCCAATACTATAAAAATTTACTGACATTAGTGCAATAATAAAACTGAAAAATAAACTGTCATTGTTATAAACAAACTTCATACATGGTTACCATAGAGGGTAATAACCTGGAAAAAATGTATACCCAATGCGAATAGTGATACTAAAGACCATAAAAATGCTTACCACTAAGAACTCTATCTCTGACAGCAGCTTCACATTATTGGTGTTGCTGAGATGGATTAGGTGGTTACTTTCTGAAATCTGATCCATTTGCTCTTTTACACTCTGAAGCATTTCTTCATAACTGCTCAATTTTATCTCAATTTGGTCAACTTCCTTTAGAGCTTCATCCAGCAACTTCATCAAGATATTCACCTGTTTCTCTGAGGCCATAATTGACTGGATATTTGCCTGTACAGAAAATTAAGCCATAAGATTTTAAGAAACATTCTTTGTATCTCAAAAGCATTTTGTATCTCCATTACTGTCACAAGGACACTTTTCAAAATGCTTGATGAAAGAGACAAAGCAATATAAGCTTACAGTACTTCTCATTTATAGTGTTACTTGAACACAGCAGTCTCTCATTCTATGACGCTTCCTTATTTTATAAAGGAAAGATACAAAACCAAAACTTTCATCAAGTTCTTAGAATTAAATTAAATTAAATGCACAAAAATAAAAATCCAGTAATAACCCCTACTATCTTGAAACATTTATTTGCAGAAAAAGAGCTTAGGTGATAAGGTTGCATTTTTTGTTTCAAGAACAATGATCTCTGTAACAGCCATTTTCAAAGTGTAAGAAAAACCATACATCTTGGCAATTTGAGGAGTTTGTACACCATTTTCTCAAGACTGTTTCATCCCCTACATCTCCTCTTTTTTTTTTTTTTTCTCCTTAAGTGACCTCTGGAGTGTTGGTCTGTTTTAAGAAGCAGAATAGCAAAGATTATGGTACTGTTACACAGAGATCTCAATACTGCAATGTTATCAGATTAAACCAAGTTCCTAATTACAATGAGGGTAATATTTTAGGCATAAAAGTTCACATCTACTGACATAAATATGAATGACTCTACTCTCTCTCCTTGTACCTCCACCTTCATAAACCATACATTCAGAATGCCTCCTTTTTTGAAAGCCTAAAATTCGCTCCAGAATAAGATCTTTAAAAGCTGGTAACAGACAGGATGTAGTTCAGCTTAGGAGCAGATATATTTAAATACAAAGCAGAACATGATAACTACCTTTCCAAAGAACACAGCGTAGTCAGTATCAATGAAAACAACTCAATATGCTAACACCATACATTAGAAGAAATGTTTACCCCATCTAGCACTTGTAGCTCTCTAGACAGCTTCTCTGCAAAGGCTTCAGCATTAGAGATAGCATATTCACACCCTTCCATCATTATTTCAATATCCTGTTCCTCTCTTGCATTTAATTCCTGGTATTCATCCACAGCCTCTTCATCACCTCCTGCTACACTTTGATTCTCTCCACTTGGAACTGATTCTTGCATAGATAAAGGAAATAATAGAACATTACCAAGAGCAGAAAAGTCAGCTTAAATACTCTTAAAATGTTTTTAAGTTCAACTATGTAAGTAAGTGAATCACTTTCATAAAGAGCATCTGCTACGTGTACACACTTTTATCAAGTCTTCCATGGGTTTCATGATTTCCAGAACTAGTTACAGTGATGCTTTCCAAATTATGCAACATAAAAAAAAAAAAAGGTCAACTTCTTCTATTGCATGTACAAAGGGACATACCGTCTCTGTTCATTCACCTCTCACACTGGTAATCAGCATCAGAACTTACTACAATATTATTCTAGAATTGTTAGCAGAAGACTGGTAGAAGTTAAAGTCCCCATTTTAGTAGACAGAGCATAAAGTACACATACTAAAGAACTTAAGAAATACATAATTAAATAAAACAAAACTTGTCTTGATGCTCAAGTTTCACAATAGCGAAACGAGTACTGAGCTAAATAAGAATTACATAACAGTGTTTTTTCAGAATTGATTTCTCATTGCAGCATTTAATTCAAAAAGCCAGTCAGTGACTGAAAAGCAATTTACAGAATGTTAGTGTAGTCCATGCAGAAGCTATTTACAACACTTGAGACGTCTCATCTCTAGCAACTTTGTAAGCTATTTAAGGCCCTATTTACAAAAAAGAGAAACAGAAAAAGCATATTATTTGAGACAAATTGCTTACAAAGCAGAATAAAGGAAAAAGGTGTTACGCACCTTCTGCAACTTTAGGTAGTTCTGAAGAATTAAAAGGTATGGAAAAGCAGAGGAAAGGAAGCAGAGAATGTTAGCAGGCAAAGCATGAACAGTGTGTGTATTTTTAAGTGGCAGTAAGTATGTATGTCTTAACATTGTAAGAACTTGAAAAGTTAGAGGTCAGTTAAAAACAGTTTCAGTCACCACCAAAATACAGAAACTCTACCCTCTGTTTCTACACTTCTATTTCAAGTTCTTCTGCTCAAACCACTCTAGTATTTAATAACAACCTACGATTTAGCCACTTCTGACAGATGTAAGATACATCTACTCACTAGACTTTACTAGTAGGTTTTAACTATTAAAAGATAATGGGAATGTAAAAATATTTAATACAACATGAGCAAACAAGATGTTAAGCCTTCTTAGCATCCAGTCAGTCAGCTGTAATGGATCCAGCTGAATTTAACACAATTCACCACATATAAACTCGAAACCAGATGAAAAACCTCATCTAAACGTTAGAATGCTATTGAAGTATCACTTTTTAAAGCATCTTTGTAATTCATGGCAAGTGAGAACCAGAACAAAAGCAGATTTATTACTCATTTAGACCTACCAAATCCTGCAGGTAGATTTTATTTTGTTCAGAAAGAAAATACCTTAGGAATACAATAAATGTATCAATATTTAGAATTTCATTAATAAAATATTTTGACTCAGTTAACAGATTTCTGTTACCTAATTTTCCAATAAAAATCTGTTATCTAGTTACCTTATTTATCTGAAGACTTTAAAACTATGAAATTGAATCGGAAAAAAAGAAGTCAGGGTTAGGATTTTGGTTCTTTTTAGCACATCTACTTTACATCAGTAATTACTCAACTTTATGCTGAACATGCAGTTGCAGAAACTTACCTTCCAAAAGTTGTGAACTGACATTGGTAAAGTCAATTTTTTTCCTAAGATATCTCTGATTGAGTTTCCAGATACATGAAATGAAAGTGTTCTTTTCCACTGTGCTGCTTGCAACCCATTTGTACACTTTGTCAAAATGCAAATCAAATTCAGGATTTTCCTGCAAAAGACATGATACGTTACAGGCTTAACAGTTAAATGAATAAATAATCTCTGCAGCTCAGAAAATCATTTACTTACTGAGATGGTAGAATAAAATGAAATTACACAAATGACAACCTTCAGCTGAGGCACTGATACTGGCACCCTGATGTGCCTTAATGAAAAAGCTAAAACACTGGAAGTGAAAAAGCAAAATTTATGCTATGAATATAGTATTTTGTCAAGGCAAATGATGCAACAATAACGTTGTAGAGATCTGTGACAGTTTCAAGAAACATTTGAGAGAGCCGTCTGTCCCGAGACACTGACCCCAAAACGTCTAATGCCTTGTGTTAGCCTTCTGATGACAAAAATGGTAGCTGGAATTACTGACAACATACACAACACAACCAAGGAGACTTAGGGGAGCAGGCAAGGGAAGAAGACTATGAACACACACACACACAGTATTATATCTTTATCATATATATATATGAGATAGTATTCAACACCACAAAACAGGATAGAAAAGATTATTTGGTACTTTAACGGTTCTAGGTAAAAAGCTACTATAGGAAGTTTTTCAACTAGATTTATTCCTTGATGAGACACAGCTTTGGTAACATTTGATTAAAATAAATGTTTTCCTTTCTACAGATGCTTGAGAACTCAGCATGGCCTGTAATTTGATAAAAGGGTGTTACGATCATATTCTAGGCACTCTACAAAGTTGCACATACTTTAACAGCATCTTTGGCATCGACAACAGCAAGATCTCGAAGTGCCCATGCAGTCTGCCTTTTGTAGAAATCACCCTTGTCAGATTTTTTCACTTTCACCACATTTACTTGCACTGGTCGTTCTGTTGTCACTGTAAAATGAAGTACAAGAGTAATTTAAAAATGTACAAACTACTTTAATATCTGTTTCTGCTATATTTCAACTTCTGAAATGAGTTATTTGTAGGGGAGATTTGATAATTTTTATTAGATGAAAAGATACTCCTTGAAACAGGTTTCATCCACAATATCTACAGCTCAGTTGAAATCTCAGTCATCTACATGTGCATCTTTATACAGCTCCTGAAGTACTGAACCCAGTTTACAGGTGTTTGATATAGCAGGACTATGGCCACATAACTGACAGCACAAGAGTCATTGGAGATTACCATCCAAATAAAAAAAAAATCTGTGATTCCTCAGTTAAAACAAAAACAAAAACAAAAAAAAAACAAAAACAAAACAAAAAAACAACTAGCAGGATAATTCATTGATGGATTGGACCAAAGCACCAGCTATATATAATAATATATAATAAAATACACATACTCAAAAGAACATCACAACTCAGTTCAGTTCCTATGCCTTTCCACAGCCCTCTGCCTTGAACTCTAACTGGCATTCCTTTTTGCGTCTTATTTAGGTTGATCAGCACACGTCTACTAAATCCCCCTTCTGAGCACTAGATAAAGCCTGTTTCAAAAGCCCACCAGTGCCACACAAATAAATTTGTATCTTTCATCCCAAATTAGAGATCTAGATGTAAAAGTACAAGAGTTTTGTTTCTTAAAAGAAGTGATAATGCACGTATAAGCTACAACTGATATTCTCCATTAGAAACGGAAACACTTGTCTCATATGGGCAAGAATTAATATCATAATTTATTGTAAATAAACCTAAGAGAAATTCAACTGAATAATAAAAAAAACTGGTGAAAACAAAAAATATGATGTGGTATTACATACCTGTTGCACACAAAAAGCAGTTTCTCTTCTTTTTGCCTGCTTTGCATACGTTCACAATGCTCAATAAGCGTTCATCGTTGGGAGTGAAAATATCCCTCTGTAAAGCATGCTTGATTGCAGTCATTTTCTCTCAACTGAAAGATTTTAAGAAGTCATAATACATTCAGGGACATTTAACACACAAATTGTTTAACACGCAAAACATCTATGGAAACAGATCTCTGCACATCTAGAAACAGGGCTAAGGGTTTCTTTTTTGTTGTTTTTTAAAATGTTTTGCAAAGACCTGTTTCACTGTTCTCCCCAGCTAGCACATGCTATTAAATGTGACAGGCTGTTCTTACTCCTCTTTATCCTCAGGAGGGTTAGTGAATTGTTACAGTAACGTAGAAGAACAAAATGCATCTTTGTAGCTGGTAGAAAGTTTGATTTGAAAACACTGTAAACCCATTATGACTAGCTTGCCATTATGTTTGACTTGTTTGCAACCTTTTGTTTGGTACATAGACAGAGCTCAGAAATGGAAATGGAATTTGGTCTTTATTTACGGAGTTTTTCATCTAGCAAGGGAGCAAAAGCATATTTCATTAAAAGAGAAAGAAAATATGTATGCCTAGGAATAAATCAAGAGATTTCTTCCAGGAATCAGGCGGTGACCTTGAACCTCCTACTCTACAAACAAATGCTAGAAAACAAAGACTTCTGCTTAAAGATACCGAACAGACATCATATATTCATTCTCACAGCCTGTAGCAGTGCACACAGGAGACTGCAGAAGGAAGGTCATCAGGGACTGCCCTTTACATCTTCTTGTACAGTGGCAGATGCAGCTTTAAAATCAATGATGTAGTCACATACAAAACCAGGCCATCAGACTGCACGTGTGAGGTGCGTTGCCATTAACAGCACAGGAACTTTCCTAACAGCACCTTACAGTTTGCTCACTAGTTTTTTCTCCTCATTAAGAATATGGCTTTCAGGTGATTTGGGGGATGTAAAAGGGCAGACAAGAAGGTAGAAAGATTTGGGGGGAGGGAGCACTTTGCAGGATTTGCAGAGGTAAAATAACACTAAACTAACCGTGCAGTATACAAGAATAAAATCCTGAGAAAGTCACAAATTTCTGAAAGAGACTTTCAGCATAATCACCTGGTTCTCCAGCAAAGTATGGTCTAAACCCCACAAAATTCTAAAAAAATGGGGTGACAGGGATAATAAGCTAAAAAGAAAAAAACTCCCTAAAATTAAGGGATTAATAGTATTTACCAGATTCAGAAGAGGTCCTCACGCTACAGAGATTGCTCTAGATTGACTAAGAAGAGCAACACACAGACATCATGGTTCAGTGTTTTTATTTCAGTAGAGGAGCTCCAATATTACTCTCAACTTGCGCCTTAAAATTCTACGGAGTGCTACAAACATGATCAATATACATCACATGCTGCGCTGCCTGATCACAGCCTGATGCTGAAACAATATGTGGAGCTAAATTCTAGGTTGTGTTTTCCTGTTGGAAATACATGGGTTGCTTTCTGTAACAAACACCCAACGAACAAAAAGAGTTCCCTCAGCACGTGAAACAGAAAAGGCACCGATTTTGCTTTTAGTCTTTTATGACCCATGATGCCTGAGCTCCGCTGCCCACCACATCTCAGCTTAAAGAATTTGAAGATCACTAATCCAAAGGCTTTGGGAAAACAAAGGTCAATCTACCAAGCTGCAATTAATTCTGCCAAGCGTACAGAGCTCAGAGCACTCAAAGCAATGCTGTTTACACGACACCCCTGTGTAACACTCCATTGTTAGCAGTTATCCAACAGCCTTCCTCACCCTTCATCCAATGCTAGGCCTAGCTTCTGTTTCCAAATTGCATCAGGACGTGCTTCTGTTATTCTGCAGCAGGTGCCTAAGACGAGCACAGGAAGCACTGACAACCTGACCCATTTTACCCATACCACCTTTCCTTCCCAATTTAGGTTTTACCTTCTGGTCTAAACCACATTCAGATTGCTGCAACCCGCTAACTCTCCCGTTTCAATGCCAACACAAGCTGTCGGGGCTGTGAAGAATACACCTCACCCATAAAACAGAAGACAATAAACCTGAGCTCAAAGACTTACTCCGACACATAGTCCAACCTGCATTGTAAATTCAACCCTCAGTCAAAACTCTCACGATGGGTCAGAAGCAAGCGCATCACTGTGTTCTTCATACACAAATCGCTGCATGATTTGGGTTGGATGGGGTTGTTTTAAGGATCACCTGGTTCCACCCCCCTGCCATAGGCAGGGACACCTCCCACCAGACCAGGCTGCCCGAAGCCCCATCCAGCCTGGCCTTGAACGCCTCCAGGGATGGGGCATCCCAAATGACCCCAGAACTAAAGGTGAGGAGCTGGAGATAAAGCTGCTTCCTCAAAAAAAATGCTTTAAGATAACTGTAAGCCAGCCTAATAAATCCCTTCCAACACTGCTGCATTTCTTCCCCAGACACGTTAGAAACAACTCCTCTCTTACAAGAAACCTATCCAAGACACCACCACCCCACTGAGGGAGCCAGCCCAGGAAATACACGATAAAGACTCCATAGGACCAAACGACCAGCCATTTGACACAAAAACCCTAACGGGGGGGTTGCGTAGATACTACTGAGCGGCCGTTTAACAGCAAAACCCTAACGGGGGGGTTGTGTAAACGCCAAGGGCTGGCTTACAGCAGCGGCAGCCCACCCGCCCCCGGCGCCAGGAGGCGGCCGCGACCGCGACGCCCCGCTCCCGCCGCGGCTCCTACCCGAGCCCAAGGCCCCGGGCGGAGCGGAGGGGAAGAGGCCGACGGTGCCTCACCAGGGCTGGAGAAGAAGGGGAACGGGAAGGCGGCGGCACCTCCGCCGCTTCCTCTCATGTGATCCTAGCAGCAGCGGAACGGGCAGGGCCGAGTAGGGAGCGGGGAGCGGGCCGGCGCTGCACCGCCTCCCTCCGGGCGGGCCTGGTGCTAGAGGGCGGTCCTGGAGCTCTGTGGTGTGTCTGGGTGCCTCGGCTGGCCCGCAGGTGGGCTGGCTCAGCTCCGTGAGGGAAAGGAGCTGGAAAACCTCTGCCGAGCTAAGGAGGGGCAAGGAGCCCGCTCCAGAGCTGCTGGGAGAGGTTAGCTGTTCTGTCAAAACTTTGGTATGTAATTACAGGTCGTGAAGAGCAAGAAAATAACGCCAGTGTGATCTCCCAGTGTTGCGACCAGTGGGGGTATGATGAGGGAGCTCTCGCCCTGAAAGACCTGGCGAGCCCGTCAGCTGGCTCCTGGTGTCCCTGTGTCCTCGGCAGACCTCATGGCAGGGTGGTGAAGAGGTTATGCAGCTTGTAGGAGATGAGAGCATTCGCTGAAGAAGTGCAGGTACACCCAGTGTTAACAGATGAAGACAATACAATGTATTGTAAAATCTTAGGATTTCAAGTGAGAAAGCATTCCATCTGAGCACAGCTGCAAGGGAACCGTCATAATTCAGTTAGGCCACAGCACCAGATTAATGTATCTTCTGTGAGAAACATTCAGATTTTACCTTTATCCCTTAGCAGAAGCATCCTTAAGTAACTGAGAGGCTTTGGTGCCCACCACACCAAACTTCTCTGAGGAAGAAGTTACTCTGACTAGTAGGTGTGACATCCAGGATGTGGAATCTCACCCAGAGAAATGACATCCACATTTGGCCTTGGCCACTGTTGAATTTGGTGAATTCCAGTTCAAACTTCGCCACGATGGAGGTTCTCTACGTGATCAATATACTTCATTCATCTTTAGTATTATTCATGTAAATTAATACAGTATTTTTTAAGTCTTACGTGCACAGTTAAGAGAAGGCTGCAATCATTACAGATTACTTGAACTGTATGATTAATTCACAGTAATACGTCAGTATGTCTTGAAGGTAGGGTTGATAAAACGTATTACCCAGGTCATTACCAATTAGGAAAAACAGAAAACATTCAAGTTAATGATATAAATTACCAAAATGTGGCCTTTTAGCATGTAAAATTGTGATCTCATTTTACCTATATTATCTTTCTACTTGATGGAAAATATTTAACCATTACTGACCAACACTGTCTTGCTGAATGTACTTCAATTTTCTGACTTATAAAACAGCATGCTGTGTAATTCTGTAATATATCATTCATGAGGGCCAAGGTTAAAAGAGAAGTTTCAGTTTGGTAATTCCTCGGTTTCACCACAAAATGTAACTGTCTCTCTCTAGATCTATAAAGACTGGACAAGGCTGCCATAAAAAAATTGGATAGGGTTTCATAAAGCTTTTGTTGTTATTAGTCAAAGCCCTCCTAGTTGTCTGTCTTTATCTGTTAATTCTGCTTCAGGGCAGAAAAAGAAACAAAGCATTGTTTGTTAATGCTACATGTGTTTACACATGTTAAAACAGACATGAGATCATCTTACAGGATGCACAGTGCCATTCTCTCCCTTCCTATTTTAGCTTCCACAGATGCTTTGAGAAAGGGCCTTTCTCTTCCAATCCTAACTTTAACTCAGGAGAAAATATTCTGAAGTTGCATATTACTAATTATGTAATACAATCCCCCATTTTACAGGGAAAAGATAAATTTATATTCTGAGAGTGACAAAGTATTGGGGTAGATGACAAGGAAAGAAGTAATATAGGCTTTCGCTGGGAAGACGTGGGTATGTATGACTCCAATATACAAAGGAGAACAAGAAAGAGAAATAACACAGGAGGCACAGTTCAGAATACGCTCCCCTCCCAGGTCTGCTTCACTTCCCAAATGTTTTAAAAAATCTGCCTTGATCAAAGACTGCACTTTACTGGTTTTAGACCTGTCAGCCGGGGGCAAGAAGGAATAGAAAGTTAAGTCACCAAATTAATGACAAGTAACTGCTTATACTATCTGTTTGTTTAACTTAAGATGCTGGAAAAGATTAGTAATCAGTGAAAGATGAACAAACAGGAAAAGAGTTTGTCTGCTTAAATACAAGGTTATGAGTCTTAGATGGTAAAAATTATCTGAAATCCATGAACTCCAGTGGAACCTCACCAGTATATTTTTTGTTGATACAGAACAATCTTATCTGAATGATATTATTATTATTTTTTTAATGTATGGAAAAAGAAGACAAATAGATATTGATAAAAGCTACATACAAAATATGAATTCTTTTGTCACAGGTTTCTCTGTGTTCTTAATCCTGATATTATTTGAAGAATTAATAATACACTTAGGACAAAGAACATCACACGTCTTTTATGACAGGCTATGTTCTCTCTCTGCCTCTTAAACAAGTACGCATGAAGTTTCCTTTGCTCATTATCTTCTTCATTTTCAGGTTGCCTTTTTTTTTTTCCTTTTTTTTTTTCCCCCCCTCTGGAACAGATCTGGCTGGTAACAATTCCTGTGTTCTGAACATGAAGTCCACTTTATATCCACAATCTCAAGTATTAATTCACTTCACAGTTTGGTTGAAACCTTTTATAAGAAAGCTACAAATGCATTTGTGATAATCCTTTACTCCTGTAAGTTTCTTCCTAATCAATTTTGGAAAAGTCTTCCAGGAGAAGCAGATGAATCCCCAGATATTATATTTCAAACTGCATTCTGTATATCCAATGTCAGGAAATGTGATGTAGGAAACAATTTTGCCTTAATTGAAAGATGGGCTATTTAGCCTGTCAGGTCTTTTCCATTTATAATTTAGCATAGTCTTTATCTCCTGTGGTGCAGCTGTGCTGTACTAACCACAGAGTGACAGTCTCCAGCACTTGAGGACAAAGACTTTCCATAGCGTGACTAGGTCAGTCTAGCACTTGCACAGTGCCTTGATATTTGGCATTATATGAAGAATTGTGGAAATGCAAAAAGGCCCTAGATTAGGTCCACAAAGATCGCTATCAATATTTTTTCCTTTTGATGCTACCTGAAATCATTTATATAGACAGTGAGTGTTCCTTTTTTCTCCTTTCTGATCACTTAGTAAAGAATATCTGAATTAGGATGTTATTGGACAGAAGAAATGGCAAAAAGATCTGAGTTATATATTATTCCACATAAAATGCAGGCTTATTTGTCTTCTGATATAATCAATTTAATGTTTATACAGTAACAAGAACAGGAAGATATGAACTACTTACACAAGTCCATTAAATATGTTTGAACATTATAGTCATTTTTAGCTAATCAGTTTCTAACATGATACAGGACAATTATTGGTCAGGAAGTCACCACCTGTAGTTTATTTCAACAAAAAAGTGAGGTGTTTTTTATTAGAGGTTCTATATATTTTATTACAAGACCAACGATGGGAGCTTTTCCACCCAGAGAAGAATTTTTTGCACCTGTTAAGCAAAGAACTTGTAAACATTACTGAAAATATTGTGATCTTTACAATAATACAGAGCCCAAACAAAACAATGTGTCATATATAACAGTATTCTGAATTATACTTGCTCTTAAAAATGTTTTTGTGGAGCCTGGGCATTGGGCAAATACTTTTTGTAGCGATGGATCAAATGTTAAAACACACGTACTTGGACTGGATTATACCAAAGACATTCTGCAAAGAACAACTACATTTCATAAATTATTACTATAAATGCAGCCCTTCTCTTTAACAATATTTAGGTGACAAATAAAAGACTTAAGTCCTTCAAAACTGCAGAAGATTTGTATTAACCCATAGAAACTGCCATCATGATGGTCAAGATATACACAAATACTTTGTATGAGAATGTATGCAATTTACATCACACGCCTAGAATAAATATATAACTTCTTAAGATTAGGTAATCAAATATATAGCCTTTCTATATACAAGCACTAGGTTAACACTTAAAAAGTAAAGTAGAAAGCTGTACATTTTATACAGTTTTTCAAATATATTCTCACTTACTTGATTTTATTTCAATTTTGAATCTGAAGTACATTTAGATGTTTTTAAAAGTGGGAGTCCATGTGAAAGGCAACAGTGAAGTCCAAGTCGTGGTATCCTTGCCCACTTTACAATGCCAGGTACTCGGAGAAGGCAGTAACCAACTTGTGATTTTCTGGGAGCTATTTACGTTCGTCAGCTTTAGGTACTTAGCTGGTTTAGTCCAGAGCTAGTTTCTCTGTGCTCTGTAGGCTGCCAAAGGAGAAAAGTTTTCTCCTGCTGGAAGTTCTGACCAAAAGTTTCTCAGAATCACCTTTTGGTTTGGCATTTCTTTCTCTGTTGACTATGGGAGAAGCAGCCAGCTAGCTTAGCTGACTGACACGGAGCAATATCACCATGCTGCTTTTTGGCAGTGTTGTTCTTCTGCAGCTCTTGGTCAATACAGCTTTAATTCATCTTCTGTTTCTACTGTAATATAATACTGTCAGCTGTTGTTTTTGTTGTTGTTTTGTTTTTGTTTGTTTGTTTGTTTGTTTTTTTGTTATGGGTGAGATCTTCCCAACCACTCAGTAGAATCCACCCCACATTAAATGCAACTGTAAGTACTAATAGACATTTAAGTAGTACACTGAATATGCTAACACATAGCTAGAAACTGCTGAAAATTACTCTCGTTATTCCATGAATTTTGAAAAGTCTATCACTTGCCCATAAAGTAACTGTAACTAATTGCCAACAACTACTGTTTACATAGGATATCCTGTAGTATTTTGTTAACTCTTGGTCCTGAGGCAGAGAAGAGACATAAACAATCAGTTTCTGTTCCATAACCAGGTCTGTTCATGCACATAAAACAACAAATTGCAAGAAAGAAGACATTAATGATATAAAACAAAAAAGGCTTGAAAGGTCTGACAAAAAACAGTTCTGGTTAAGAACATCCATTTTATGTTTCTATGACAGCATCACAAAAAATGGAAAGACCAAACGGAATACTAGATGTTCTGGGGGGAAAATAATTAAGTGAAAAGCTGGTCCCTGGTACCTGAATGCAAAACTCCAATTCATAAGGATGAGTATTTGTATTTGTCTATTTATGTAGGTGTGATCTCTTTAACAGAGTTCTGTATTTCAACATATTTGAAAATGGAAATGTGCATCGTTCTTGTACAGAACTCATTTGTTTGCTTTATTTTTCTACTTCCAGGAGGTATACGAACTGTTAATGCTCTTAAAATATTTTAAAAAAATATTTATAGCAATTCATGAAGAATAATTTATAACTCCATAAACAATGAGCAAATGCTGAACTCTGCTTACATAAGAATCACTGTCCCTTTGTTGAGTCACATATATTTGTACTTGCCAGTAAGGCCCTGCTAACATAAGCAATTGACCATTCATTTATATATCTAAAAAGTATGTTCCATTTTTGACTTAGATACATAAATTAAGAAGCAGATGCTGCACATCACTTGCTGTCTTTTTCAACAGATGATTTACGAAATGCTGGTCAGTGAAAATCAACCAGTCACCTTTAACATTACAAAATGCATCTTCAGGACAAGGGACACAGGGAGAGACATAAAAGGTTGGAAGCATAGAAGCATATCCTCATAAGTACTAAGCAATCCCTATTGTTGGATGACCAGATTGAATCATCATTTAGGTAGGTGTCATCAAAGTTCACAATCTTCAAGTCCTTTTTAAGGTACATTTCATTCAGTTTGTTTAGCGTTCGAGCAAAGGTATATTTAGATGCACAACTATATGCCTCCAAACTGTAGACTTTGTGGAAGTGCATATCAAAATATGGATTATCCTAAAAAATGGAGAGAGAACGAAGTTATTACATGCATTACAGACATTAGAATGGCAATTGTTCTCTGCTCAGATACCTTCAGGCCTTTTTCTCAGTTTGATGGATACTAAAAAGTATTAGCTATGCACTTTGCATATTTCTGTCATTCATACTAAAGGGTCTTTTAAAACTTTACAAAGTAGCAGTTTATAATTAGCTGCTATTCTTTGCCATTAGGAATTTTGCCTGAGTGAAACTTTCAGAGTTTGGCCAAATGATACCCTGCACTTTATTGGGATTATACAAGGTTGTTTTGAAATGAACTGATTTGTCATGTTGCCTAAAACACTATATGAAAAGCACTTGCCTTGGACTATAACTATATATGCCTGTCAGAAGAAGAATATTGATTCCCCTTCCTGCCTAAATTGTTATTCTGTGTGCTTTCAGGCTCCTTGGCACAATTAATACTAGCAGCAGCTAAGTTCTATTAAATTCTATAGATATGAATAGCAATATTATGAATATTTATAGCAGTGTCAATCACTCTATAATCAGGAGTTTAAGGTTCATTTAGGCTTTTCTATAACCAAAAATAAGATTTTGATCATCCAAGTTGTGGAAGGCTGAATCATCTCTGAAGGGTATTTTAGTACAAAACATTTCAAAAAAAGGCTGAAATAAATTCATGTACACAAGTGATAAGGAAATCTGCTGTCTGCCTTGGCTGGGGAAGGGACAGGAACATTTCCAGATGCAAGATAATTTGGAGAGAGGACATAAAGGATTACTAGTTTTAGCTACTTTGAACCTGAGCTCACCTCCACCATCTCCCAGGTTCCTAGTTTCAGACTTCAGGACAACATGCAGAGGACCACAGACTACTGGAGAGCTCGCCTGGCTCCCCATGCAAGAGCTGTGGGAGACTTTTTTCGAAGGGGAACAGTCATCAGGATAGAATGAGTACAACTAGAGTCTCTCATTTTCCTTAGATCAAGACTGTGAAACCTTTCTTGTGGGCTCTTGATATCAGAATAATCTGAATTCTATTTTATGTTCATTTGAAAGCTCTTTCGGGGTAAAAAAAAAAAAAAAAAAGTAATCTTTCCCTGTACTACATTTTTATGCATGGATGACTGTTAAAATGTCTTACCTACAGTAAGATATTCTCCTCAGCAAATTCTTCTAGCTTCTATAAGATTTAATTCTACTTTTGGTGTTGGCTTGTATTGTACTACTGCAGCCTCATTTTACCCTTCTGTAATTTTATCTGAGAGATTATGAGTTGTTTTTTTTTTTACAAGTAAAATCATGCAAATCTAGCTGAAGTTTTTAGCAGTCTGATCACACAAATCTAGCCAAATACAAATATTTAATTGATCCAAGTAATGGGAATGAGATGTAAGTTAAATGAAAGAGGCACAATTTCCTAAGCTGGTACACCAAATGCCGCACTTACACGATGTTTTACATATTGACACAAATCCTCTTTGCCACACAAAGAACAGGTTCATAAATTCAAATGGCAGGGGCACAGCCTCCATAAAAATATTTAACTAAATATTATTTTCTAATACACATTAAATTGGATTAATCCAAATTTATACTGGGAGCTGCAGTGGAGAACTTTTATCCCAAGTTATGAGAGCAAATTAGAAAACATCCAGCTTGTCCTTCAGATGTCAACAAGAGAGATGAAGATTACAACAAACAAAAAAAAAATCTCTCCTGCCCTGCCCAAAAAGTGCAAATGTAATCTGTACCCTCTCCCACACAATAGACACAAAATTCCATGGAGGTTTTTTTGTTGTTTTGTTTTTTAGACAGATTTTTTTTTTTTAGATAATGCACTCCAATTGCATTTCAATACTTGTATTCCAAATTGCAACACAAGAAAAGTATATTCTAATACATGTATTTAATAATAGATAACACTTACAGTATCTGCTTCTTTTCCATCAATCATCTCCAGATCTTTCAGAAACCACTTTTCAACTACTTCGTATTTCTCCTCTCGATCTACTCGAAAGTGTTTTACCATACATATTTCTACTTCTTCACTTTTAGTCACTGCAAGACAAAAATATTTTAGATATGCAAGCACACGCTTCCCAAGAGTTCTGATAATAAAAGACTTACAGTACATTTTAAATAATAATTTAAAGGATGATGTGCAGGGCGGTATAGTGCTATGCTGGACTTAATAGTTTTATTATGCAATTAGCAGAAATAGCCCAGTGTTCTCAGCCTATGAAACCTCTCAGCATTCAGTAGATTTAGGATTTACCTTCCCCCGCCCCGTGAAAAGACAGTCTTGGCTGCGCAAAAGCCTTTCATTTGAATTCACTAGCAGTGCAATGAAGACCAGTCCTGGCACTGGATCTATGTGGATAATCCACTTATCCTACTTACTTTGAGGGGAAATCTTTCTGGGGTGCTGGAGTAAAAAAAATGCAGAATCACTATGAAGGCTCTGTATTTACAAGACTCGTGCTACACTTCCTGTTCTGGGGTTCTCTTATATATCCATCACTTCTTAAACAAAACTCTTGTTTCCTTATAAAATACGTAAGTACGTCACTTAACAGAAGCAACATTGAAAATATTTCTTAAAGCTTCAAGTTGCCCAGTGCTATCTTTGTAGAAATTACTATTTTCCAATTCAGGCAGGAAATTAGAATGAAAAGAGCATGAGGATATTATTTATAATAACTACCATTATTAATTGATTACATTGAGTGCTGTGTAGGAGATCAGACTTCTGTAACACACAATAATTAGGGTGAAAAGCATTGGAGCCTGAAACATCTGCACATCCAGCATAACAACTGCAGGGCAGACCAACTTCCCCAAGCCATCTTGTAGCCCAAGGTAAGTAAATGCTAGATGTCACCTACATTTGGCAGGAACATTTTGACATCATAACGTGATACTACAGGTGAAGGACCAAAGTTCTTTTATTTCTAAATGCTGCCTGAATTTTTGAAAAATCCATTCTGAAACTTGACTATTTTATTCCTGTTATGATGTCCTTGACTTCTCACTTGTTTATAAGATGGCTACAAAGTAAAGACAAATAAAGGATTACGTTAAAGATGGAGCTTCTTTCCCTTACAGAGAAAAGTAAAGAAAAAAATATAAATTGATTGTAATTCTCTCAGCCTATAGCTTCCCAAACAGCCTGCTGGGAAAAACCAACCACTTGCTTTTATATCTTTCTGGTCCTATCAGTAATAATTACTCAATGATTTTTAATCACAGGACCTCTGGTGTATTATCTCTATGGAGAAGTTACAGCGGTTTTCATTTGCAAGCACATCTGTTAGGCTACTCTTAGAAAGTTCTCTTCTTACTTCCAGTTTTATCCCATTTTGTTTGCTTTCTTGTGAAGGAGTATGTGGTCTCCCTCAGCGCTGAACAAAAACAAATCCAACCCCAAAAGCTCAGAGTCCTTTCAGAAATACAAGTGGACATCCTAGGCACCTCCAGGACCCACAGACTGCCACTCCTCCATCTCTTGTGTAGGAACAGAGATTGTATGAAATGAGGATAGAGAACAGATGTTAAGAAACTGCTCCAATAAGCACAATGAAGCCAGGGCCATGTTCTGTCCAGTGGTGAAACCTGGCTGGACAATTTTCACCTACAACATTGTTCTTTTCCTGCATTTTTGATGTATTGCTTGTTCTTGCACTCAGTTGACATAGTTAAAGAAAATTTTATTTTTGATATACAGCATGATCTCACATCTACCATTTCACTCATTAAATTCTCACAGCTTTTCCTGTGGAGGGCATTGATATGGCAATGCCTTCATAGAGCACAAATTATTTCTTAATGTCTTCCATGGACTGAACTTGTTTTTAGAGTCTCTCTATGCAACTGGATGATATGAGGTTAGCCCTGCTGCCCTTCTCAGGCATACTGATACAGAGTTGTGAAAATTCCTGAATACGGCTGCATTTCAGCTTTACGTTCTTCCAGCGTTTATAAAGCATTTAGCAAAAGGAACTATATTCTTCATACAAGAACTGAGACTTGCTACTGTCAAAAAGGAAGGGAAATAAGGTTGGCCTATGGCACACACATAAGACTGTTCAGTTATCCACACCGAGATTTTATTTTAATGCAGATTTCAAAAGGTATAGACTTCTAAAGTTTTGCCTTTATATAGTCTGACTGATTTTTCTTAGTTATGGTAAGTTGAAATTCACAGGAGTATACTCAGGATGTATTGTGGGGATAAGATTTTAGACAGCGTGATTTGCTCCAGAGAATCACAGCGGATTACAGTAGCTGCTGGCAGACGGATGAAACCCATCTTTCAGCATCAGGTGTCCACTCTGCTCACCGCTTACTTGACTATGCCTGAATATGTTAAGAGAGTTTAATATTGGATACTGGAGAGATCCCACTCTCAATACTCCACATAAATTTTCCTTTATGTCTTCAGTGACATCCAATCAGTTAATCTGATTAGAGGCTTTCTATAGTAGCTTGTTCTTCTCTACCTTAAAAAGAAATGTTTAGTAAAGATTTTGAAGGTAGAGCATGTTATTTCTCCTCTTTGGAAGTTTCACAACAGTGAACTGTTAGTTCAGCCACTCACATCTAAATATACCAGATTGTTTTATAAACTATGAATCAGGTTGCTATTCTTGTACATTTAGAAGCTCTACAATGTTCAGGAATCCATTTCTTAAAACTATTTTTACAGTTTTTAAGTGCAAAGTCTCTTCTACTAAAATTATGTGGGTGCAGGAAACAAAGCTTGCTCAGTATTTCCAGTAATCTGTACAATGAAATTATTCAAAGACTTCAGATGTTTACAAACATGAGAACCACAGAATATGGTTGGCATCAGCCCATATTGCCAAGAAAAGTCTCAAATACATATATTATTTCTACCTGCTATGTGCGTTTTGAACATTAAGAGGAAACAGACTGCAAAAAGCATTCACTTCGATTTAACTACTTATGGATGAGAGTACTCCTCTTTTTCAGTGTTGCAAAACTAATACAAAAATAATTCAGGCTTCTCTGAAACCACATTCTAAAAACGTTCAGAAACAGATGCACTTGAAATCAGATTTAGCAAACAGCCGGCTAATTAATTTTATCCCCACACTCTTGTTTTAATTACAGTTCTCACTATTCCCGATCGAGTTAAACCACAGTTACTTCGGCAACTGGGACAGCATGAGGACTTCACAACCCAACGAGGGATCGTGCAAAAGCTCCCCAAATCCCATTAAAACCGCTAAGGTACCCGTTATGCTTTCTTACAACACCTGTCCTAAGCACACAGCGGATCCCCTGACCCCATGGAGATCCCCCAGCCCCATGGGGATCCCCCAGCCCCATGCACCCCCCGGCCCCATGTCCCCCCGGGTACCTGCAGCGCACAGGTAGCAGCGCCCCGCTCCCGAGCCCTCCACCTCGATGAACTCCTGCAGCCGCAGCCGCCGGGGCCCGAAGAGCCGCTTGGCCAGGTCCTCCTTCACCAGCGAGGACATGGTCCCCGACCTGCCTCAGCCTCCTCCTCCTCCTCCACCTCCGCCGCCTCCCGGCCGCGCCGGCCTGCGCAGCCCCGGGGCTCGGGGCAGACATCGCTGAGAGCCGCGGCCCCGGCCCCACAGCCGCCCGTTTGGGCGCCGGGACCCGGCTGCGGATCGCCCATCCCCGCCCCGTGGATCTCCCACCCCGCGGATCCCCGTCCCCGCCCCGCGGATCCCCCCGCCCCGTGGATCTCCATCCCCGCCCCGTAGTGTCTGGAGCGCGCGGCAGCCTGTACCAGCCTTTTCCTGCTGGGATAACTTGTGGCTGCACGGAGAAGTTGGGCATTAAAAAAAATAAGGTGTTGCAAATATTAGAAGAAGGGATTGGTGCCATAAATGTCCATGGTGCTTTACTGGCATGGAGTGAAATGAAATCGGGTAGAATTGTGTAGATGTAACGTTAGGGAGAATTGCCCTCTGCTATAGCCAGTAAGCATATTGTCTAGGTGAGTGGGAAAAAGATAGAAAAGAACTAGAAGATTTTTTTTTCCATGTATTTGCAAAAACAGTTGTGATTCTTAAAGCTCTTAAAGAATTTTCATCCCCACTGTGGGAAAGCAAAGTTCCTCTAAGCTTCAGGTTTGGGATGTATTTTATCAATACAAGGCACAAGGACACGTTTCATCACTTCTCTTTAAAGAGTATATATGCACAACAGCTTATCTTGGGAAAAGAGCATGACACCCTCTTCCAAACTTTATTTTTCACAGTTTGATCAAACTGTAAGTCATTTTGCCTCAGTTTTCATGGGAGCGTTTTGAGCAGGGGCTCCTGCTGCTCAGGGATGGGATGGGCATCAGTCAAAGGGTGGCAACCAGTTGCATTGTGCATCACTTATTTTGTATATCCCTTTATCATCATCATCATCATTATTAGTTTCCTTTGCTTTTCTGTCCTATTAAACAGTCTTTATCACAACCCACAAGTTTTACCTTTTTTCCGATTCTCTCCCCCATCCCATGGGAGGAGTGAGTGAACGGCTGCGTGGTGCTGAGCTGCCAGCCAGGTTAAACCACAGCAAGCATGCACTCTTAAAGCATTGTTCTGAAAGATAAGCTACAGTTTTCATATTTGGAAATCTTTTGGAAAAGAAGCAAAATATTTTGATAACTTATATAGTAATGTAATCATTTCTACCTGTTAGATACAACTGAGCAAAAAAATAGAAAGCAGATGTGTAGGCTCTGGTAAGAGATTCCTCTGGATTTGTTTCTGAGCTGTGGTGTATGCAGATAGCACTTGGAAGATCCTGTCCTGTGATGTAACTATTTTCTGCATAGCTCCTCTTAAACCAAATTACATTGCAAAAAAATATTATAGAGATTAAATTACTTCTGCAATATCCTTTAATGCATTCTCAAATGCTACATTAAGCAACCACTCTGAGTATATGCATAAAAGGTATAATGGCGAATTTAATGTTGAATGTTTTAATAAGAAACAGAAAAAATTGTAGTTCGCTATTTTTCTTGAATTGTTTCATTCTTGGTTCATCCATCCTCTCTTGGAGTGTAGCAGGACAGCGTTCACAGAATCATAGCACAGAATTAATCATAGCACAGTGTTGGTGCAGCTGGTAATGGAATTACCTGCAGCAGTTTTTGTTTTTTTTTTTGTATTTACCTTACACTTCATAGTCTTGAAGTCTCACTTTCACTGAGGAGAAAAGACCATCCTATTTTGGAGGTGACTTGCAAAATAATTTTTTTCCCTCCAATTACTCTGCTACTATACCGACTTGGGTGGAATGGAAATAAGACTTGGTAGGCTTTAGAATCTTCCTCTACAGGAATACAGAAAGCCAATTTTTATGTCTCCATGCTTGGTTGTATATTGATATATTTAATATTTTGAAGAATGATTCTTACAGTAGGTAAAGAGCATCTGCAGTGCCTACACAGAGCTTCTTGCCTACTTATAATTTATTCTATCATCTGCTTCCTTGTTCTGTTTCGCCCTTTTGCTTTTCTTCTGGTATTATTTCTGTTCTCTCTTTTTTTTTTTCTTTTTTTTTCTTTTTCCCCTTTCATCTTCTGAAACATACTTTTTAAGGATCAAGAGGCTCTTTTTAGATGACTCATGCAAAAAATAACACATTTCATACACAAAGCTAAAGTTTAGCTGAGAGCAGGTAAGTACCACTATACATGTGTAAGCATGTATGAAGAAGCGTACACAACTCAGTACTATCGTAGGAAATCCCTCTGTTCTGCAATTTGAAACTCTCCAATTGACTCAGATTTAATCCCACTCAGAACCTGCCATTAAAAGTTTCTGCGTTAATATACCTCCTTGCTGGTATTATTATTACTGAATAGAAAAGGACGCGCTGCAACAGTTTCCTAGAGGCTAAGCAGGAGATTTGAGCTATGAGATTTCAGTTCCACCTTAGCTACAATACTGTAAGCCAAAATCCTGACAATTCATGACTCAGAGCCAACAGTGAGGCAGTAATTTGCCCAGCCAGCAGGGACACACTAACGATGGTCCAGGACCAACTTCCCATTCTGGCGTCAAGCATCCCGTCAGAACTTCCCTACCTCACCTAATCCCACCCGTGAATGTGTCATACACACATAAACCAGAACAAATCAAACTTATTGTTACCAGAGCCACAAACAAATTTAAATCAAAACTTAACTTGGAGTTCTCTGCATCTGTCAAGGTAGATTAAGTACACATATTTCTGAAGGCTGTGCACCCCATACCCCAGGCTCACAGTGGTCTACAAAGGACCTCTTTACAAGTGAAGTATTCACCAGGGAAGTGTCTTAGACCTTTCTGCCAAATACTAATTATTTCTGTTCCTTTCTGTGTCCTGTCTTTCCTTCAAATCTCCATATGAAAATACAGTTTTCCTTACTGTATTCAGATGTAGGACTCCGAATAGGATAACTCTCTCTACTTCTAATCTTTATTGTTTCTCAGACACACTGTTCTTGGAAAAAGCAATTCAACAGTTTTGGAAATGATATTTATGATGAGTCCTTATACTCCTTTGGATCTACCGATGTGCATTAGTATATACATCAGACTGATTACTTTGGGGCTTGATCCAAAACCCATTTAGTCAGTAACAAGATTTCATTTTATTTTGGTGGGCTTCAGAGTAGTCGTTACTGCAACAGCAGGACAGTCACCAGGTTCAGGCATCTTTCTGTCCTCAGAAATGAAGATATTACCAATGGTGCCTGTGACTATTTTTAATGAATAAACATCTAGCATTTAAAACACAGTCTTAGAAATTAAATAATTACTGGGCTAAGTCAATGTAGAAGAGACTAATTTGTTGCCTTCTGCTAAGGAAGGAAAAATCCTACTGTCGCCAGCAGCAGTGGGGCTGCTGCCCTAGGAAGGGCAACCCAGGAGCTGAAGGTGACCCTGGCATAGGCATTGCCCTCTCCGGCACGGCACTGGGACAGTAGAGCAGGACTGTGAAAATAGCAGGTTCCAGCTGCAGCCCTGTTGTCACCAGGCAAATACAAGGTGACAAAGCAGGTCCAAGAGAAGAACAGCAGGGACAAGACAGGGCAAAGGGCTCAGGCAGGGGCTGGGGCCAGTTCACCTGGGGCACTGGCAGCTGTGGGAGGTGGGAGTCACAGATGGGGCTGGACTGGACAAGTAAACCTACCGGTGGTCTGAAGGGCCCTCCACCTACATTCAGTTATTAAACCAAGCACATTGACTAGGTCCTGCTAACTGGGATAAGGCACAGAGAAGAGATCACTTGCTCTGCTCGAGACAGGTGGGAACTCAGTGTGTTCTGTATGCTGAAGTACTCTGGATGCCATAACTTTACTCTCACATCTCAAATTCCCAGCAAGAACCACACCCTTATAAAGCACTGTTCACCAGAGCATCTTTCCCCTCGTTCCTTACTTGACAATGTTATGAAACAAAAAGAAGGAAGGAAAATAAAACGTGCAGAATAATCTCTCACAGCTGCAGAGGATCCCTATGGGTTGAAAAACGTAATTTACCATTTTATTGAAATGAGGATTTACATTGCTATAGCTGTTTCTGTTTGAGGTTTCAGCCAGGCATGGCTTTCTCACTTAACACTTAGTTCATTGTCCGTAAGTATTCTTCAGAGCTTTAGGGCTCTGGTCTGCTTGTTTAACATCTGAGACGAGGTTTTAGAGTATAAAATGGAAATCTTGAAAAAAACATTCTTCAGTGACCTGGCTGTGTCTGTTTCTGAGCTGACTTCAAAAAACTAATTCCGAACAATCATTACTTTACATTGTATTAATGATTTACTTTTCTCAGGCGTGCTTTCCTGCTGACGTTTATAGATGATCTGACTCCTCATTATGGCAAGTTATTCACGTTTTGATAGCTATGTCAATAAAATTCACTGTGCAGTGAAGCATAAAAGTAGTTAAGTTGTACTGAAAACTGTAAGAGGCAATAGAGATAACAGTTTCATGCAGAAGGGCTATTTGGTGATGTGTGGCTTGAGTTGTTTACTCAGTTTTCAAGTAGAAGCATAGAAATACATGCTGGAGAGACATCAGTTGGTTAAAATGTATTTGCAGATCTACTTTTCTCCTGAATTCCTTTTGGGATCCCATTAAAAGAGTGCTGTACCAGCTTCAGAGTACATGGATGCTCAGACAGGGGATGACTTAAGATCTCATCGGTTCTGGTAAAGAGCACTGAAACTCAAACATCATTGGTTTCTCTAGTGGTAAAATGTAATTACTCAATTTAGAGAAAGTAGTACTATTCTTTTCTTAGAATGAAGGAGAAGAAGGAGTTTATTTGAGATTTTATTTGACTAAAGCTCAAATTTGCCAAGTTTATACAGAGCATTGTGCTTTATCATCCTCAAACTGTAGTTGTGACCATCATTTGGATAAACGATAGCACAGCATGCCACCATTCCAGCCAAAGCTTTCCTTTAAACAGAAACTGCATACCTGTTTATCATAGAACAGTAACCAGATGCTGGTTTATGGATGAAATTTAAAAACGTTTTGAAACATAAAACATACATAGGAAGTAATTCTATAAAGAATTTACAAATGTTAATTTTTACATATGTATGAACTAAAAAATAGGACTTCAAGGAAGTTAACTTACATAATAAGTTTAGGTTTGTGTTCAGCAAAGCGCATAATAATGCATTAATGAATTGAAGCCATATTTAATTAACAGCGTGATAGATTCCACTCTTTGTTACTCAGATGTAATCCATTCAGTGTCATACAGTTTTCTTTGTGGAGGTGAAATCCTAAAGACAGTAGTAAAGTACAAAAAAAAAATAGTAGTAAAAAAAGTAAAAAGAAAAATCTTATTCAAGTCTAGGCATACAAACAATTGTGAATCTTCAGAGAGGTGGAAGTTTTTGAAAGCTTAGCTCAGGATTTTGACAGTTGTGTTAAAAACAGCAACTCTTGGTAGGATGTCTTATAAAAGTTCGGGGTAGAAGGCACAGTAGAGAGATATGTTGACCAAGAAGTCAGTAAGCATCTTGATAAATACATTTGAAGGAAATTAGGTTGTGAAGCCAACACAATTGGCCTTTTATATTCTCCTGTGCTTGAAATTTTTTTGAAAAAAAAAAAAAACAGCTTTCTTGAGGAGTTACCTAGAGCAACTGCAATAGATATTCTTTCAAAAGCCTCTTCGTACTTTTTAATAGTGATTTTCATCTCTACCTTTGTAGTCTCTAGTAATAAATTTCATTTGTCTTGGCACAAGAACCATTCTCTTCCCTCATGAAAATTGAACATTATTATTAATGTAGATAGTCAATTACTTCAGATTAACGTGGATTTATATTTAAAATCAATACACCAACGTGATGCAAAGCACTCTTAAAACACTATAAGCTTCTGCTGGATATCTAATCCATTTTTTAAAAATTCATAAAGAGTCGGGAATCTATACAAATGCATAATTTGTGTGGATGTTGTATCTAGGGGATGAGCATATCTGACAGTTGTGTGGCTTAAAATAAATTTTATTCTATATAGATATTTATAAATTCTTATTCTGTCAGTTACTCAAAAAGGTTCATGTCAAATACATTTAGAGTAGAAATAAAATACAAAAATGTTGAGAGCGAATTTAATTCATCATGTGAAAAAGCTGGTAAAGGAATGATGGACACATCCCCAAATACTTTCAAAGGGGGCTAGCATTGTCAAAGAGTAATTTTGGTCAATTACAAAGTGTAGGTTTTCAGTGTAAGGATGATTAACTGAAATGTAATGACCCAGCATTTGCAGATTACATGATCTGTTCGTAAACTGGTTTCCAGCTTCCTCTCTGTGGAGCCAAAATAATTTGTTAGGATGAAGGCAAGTGACAGTTCTGTGTTGTCCTGTTTAGTTGGAGTCCTGGGCATGGAAGAAACTACTCAGGTCCCAAAGAAACCTCATGAGGGTAGTAGATCATTTGCCCTTTTCAAGGCAGGATCAACCCGATCTAGGCCATTTGTCTGGTCTGCTCCTAGTCATAGCTACAACTTGCTACAGTGGGCATAATGTCTCGTATCTTGCATACCAAATTGCAGCACTTAAAGAACTCAATCCCCTGCTGTTTGCCTTCCCCACCTGACCTCTTCAGTGCTCTCTGGGTGCATGAAATGAGCATGATTTGATGCAGGGCATCCGAGAAAATAATAGGTAGGTGTCCAGGGCAAAATTCTCAATTTTTGACTTAGGAGCATTTGTTGATGAAAGCTTGGATTCATTATATGTTTTTCTTGGTCTTTAATTCTTACGTTTCACCCCGTAATTAGAAACCTGCATGCTAATGGTAAGTTCAATAAAATAAAACTACACGGAGTTTCATCTCTTTTCTTGTCAGAATTTTCATGCAGAACTAGAGATTATGGCACAAAGATCAGAAAAGTGTGGGCCAACCCCTTTCTGTCTCTGCCATGCCTCGGTTCACAACCTGGGTTACACTTGCACCAGCTACCCCATTTCCTTTCTCACGGCAGGGAGAGGTGTTGACTGCCTGAGCAATACTTTTCAGTCAGCTAATGCCACTTACATCTATAGCTAGCATTTTCCTATTTTTATGTTTCATAGTCTCCCTTCCTCTCATTCTGTAAACAGCCATCACAATACCATTAATTGTTTTCCTTCCCGTTAGCATCTTGGTAAAGATCTGGATGAAGACTTTGAAGACATAGCAAGATCCTAGCCCCACAGAAGTGCAGACTAGGCCCCTGCCCATGCTTTGGCATGGTTCATTTCTGCCAGTGAGTGGACATTGCTGATGGCATTGAACCAAATCAGTCAGCGACGCACTGATGGCCCAGTGCTGTGATCAGAAAATCACAAGTCCTGTCCATCGGAAGGTCTGTTGCACCTGCAGCATTTGCCGTGTGAAAATAGAGATATCTGTGAAATCACTGTTCAGGAGGAACTTCTCTTCTCCAAACATATTTTATACTGCTATTGGAAAGTTTCTGCAAAAGTTGGGCAACTTTTCCTACAGAGTAGTCCAAACTACAGAGCTTTAGAGATCTGTCCTTCGGGAACCAAATAATACCAAATAGTTACAGCCACAGCTCGGGGTTCTCTAGCAAAGACCTTTAAAACTTCATCTGTTTTTGCTAAGAGATGTCTTAAAAGGCCCAACTAGTTTCATGTAGCATCTTCATGAAAGCTGTTAATTATGCTGTAATTACTTTGTTTCCATCAGAGCAAGTACATCAGTAAGAATTAAAATTAGAAAAATACAAACAGGGTCGTCTTTTCTGTAAGAAGCCTGAACTTCCAATTTGGTAGTTAAACAGTTATCTCACTTCTGTAATCTTTATTTCAAGTATATTCAAGTGAATATCATTATTATGGACTTGTTGGCCATGTTAGTTTGAACAATTACATCAGGCTTTCTACCTTTTTTCCTTAGTGTGTACAAGTCACATTTGATGTCATATGTTAACTTATTCAAATTCAGGTCATTAATATCGTTGCTAATGTTCTTCTGGTTTGCTGTCTAAAACCAGTCATACAGAATAACACGCGTAATATCCTTTCTGTGTTGCTGACGTTTAATATTTGGTGAACTCAAGTGTTCCCCTTTCCGCTACCAGAAAATAAGAGCTTGAAAAGGTTCTATGCTTTTCCACTCCCTGATTTATACACCAAATCCTGGAATAAACATAGGCTTATTTTGATAACACTGGCAGTGGGAAATCCAGGTGCTGTACTGCTAAGGGGCAATGATACCTCTGTTCCTACCACAAGCAGTATATGCTGAAAGTCTGGTGCCTGGATTTATGGTAATGTCTTTTCTAAACACCAGTTTATGTGGACTTTTTGAATTAGTTGTTATCTAAATGAAATTTTAGAAACAACTGGCATGGGTCTTTCAAGTTGAAAATATGAGTGCAAAGTGACACAGCAAAATGCTATATGAAAATTGCAAATAAATGTTTTATATGCTAAAATTTAATGCTAATGTTTTATTGTGTAAAAAGCAGTGCTTGAATCATGAGGCAATAGCACAAAATCTGAACACTGTGGCTGTATGAGTAATTGGTACAGAAGCCTAGTAAAACTTGTATCCAGAATGCATTAGGGTTATAAATACAGTTGTTCTGTTACTCTGCCTCTTGAGAATCAAAACTGTTCAAGTTTGTCACCTTTAAAAATGTTTTCGCCAAAGGATAAATGGGTAAAAAGGGCAGACAATATCTTTCATTCCAGTGCAGTACTTCACAAAAATGCATCACTTATATTTGTCACGAGGTATAAATTATCCATAAATTTGTCATTTTGATTAGAAGACCCATTCAATTTCACTGTTTAGTCAATCCAAGCTAGAGACTACCAACTTTTTTTTTTTTTTAATTTTATTACATTTAGTACATTTTTCCAATAGTCTGGAAACAACAGTGATCAAAAATAACAAATGCATTCCTTACCTACCCTCCCACAATTTAAACACATTGCAACAGGATAGTGAAATTTCACAGTGTCTGCTAAATATATAAACATTTCAGAATCAAGTCATTCCACTGAACTAATTAAATAATTAATTCAATCTGGAACTAATTAAACTTGGTTTCCAAAGAGCTCCTGCTTGATGTCTGCTTGGTTTTGTAACAGAGCTGCACTAGAGCTGTGTGGAAGCTATTCCCTGCTTAGACATCAGACCAAGCTGATGAGAGCTGCTGTGAATTTCCTAACCACAGGAAAAGTTTTGATTGTAATTAATGTCTTATTGGACACCAGAGAATCTACACCTCAGTTTTATTTTATTCTGGAGCAGTGCTCTGATAGAGCTTGAACTGAAGCTTTTACTGGTGTGGGTGCATTCTCTCTTGCGTAGATTTTCAAATGTCTAAAATATTTGCCTGCATATTTCCTCCAGGGGACCATTTATGTCTTTAGCTGCCTGTTTTCATGAATTTTGAGTTACTCAATGCCCCTTGGGGACAGCTGCTTTGCATTGGTTTTCAGTAATATTAACCAAGAGATGGAAAAATTAGATGTGTGGGAATAGTGATTGCTTGCACTTGCACATGTGCATTTTGTACAATTGCAGATGCCATGTTTTCTAGGCTAGAATGTTGCAGATTATTATGAGGACTTAAATTATAAATGTACGTTTTAAATTATGTACACACAGCAACACATGTGCTACTGTTTCCTTGGTGTATATTAGCTTTTCATTGCTTTGCTTGGGTCCCCTCCAGCTGCTTACCTTTGAAGTTTATGAATAATCTCGTTGGATTAACTGTTCTTGTATATAAAATGAAGCACATACATAAATGTTCAAGCCTTTTCTTTCATTTGAGTATTGACTTTTTGCACACCTTTTGTTTTCTGGATACATTGGTAGGAGTCTAACAGTGCGATGGACAATGTTCAACCTAGACTGTTTCATGCTGGAAGAGATCTATTATTCAATACCAGTGATTATTTTACAGGTAACCTGGCTGATATTTTAATGTCTATGTATTCTCCATAGCAAGGATACATAGTACATACTATCAGTAGCTCTAATACCAGGAAGATAAAACAGCCATAGTAGACCAAAATTGAGATTTCCCCTGATTTTCAGTATCCTGCCTTGATTGCGACACAGAATATCATTACAGAAAAACATTAAAAAGTTGGGCATGTGTACAGTGATCTTTTCTAAACTCAGCTAGCTCTTGGCAATCAATGTCTTAGAGGCTTTCTAAGCCTGAGGCTGTGTTCAGTCCATTATGTTTAGTAGCCATCAGAACTATCTTCTATGAAATCATCTAATTTCATTTTTAAATGATTTATACTTTTGGCCTCCCTAGCATCCTGTGGGCAGTGAGTTCTGTAATTCAGTTAGTATGTTGGATAAAAAAAGTATTCCCTTTTGTTCATTTTAAACCTGCTATCTGATAACATCTTTGGACATCCCCTAGTTTTTGTATTATAAGTAATAGAGAATAGTTACTTTCTAATTCCAAACTGGTTTTGATTTTATAGGCTTTTATCAGATTTTGCCTCTTAATTATTTAATTTACAAACCGAAAGACCATAATCTGCTTAACCTCTTTTTGTATCTGTGATCGGTTTTGCCACATTTCTCTTTTTTTTTCTTGTTCTACCAGCAGTCCATCAAAATTCCACCTGTTTGTCACTCACTGTCAGCTGTAGATTTGACCAATCTGAAAAATAATAGTATCGTCAGTAAATTTTGTTAGCTCATTATTCACTCCATTTTTTCCAGTTCATTTGTCCATATTTTGGACAGTCTAGGTCCCTATGAAGATCCCTGAAGGACCAGAAGTGGCTTTTTCTTTATGAAAGCTGACCATTTGTTTCTGCTTTTTGCTCTCTGACTTTTCTCTAGTCATCAGTTCATGAGAGGAACTTCCTTTTTACCTTTTGTCAAGCCTTAGACATGTCCGTTTCTCTATTTCTAGTCTCCTTTGAGGCTTTATACATTGAGATAATTGAGACTTTATTGAGGACTTGTAGAAATCTCTTGGAAATCTGTGCACACTCCATCAGCTGGGCAATGTGTCAATATGATTATCGACTCTTTCAGGACACTTTAATACAGGTACGACCATGACTTACCTCTGCACGGCATATGATTTCTTCCCTAATAGACTGCTTCACCTCTGTGACTTCTTATCCTGTTAAATATTATAATTCCTACCAATTTTTGTGGTATGTAATGTCAGACACAAAATTTTATTAGTGTGTTGCCTATTCATGGAGACTTATTATTCTCTATTTTACCCATTCATTCCTCAACTTTGCTGCAGTCTGCCCACATGTGTTGACCCTGTGCATATGTATAGCCTTCCCTTACAGGAGATCAAGTCAGATGTAATGATCTGCCTGGGTGGATCATTTCACATTCTTCCTACCTTTTCCTGTATTCATGAAAGAAAAAAGAATATTTTATCAGAGTATATGTGCAAGAAAATATATCAGGTAATGTTTTTATTGAACTCCTAGTGAGAACTTATAGTACTGTAAAATGCCTATCTTTGTCTTAGTTAGAATTGTTTGTAATTATACAGTCCCATGACTGTAAAGCAGTAACACAGTCTGTGGAAAACAATTTTCAGTTAGGGTAATTGAAAATACAATTTCTTGGCTACTTTAAGTCAAGAGCCTAACTACCTCTACTATAGGGAAAGAAAAAAAAAAAAGAAAAAAAAAGAAAAAAAGGTGTTTTCAACTAGTCATTTCTCCTAGTCTTTCACTGGTACCAGAAAGCTCAACACCTTTCAGACTCCATAGTAGACCAAGCAAATAAGGAATTAACTTATGTACAGAGCAGAAACTTACAATGGAAGTTTGTAGCTGTTGTCTCGTTTTTACTTGTAGAAGGTGGCATTCAATAAAACTATGTTAAATATTTCACAATCTGTACATTATAGTACTGTATAAGGAATTTGTTTTCTAAATTATGGTGTATTTCAGTACTTTTTCTGAAGCAAAGTAAGTTCATATCTCATATGTTTCCTCATGACTCCTGTAAAAATCTTAAGTACCAATGCAGAAAGGTGGGATACAATTCACATAATCACGTAGGGCAGTATTTGCATGTTCTGTTTGTTTCAAAATGAAAATTTTGAAAAGCTTAAGTATTTGCCGAATAGTTGCTCAGAGCAAATAAGCCAGGAGGACTGCAAGCAGGTAAGTAAAATAGATTTATGCTGATAAATAATTTATCCAGTAATACTGGGGCCCCATATACATAACCATGGCATTTATGCAAATATCATTTAGGAGAAGAAAGAGCATTTGCTTGCAGTGTGCAACATTAATAATGGCTCTGACATTTCAGACTATTTCTCTTGAAGCTGTCGTTCCTGCCTTGAGTATGAGTGCTAATCTAGCTGATATCAGTTTCCTGATCTTGAGGGACCTGCACTTGGCAGTCTTTACTGTGGTATGAAAAGAGAGAAGATGACAGTATCGAACACTGGCAATATGTATACTCCGGGGAAACTTGGCCCTTCAATATATATTATTAAGCATAAATACTACAGTACTAAAATATGCTGGTACATTGAGATAATTGTGACTGCTTATATTGAAGTAGCAAAGTAGCTTGAGCATTTGCTCTTATTTTACTGGGAAAAGCATTCTGCAGAGGGAAAAGAGAAAGAACAAAGTTCAAATGAGATAATTAAGGATGTATGAAAACAGTTCTTTGATACCAGGGCAATGAATATTCAAGATGGAAGATTTGTTTCAGAATACATGAGGGTTTTTTAGACTTTGTAACTAGTTCAAAGACAATCTCTAGAGGGTTGTTGACTTTTTTCTCCCAATTAGGCAGGACAAGAAGGACATAAAGGGACAAATGTTTATCTGCACTGTAAGTTTTAATATCCTTATACAAATGGAGTAATCCTCTTATACAATAATGAGCAAAGAAGTCTAGATTCCTTTTTTTTTTTTAGTATACACAAAGTAAACAAACTTTTTAGGGCTAACAGATTTTTGTTTAGTTGCGTTAATAGGATAAACCTTTTCTATAAACATGAGGCTTGGTCTATAGCATTTGGCAAATACTGACAATTTTTGCCTCCCTTAGGAGACTGCAGCATCAGCTGTCTCACTCATCAGGAAGGTGATAAACTAAATATTGCTCCCATAATGCCTCCAGTTTTGAATTTTTGCAGGCCATTTTTCTTTCAGTTCATTGAGTTGACAGTATAATTACTGTCCTACCAAACATTTCTTAATTTGGCAAATGTGTTCATGAAGAGAAGGCCACTATATAGCTCACATTGATAAGGTAATTTCCAGTTTAACTCTTGGTGTGTTAGTGGTAGGTTGCTCCTAGGGACCATTTAGACTTTCAGACCCACAAACACCCTTCTGGCCTCTTTACCATCAGTGTCTGCCACCTGTCACCTGTACTGACAACCATCTTAATTTCCACAGTCGCAGCCCTACCAGTTTCTTCCTCAGATCTTGGAAAGGCTGAGCCTTACTCCACTTTATTCCTCCAAGAGCCAGGCAGGGCTGGAATCATTTCTTGTTCCTCTGCTTAGTTAACGTGAAGGTTGCAACCCTCTTCCCTCTCTTTTTACCAGAAGGTGGTGGGATGGAACTGTAGTACTGCCTGCACTTTGATGAGGTTTAGCAAATTATAGGCCAATTGGCAACGAAGTGGGCATGGCAAAGGATGGTACAGCCTCTTTCCCTGTCCCTTTTCACTTCAGATGTGAGAGAAGCCCTCTGGTGGGGTCCTGAATCAGCAATGGTCAAAGATAAACAACTTGACTAGAAGACTTAGAAGGATAGGACATATAGAGATTATTATGCTTCCTGGGTGAGGATGGTGAAGGAATAAATGGCAAATGAGACTCTGAAGCAAGGAGAAGAGTTTACTTCCTTGTGCAGTGTCTGATCTAACAAGGGGGAAAAAATAAGATGCTTAATGATAAAACCAAACTAACTCTAACTTTGTAGAGGAAGTCAAGTGCTGCTGTGCCTGAGCCAACAAAAGCATTGCTTGGAATCTTTTTTGCCAGTGAGTGCTTGCCAGCAGGGTTTGACTTCACCATCACCACAGTGTACCTTGAGGTGTGTCTTATGCATTCTGTCAGCTTCCATGAGCCCTTTATTAATCAAATTTTGAGGGTTTCTTTTTTCTTTTTTAAGATACAAAGAATTCTGTAGGAAAGCAGAACATTTCAGTATTTATCTAGTAAAACACAACTCCAGCTTTGCCAAGCTGTAATTTATCAAAGTTTAAGAACGTTGTACCATTCTTCGAACAAAAGCATTTTCAAATAAAACCAAAACAAAAGGTCTCATAATGAAATGTTAATAATACCTCAAACTCTTGGCCTTGCAAAATAAAAAATTGACAAATATCTTCTTGGCATTTTGCAATTTAAGCCACAGAACCGTCTGTTTTCAAAGTACTTAAGAAATAAACGTCCACTGTAGCAAAAACAATGTTATGGAATATAGCAAAAAGTGTGCTATATAAAAGGATGTTCTTCAAAATGTTAAAGTCAATTATTTAAATTTAAAATTCTTTCAAGTGTTCAAGAAATTTACCAGCCTCAAGTAGGTTATCCAACTATCTCCCACTTACCTCCAAAACCTACTCTAACTTTCAGAGGGTTGCCTTGTTCGAGGCCTATAATGTGGACAGAAGCCTATGAATATGGGGCAAAACCAGGCCTTGTCTGTTAATAAGGAACATGCTAATAAGTGTTCAGATCTCTTTTGTGCTCCTTTCTTTTGTATTTTGGGATAATATAACTTAACTGAGAATAGGTTAGCCCAAAGTAATTTGAAATGGGGTGTTCACACATGAAATGAAGAATAGCAGCTCCACTTCACATTCATTTCCTAATTTTATCTGAATTAGTTTCATTGTAGAGATGAGCTATTTAGAGATGAAATGCAGTCTTTTTGCAATAGAAATTATCTGACAAAATTGGGAATAGACTCCCTGACTGTTCCGGGGGTTTTTAAGCAACTGTGATAAATTTTGATGAAGTAGATGATTGAATTGCTTGATTCCACTAAGTCATTTTGAATTTGACTTTGGATCATAGTGTTAGGTTCTGTCCTTCTTCTTTTGTTTCCCATAATCAAATACAGTGAAAGCTTTCCATTGTAGAACACATTAATGTGTAAGCTGTGGTGAGGGTACATCAAGGCTTTTAGAGGCTGACCATATGAAACTGTCAGGCTTGCCCTACCTTCACACCTAGTTAGTTATTTAACATTGGACATTTTGGATAGCATTCAAGATCCAAGGCATTGTAGGGAAATGGGTGGGGAGCACTCCACCAGTTGTTAACAAATAGCTGTTATTAGTATTTCGTGTGTCATAAGCACATATAATAGTGTAATTATTAGCAGTGAATCAGCCTGTATCTACTATTTCAGGAGTCCTTATGAAAATAAATTTATTGGTATACATGTTTAAAGGGTGCATGTACATGTCTACTGATGAGGTCAAAGGGTGTTGAGTGGTTCAACTGCTTTGGAAAAGTGCAGTACCTCCATGTTTCTGAGGACCTAGTAGAAAGAAAGTAGAAAGATCTTCTCCTAGACATAGGAGATTTTCTCCTTTGTAAACATTTCTGTAGGGGTGGCTTGAATATGCCAGCATAACTGGATTTTGCAATTACTTTGCAATTTCCTTTTTCAGGTTTTTAAAAGATCTTGCAGATCAATACCTTAGTTCAACAAAACTCAGACTTTTAGAATGCTGTCTGTGATGTTTTTGTGTGAAAATTGTGTGTACCTAATATGTAAGTATGATTGAAGAGTTGAAGAACCGCTGAAGTAACTCTTTATGCAAATTATTAATCAAGTGTTTTGGTGTTGATTGATTGTACAGGAGAGGTGTACATGACAGTGACTTTGTGGGTTCTGACCCTAGTATGGTACTAATAAGGCCTTGTTAGCCATATAATACTTTAGAAAGCCCTAATTAGTTAGGGAATCTTATGGTTGGTTTTGTAAAAAATGTTCTATGTCTACATTTTTCTGCCAACTTTTTATCTGTATTGGTGCTGACATTGCATCATATTTAGATTTTTGTTTTTTATTTATGTGGTTTTTAGGTGTGAAGTTGGAACCTTTATTATACTGCAAGGGCATGCACCAGGTGAATGCTATTTAATACTGTTTGGAAATTTCAGAGTCAGTGAAAATTTCAACGCTCAGACTTTCACCTCTGAAATATTATGTGAAGCTGAAGAAGGAGGCTTGAAGAAGGAAATGGCAGGCTGGACCAGACTTTGTGCATGGAGAAAAAGGTTTGAGTTTTTCCAATAAGAGGAGGTAGTGGTATATAAATGACTGATGTTATAGCAGACAAGTTATTAGATCTAGTTAGTATGGAAATTGCACTACAATTTTGACGTGGAAGTCTTTTTAGAGATAAGGCTGAAGATTTTATTTTTTATGTATACTACAAATAAGAAACAAGTTCTGTTGTCTATTTTAGGATTCTTTCTGTATTTCAAAGTCACCTAGTATTCATTCGAAGGATGAATCCCTGAGGACAGAAGTCACTCTAAGTAGATTTCTGCTGCAGTTTACCAACTGTATTCTTGTTCTAATGAAAGCAGTAGTTTTTATATCATGATGTGCCAGGTTCTGGAGTTAATTGATTATATTTTCTGTAGGGAACTTCGAAGTAAGAAACCTGATTCGTCTCTGTTGAGAATGGAGAAATGGGGGAACTTACTGACACTATTAGAACATGGCAGAATATCTGTAGTATACTTTGTGGTATTCAGTGATAGCCCAGAAGTGCTTTTGGTTGTTGCTGTGTTTAATGACATGCACAGGAAGGCAAGGAGAGACTTCACAGAATTATATAATGGAATCAAATAATGGTTCTAGATGGGTATAAAAAGTTAAGTATTTTTAATCAGACTCTTTTGTCAATGCTAAGCAAATAAAAGTCAATATTTAATATTTGCAAAGATAAATCAAGCTCCAAATAATGGCTAAGATACACTACAATAATGTGACTCAATTTGAAAATGTCAAAAGAAACTTTCTGCAAGTTTTAGAAAAGTGTGTTTGTTCATGATTTTCATGGTTTTGTGGTTTTTAAAATTGTTTTAAAGAGAATTTAGCCAAAAAATAGAAATCTAGTTTCTTGTTCTTGCAAAAACTGTGAAAGTAGTAAATGTGATACAGTAATCTTTTGTGCTGCAGAATACCCCATGAATGAGGTATTGTTCTATATTTAAATATTGTAGACAGGGATGGAGAATAAGGAACAAAATTTACTCATTGACTTTTCTTCACTGAGAAGGATAATCAGCCACTAGTGAAGACAATAAACAAAATGGTGCTGATGTGTGTTATGTGTGAGTTTTCCTAGACAGTGTTATTACTTGGCCTTATCAAAAGATTTGCACTCAGTTTTAACAGGCGTTTATAAGCACAAAGAGCTAGTATTGCATATATAGATTTCACGTTTCTTACATTGGGAGACTTCATGGTATTCCTAGCAAGTGGTGGTTCATATAGCGGCTCAATGTATGAGTGTTTCTTCTCTTCTCACTTTTCATGTATTCAGCAGAGGAGTTCACATTTTTTTCAGTGCTGTTAATTTGTGTGTGTGTGTGTGTGAATATGTATGGGAAGGAAAGAAATAAGTAGATGCTGAAACAGAAAAATCAGCTGCATCCAGGGAGTGGAAAAGCTTGAGGAAAATACAGAAGAGATCATGAAAATTTTGTAAAGACCTTGAGGCACAAATCAAGTAAACTGTCTTTTTCCTTCCCTCACTTTTTTTTTTTTTTTTAAAGAGAATTTGCATTTTGAGGACTATCATGCTTACTAAACCAGAAGAAATTGTTCAGTGTTTTGTTCTAAGATTCAAAGCTGTTGGATTAATTTCTGATTTAAAAAGGCTGTTTGAGACACAGCTGCTCAAAGGAGCAGAGGATGAAGAATCATTCCATGTAAACATGTAATAAGAATGAGCATGAGAGAGCATCCTGTCTCCTGAGACACAGGATCATATTGTTATCGATTGACTCCCTTAGTATTAGCTGTTTTAAAGGTGGATTAAATTTCTCATTCTATGGTCTGAATGCCAAAGTGTGTGTGTGATCATCCATGGAAAGAAACATCTCATACTTTGGAAAACTGGGTAGCGACTGAGAAAATAATCCAGAAGACAACAATATTTGCACAGCTTTCCTTTGCAGGTGAAGAGGGTAGGCAAACATCTGATCTCATGTAATGCACCACAGTTAACACTGAAAGTGCCTAGGGGCTCACTGCCTCCACGACCTTTCACCTTTCTTACAATATTGTAGCTCCCAGGAGGAAGCTGCCTTGAGTGGTTTGGGAACCACATAGTAGCTGAAAAGCCAAGATATTGGCCCACATGTAACTGGAAATCAGTTTCCACTAAGGGCAAAGTCTGTATTTACATTTGGAAGATAAATATGATTTGATGTCTGTGGATGTCTGTTTCACACTAAATATATCTTGAAGGAAATACATCTCCTCGACATCTCCATCTTCTATTTACCACACATTTATTTCATTCTGGCTTTAAAGACATCTGTATTCTGAGTGGCTCCTTCTGGAGCAGTGACTATCTTCCAGAACCTTTAAACCCTCTATCCTTGCAGCTCACATGATGTTGACAGATACATTAAATGGCCTCGAGAAAAATATCACATTTTTGCAATACCGATTTTGTTACATTTGCAAGACGTTTAATATGCCCATAGTTAGACAGTGGTAGCCTAGCCATTTTAAAGGATGCTCCTCCTGCTTTCCTTGCTCCTTCTGAATTTCATTATGCATATTTTGACTGTGGAAAAGCCCTCCAGAACAGAGACAATGATGCCTCCCTCTCACATTGCTCCTTGTCATGCCCCTGGGCACCACTGAAAAAAGGCTGGCTCCCTCCTCTTTGCACCCTCTCTCCAGGTATTATATAGATTGATAAGATCCCCTGGAGCTGTCTCTTCTCCAGACCAAACAGTCCCAGGTCCCTCAGCCTTCCCTCATAGGAGAGGTGCTCCAGTCCCTTCAGCCTCTTTGTGGCCCTTTGCTGGACTCTCTCCAGTGGCTCCGTGTCCCTCTTGTACTGGGGAGCCCAGAACTGGACAAGGTGCTCCAGGTGAGGAGTACACGGGTGTTCCCAGTGCTGAGTAGGGGTGAAACATCACCTCCCTCGACTTGCTGGCAGTGCTTTGCCTCATACAGCCCAGGATACCATTAGCCTTCTTTGCAGTAAGGGCACGTTGCTGCCTCACCTTCAAATTGGTGTCCACCAGGACTCCTGGGCCTTTTTTGCAGAGCTGCTTCCCAGCCGGGTGGCCCTCAGCCTGTACTGGTGTGGGGTGTTGTTCCTCCCCAGCTGTAAGGCTTTGCACTTCTCCCTGTTTGACTTCATGAGGCTCCTGTTAGTCCATTTCTCCTGCCAGTCAAGGTCCCTGTAGATGACAGCACAACCCTCCGGTGTATCGGCCATTCCTCCCAGTTTTGTCTTCTGCAGACTTGCTGAGGGCATACTTTGCCCCATCCAGGCTTTGCAGATAGTACCTTAAATTTTAAACATTATTATTATTATTATTATTATTATTATTATTATTACAGTTCATGTTAGCAAGGCTATAGACAAATATACCAACTCATTATGCAGCTGCTTTTTTTCACATACCACAGTAGTTTCTTCTGTGTGTTGCACCTCTCACTAGCAACGCTGACTAAAAATCTCTGCTTGAGAAAACAGTGTGTGCAGAGGACACACCAGTGTAGTAGAGAAAATGATGCTATGTAGATGCACATGGTTCAGAAATAAATGTGTAGCAAAGGTTGGGGGACTGGTTTCTTCATGTGTGTAGTCTTAATTCTGCTCTTTTGTAATTTTTCTTCACAAATTTCTCCATAGTGTGAGGAGAGCATTATGTCAAGGTCTGTAAATTTACTGTATTATGAGAAATTACTAGGGATATATTATTATTATTATGCAATTATAATATAATGATTATTATAGTTAAAGGTCCTAAACCATCAGTAGAATAGATCAGATTTTTGATTCACTTTAATGGAAGTTGGATCTAGCCCAAAGTACCTAGGAGAAGTATATTCAATGCAGTTAAAGAATTGCCTGATAAATTGCAGCTGAAAGATGCAAAAATCAAAGTAGCATGGATATTACACCTTCCTTCTTTACTATACAGCATTTGTACTTTGGAGGTTTTTTTTTTTTTTTTTTTTTTTCAGAAATCCCTAAAGCCTAGACACTGTTGGGCACTTGTATAGAAATCTTCAGCCCTAGCCCTGTGTCTGTGAGCCATACACTGTCTGCAAGGAGAAAGCTTTAGTGCCTAAGAACGGGATTAAGAGAGTCACTGAGATGTGTAAAATAATCAGCAAGAGGTGACTAAGGAGGGAATACCTTAAATGTCATCTTAATTTGGGTTTTAGGGAGGATAAGCACTTCAAGAACGTCCTTTCCTCAGCTGTGATACACAAATCCTGAAGGCTTTCCTGGACTAACAGGTACTAACAAGTACCTGGAGCACACCGTGTAGTTTGGGGTCCACATTTTAAGAATAGGAAGGAGGAATACTGAAGGTCAGCAACACTATCATTAGAGATTTAGAAATTCAGATGTTGAGGAGAAAATTTGCTTCACCCTCTTGTAGTTCTTCAGTAGTATAAACAAAACTGTCACTGTCTAAAAGCTTTCTATGAAGATGAAGGTGATTAAATTGTTCTTCACGTTGTAGCTACAATGGACAAAATAAAACGTGTAGCAAGAAGATTTTCATTAGATCTTAGAAACTCATTACTGAAACTCATTAGAAAGATAGTGAAGCACAAGAACTCAATCCTAGGAAAGATTTTGGATCTACTTTCACTGGATTTTTTTACTCATAGGTAAGACAAAATGGTCAGAGTGGGCCAGCACCCTAACTTGCTGTCAGAGCTGTGGTACTCACCATATTGTGATAGTGTGACTTTTTTTCTTGCCCTTTGGGCTGATGCCCAGAATTTCTGCATTATTTATGATTCTAGGTGCCAAAGTACTGACCCCAATACCCTTTCAGGGTGGTCTGCCTCCTACTCCCAAAGGCAACCCTTTTACTCCTGGTCAAAGCACTCTCCAGGATATGGGGCAATCTTCTAAAGGGATTTCAAACCAGCATCTCTTTTTTCTTGTGAAAGTGCTGTGAAATACTTAGGGTGAGTTAGTGGGACGGGATCCTCAAGGTGTCCCACGCTGTTGCTGTTACACTTTATGTAAGACAAATAATTTTTTGTTGTTGTTGTTTTTTTGTTTTGTTTTGTTTTGTACCAGGGAAGATGTTAAAAGTAATCGTGGCTCTTTACCCAGGTGTTTATGTTAGAGAGGAGGTAATCCTAGCTCCAGCCAGCCCTGTGCTCACTGTAACTTGTCAGGTGCTGAAAGCCCAGTCACCCTGCCTTGCTCCGGTGTGTCCTGGTCACGAGGCTGGGGAGTCATGCCCACTTTGGCAGTCAGGATGTGGTTGTTCTATGTCTGCTGTTCCCACTCGGGGCTCTGTGGGTATTTCTAGGTCTGTGAAGTGCAATTAGATAAAAAGAGATTACTGGAAGTCGGCTGAAATTTTATGTTCAGCTGGGCTGTACGTGAACTGGAAAAAATACTTAAGTCTGCAGAACAGCAAAGGTGGAAAATCATTTCTGCGCACAAAGATGAAGATCTTTGATAGCAAACATACAAAATTATTTTCTGCTCTTTGAAATTGCACGCGTTTGGTTGTGCTTAAGACGGTTCTTCAAAGGGATATTGGAGAAGTGAATTGCCTAAGGCAGAGCTGCTCACAGAGAGAAGTGGGTGAGTAAAGCAGCATCACCATTTCCTCCTACAACTGTTCTGTGAAAGAGGGACTGAAGTGTTCCCTCTTCATTGTCAGGGGGAGAGGAAGGGCTTTGGAGGTTGCTTCCAAAGAAACAGCCATGAGTGGGAAGGAAGCACCTAACTTCCGAGCAGAAGAATTTTTCAGACGCACAGCCACATTTCCCTTTGGCTGGTTTGGGTGGATGCCTGCATAGATACCAATATTTCTTAATCCTATTCCTACCCAAATATTCTCTAAAGAAATTATGCGCCTAGCCTGGATTCTGCTTTAAGGCACATAAAGATCAGGCAGCGTCTGTCTTTAGTGCTAAGTGTCAATCTTCTGTAGTTTTAATTGGCTCATTGTTCTTATTGCTTTTAAATGTAGTAAGTAGAGCTCTATAATCAGGTTGCATTGGCAGTTAGTTACTGCAGTGGGTCTTATACCAGTTTATTAATCAGCTTTGTAGATTGCTGATGTACACAGATGTCTTATGTCTTATGTCAATATATGTCTTTCACAGCTGTCTCATGATTTGTTAAAATAAAACTCTACCATGCTGACTTAAAATCTAGTTATGTTTTAAAGACATATTACAAATATGAAATCTGTCATTTTCATGTTTCTAATCTCAGTTATAAAGGAATTTCTGGGCCATACTGTCACCTTTACATACAGTGAGTGTTACTTATCTACTGACATATCTTACTAAGTAATTAGGTAACTGACTAGATAAATAAGTCTCTTTTCAGTTTTGGTGTTGATAAAAAATATCAGTATTTAGCTTAGTTTCTGAATCAAAATATATTATTTTTTACTGTCAGTCTTGAAAGTTCTCTTGGAAATCTGTACATAAAATAACTTTGTTGTTGTTGCTATAACTGGCCCAATTAAGTTATATTGGGCATAATTACGACAAATATCTATCCATATGTCTTACAGACATACACACCTCATGATAGGAAAATGCGCATTTGGAATTTATTTTAAAATATGAACAGGTTTACCCAAAAAAGCGTCTTTTATATTCTTCTGAAACCGGGTTCATTCTGTGGTACTAAAAGGAGTCAAACTTGTTGCCTTTGTATCTATACTAATAAGAAAAAAAAATGTGATGTAGCAGTTTATATCGGTATATAAGATTGGTATTGTGGGATGTGAAGGTGTCGTTCTTACACAGCCACTCTTCTGACCATAACCACACTTCAAGCAGTTCACCATTTGCTGGAAATGTTGCGGTAATGTGCTTTCATCAAGTGGCTTTGAGCTAGACAGCACATTACTACATTTGCCTTTGTTAAAATTAACTCTGATGCAATTCTTGCTCTTGTTACCAGAAGAAGTGAAACGTTAAATCATTATAGGAACCCCTTTGGTTCTATTCTCAGCTGCCTGTTCTGCAGAAAAGGAATTCCCCCTGCGCTTCTTTCTGGGCCTGACTCTATGAAGGAGGAATGTGCATGGTACTTTTCAACCATCATTAGTTTCAGTGGGAATTGAGAGTTCAATGCTCTACAGAGCTGGCGAGCTTTTCTCAAAGTATGCCAATCCTTTGCAATGTTTTTTGCAGAGAAGGATTTAAATAGGATTTAAAATTCCAGCCCATTGTATGCGTACTTGGAAAAATTATATTTTAGAATATTATCCAGTGGTGGGTGGAATAAGGGATGACAAAATATCCTGTAGCATGTAAGAGGTAGGATAATGGCTAGAGAGAAGTCTGCACTTGAGATGCATGAAATATGGTGGTCCTTAAAACCTAGGACAACAACAGCAGCGTGTGAGCTGAAGAAGTGGATCCTTTTGAAAGCTGGTAGCAGTATTTAAAGATGGTGGTGAGTTTCAAAAGTGAGAATTTTATTATATACCTTCTAATCCAAAGCATTCATTTCCTTTAATGCCCAGATTTCTATTTTTTAGCTTGGATTGAATAATATAATTGAGCTGTAACTACTTCAGTTGCTTTTTTACCCAGATGCTAAGTATTCTGATGTAGTTTTTGTTGTTGTTGTTTTGTGGTTGATGTTTAAAGGTTACCTATCTGAGGAAACGTAACACTCGTTTCCAGTTTAAAATTCACTGCCTAGGAGGAGGGAGTGCATCTGATTCCCTGGTTCTCAGCTGAAGAACCCAGGTAGCCTGCAATTTTTGTATGCGGCTGCAGAGCCAGCAAGGTGTAAGCTCTCTTTCTCTGAAACATCTGCCTCTTCTTTCATTTCCAAAATGCTACTGACTCCCCATGTTCTGGAAGGTAAAGTTCAAATGCAGAGGGAAGCAGAAAGTTATTTGTGATAATCGGTGATTCTTCTCTTCATAAACTGCAGACAAACTCTGCTGGGGTGTGAGGAAACACCAAAAATAACCCAGCAACAGGGAATTTTGCAAGAAAGCAAACCTAAGTAACGCAGGAAGTGAATGCAGCATAGAAACGTATACCCAAAAATCACTGGATAAAAAGAGTTTTCACTCTAAAAGATAAGTAAAGCCCAAATCTCCATAAAGTGTTTTTTTTTTTTTTTTAATTTTTATTTGTTCCTGCTCTTGATTCAGTGTTGAAGATATTTGAGTGCTAGCACTCTGACTAAAAGACATCCTGTGGAACCCTGTCTCACAGCTTTGCCTTGGTAACACTTATAGACACAAAATAGGAGTCTCTTCCTTAGTTCTTATGCTGCTTTTGCTTAATTCTGCCAAGTCTAAAAGTGCATTTAGCAAATTACATATCTAGCTCAAAGTACTTAACTTTAGACTTACAATCTTCGCTCTGAAATCTAACATTTTGTGATGAGTTTAAAGACAGGATGCCAGAGAGCATTTTCTCTCTTACAAAGTAGGAACCTTCAATAATACATTTTTAAGAGAGCAATTTGTTTAATCCTGAGAGATGGTTGCAATAATCTAAGGTCATTTAAGTGAAAAGAAGCTGCAGAGAAAGTCAGTGCAGCGCCACCTGGGTCAGGACAAACATTTAAAGAAGTAGCGTGTTAATACTTAAAGAATTTATTCATGCATTTTTTATAACTTCTAGCTTTTGTAGTTGAATGTAATGAATGGATCTCCAAGAGGTTGAGTCATCATGCCCGGAGCTGATGCCAGTTTCCAGGCATTAACTTTAATTATTGATGCTTTCCCTAATAGGCCTGATGGCACATTTTTAAAGTAAAGGTTCTGTCTTACTAAAGGCATGCCCTGCTGCCGGGCACAGTGGCTGTCACTGGCAGAGGTAAATAAGGAGTTTCCACTTGGTCTTTACATTAAGGCTTTGTTTCTCAGGTTTTGTTCCTTAATTACTCTGTGCAGTGCTTTGACCTCTAGGCTAGGTTTTCTTTGAATCAATTTATAACTGGAAAAGCAAATGAAGCGTTTTGAGGGGTCTTTCAAAACCTGTGAAATTGCTCCAGGACTTCAGAAGGCAGCATGATCCTTTGGTTATTGTTTCATTAGATTATTGGGGAACAGTTTCCAGACTGACACGTGCTCTAGGTACTTTCAGTGACAATGTTTTGTGCTTCATAGTACCTCACATTTTCAGTCTCAGGGTTTTCCTGCACAAAACCTATTTAGGCAGGTATTTGGGTATTCCTTTCATTAGATGGAACAAAGGAGCAATGAAAAGTGCAATGACTTAGATATCAGAGGTAAATTCTGAGTTAAAGAACTCCTGACGCAAGTTGAAACCAAAATTATACATTAATTTATAATTTTACTCAAATCAGTGCAAACTCACCTGTAAATCCTCCATTCTGCACCAGTGGGGGAGGTAAGAAGGTGGGAGAGAGACGGTGCAGGCTTCTTTATGGCTCTAAATAAGAAAATGGCCTGACAACAAATGGCTTAATGAAATAGCTGTTTAATAATACATAGCAAATAGAAGAATGTGGAGGGTGAGTAAATCACCTTCAGATGTTGGGCACCCCATATTTGTGAAGCAAAATGATTGAACAAAAAAATTGTACAGATGGACCCCAAATGGATTTTTCCATGACATGCTTTCTGGTCATTCAAGCTATTATATAATTTTCCTAAAAAATAAAATAAAATAAAATAAAATAAAATAAAATAAAATAAATAATAATTAAAAAAAAAAAACACAAAAAACCAACAACTTCGAAGAGGATGCTCACTTGAGGACTTCTTTCTGGACTTTAGGATGAAGGCAAGGCCATGAAGTTGATGCAATTGCTGGCACCAAGAGGGAGCAGTGTGAAGGCTTCTCTGTTGCAATGAGCTGCCTGGGGTTTCATGCAGCTGAGGGATATGTGCAGGTGCAGCTGGTGAAATTCCTAGCCAGGTAATCAGTTATGTGGATAGCTAACAGTCTATGTACAGCCGTCTCCTGGTGAGGATCAATGCCCCCTCCTGTCTGGAACAGGTCCTCTTTTGATTCCAGAGTGAATGACTACACACAAACTTTTGTCATCTTCAACAAGCCTTTTAGTACCGTGTGTCTGTTCCCTTTCAGTACTGTGTGTCTGTTTCATCTTCTGTAACAGGAAGTAACTAGGGTTCTTCTTTGTGAAAACTGACCATTTCTTACAAACCCTTCCTAAGTACATCTAGTCTGGATGGTGGCTACCCAGTGCTTGGTCTCCACAACATCATCTAGCCCAGAACTCATAACACACACTGAAAATAACTGCCCTATTTGTCCCTGATGGCACATCTAGAGAAGTTTGAACAGAAGGAGCTGGGTTTATAGTGTAGACTGTTGCACAGCAGATTCTCGACCTTTCTCATCCTTCTCATTCCAGCTACATTCCAGCTATTGAAGAAACTATAAGGGTAAAGGGTAGAGTTCATGGGTAAATATGACATACTGGAGATGTATCAGTGTAATTTTTGTAAAGGTGAGTCCTGCCCCACAGGAGTCTTGGAGTTCTCTGGAGGGGTCAGTAGGCACACAGATAAACGTGATCTAGCTGAAGTAACCTCAGCTTTCAGAGGCTTTTGACACACAAACCTAGGAGTAGAGTTTGCAAAGGTACGTGGGGGTTAAATGTACATTTTAAAAATTCTGCTAACTACCCATTTACCTCTCCAGATTCCTCAATACTGTCAAGAACTGGCTTTACAGTAAATCATCATCTTTGAACAACCAACCTTTAAACTAATTAAGACATCCCAGAAAGCTGGGACCAGGTTTTCTATCATCTGATAGATTTCTCAGTTGTTTGTTTGTTTGTTTGTTTTTCTTGAAGTTTCTTACTCTGTATTTTATTTTTCCAGGCTATAGCTTTTATTCTTTTCTTGCAGAATTTCAGTCATGTTCTTGCATATTTGCTATATGAAAAATAGTGCACAATATGCAACTTTCTAAGATAAAGTTTTCTTTAAATATCTGATTTAAATCAGTTAAACAGTCCAGACGTATTACAGATAAGATGATCTATCTGTCTTTTTTCAGTTTCTTTGGATTTTGTTTAGCTTATTTTTTGTATTCATTAGTGAAAATTAGGACTTATTCATTAGGTCTAAAACCTGCTGATATTAACAGGGGTTCTTTAGTTGACTTTTGGGTTCTGCATCAGGCCATAATAAACAGTTGCAGGGTGCTGATAAATGCTCTTGTACAGTAAGCCAGATTCAGCTCTAATTTAACTGTGTCCTTTCCACAGAGATGCAGCAAATAAATTAGTTTGTGGTATTAGCAACAGGATTGATTTAATGACAAATACGTTTGATTTGGAAAATGGAGATAAAAGGCAGGGTAGTGAAACCTGCACCAATTAAATGATAAATATCATAACAGATGCACAAAAGAGACGCATATCAGAGAAAACAATAAAGATTTGTTCCAAATATTTCACTTTTCTATTATGCCTATCTATTGTACCATTTCTTGTCACAGTCACTCTTTTACTTTTCTACTTCTTTTTTTATTTGTTTTTATATACATTTATTTATGTCAATATCAAGACAGTTGCCTTTAAGATACGAAAGAAAGCACACAATAGTCATGAGCTGAGGCTAATGCAAGATACATGGGGGCATGTTCGTTACTAATTGGAATTGCAGGGCTAGCTGGTTGCAAACAAAGATAAAATAGATGTATTAGGTCCAATTTACAAATAATAATCACGTGGAATTGTAATTTGGTTTAATGACACTTTTATTAAACTGGTACAAACTGTTGGAGGAGAAACTTCGCTTGCTTTTAAGATGTATTTATGCTCCTAAAGTTATCAGAAGAAGAAAAGGCAGTTTTAAACTGAAGAGGTCTCTAAAGCCAGATCAGGAACGTCAGCTGTGGTTACCGCACTGAGGGGAAGGTTTTTCCTGAGCAAGTTTATGCCCCAGCTGCTCCCTCCGGCCTTCAGCCTGTGCAGGTAGTTGCTGCTGTTTGGTTCCCAGGCACACAGGGAACTGCATCAACAGGCTCTCAGCATGCTTTCATATCCTAGTCTAGGGTCTCCTTGCTTCTTGTATAAACACAAAAGAGTTATGGGTTTTCTAAACATGCAAGACACTTCCAAACATTGCTCAAGAACTGTTTCCTGACAATTTTTCTTTTCCCAGATCTGCCTTCTCCTTTTGATTTGACTGGCCTTCTTTCAGCCTTCTTGAAGTTCACGATACGTTTTGGGGATTCTTCTGGCAACCTCAGACAGAAACGTGGCTGCTGAAGGGCATAAATCCTGTCCATCCGTAATGCTTAATGTGCCATTACCACATTTGCTGTTTATTTTTGCTTTTAGGTTTAAGCCCATTATTAATGTATACTTGTAGTTAGAGTTCCAGTGTGACGTGGACTTACTTTTTAAAGAAACTCAGTCAGCCTTGGCTGAGGGAAAAGGATATGTTCTGGGCACTATTTTCAGAAATGTGCTATGTTGAAACCTATTTTTAGAATATATATATATTTTTTTTCTTCAACTAGTTACATTTTTCTTAATAAGACTGAAATATGTCAGGCACTTTTGGCAGTAATTTGTAACTGAACTGTTTATTTAATATTCCTTTTTTTAAAGACAAAAGATTGATCAAATAATATTCTCATTCATGAATATAATGTCATAAAAATGTACATTTTATATTAGAAGTAAGATTTTTGAAGCACAAGCTTTATATTTTCATTCCAGGGATAGGTGGCCTTTTTCTTGGTACAAATGATGAAGGAAACTAGAAGAGACACAGAGAGAGATGTCGTGTGGACTTGCTACTGTTATTGATCCATGTCATCCCGTCCAAATTCCTTATGTTTCCTAGTTTGTTACCAGTATTATTATCCATGCACAGGGAATTGGTTTTCCCGTCTCCACAATGCAAGGAATGAGAGAGGACAATTTTTAATTTTTTAAAATTTGCATTATATTTTATTTCAGCGTTATGGTTATTTTAACAACATGGTTTACATCCTAGTAGTAGGGTACTACCTCTGATGAGACAGGAACAAAAGCGTTCTCCTCCCACTGTCCTAAAGCAAAAAGCCTCTACTGCATTTCAGTAGCTGGAGGCCCTGCTTAGTTCGTGGTGATGTAAGTGCCAGAACCATTGTCATTGCCTTGAAGAAATCCTATCTACGCACAATGCCTATTCACTTTTAATCTCCAGATTAAAATCTCTTCTTTCAAGTCATCTATAATTTGGGCTATTCTTGCATATAACCTTAATTAAACACCATGGAGAGCAACTTCATTAATGAGATTTCCTAAATGACAAGATGGGTTAGAAAGAGTTTTCCTCAGGCGTAAGAGTGAAGACACTGAGAAACACTGTAACGTTTTGCTTTCTCTTCAAATGTAGAAGCATGGTCTCAGCAAGAATATAGAGAGCAGTCATTTAATGTTTGGTGACAACTGGGTTTCTCCAGAACTGATTACAGGATTTAGCAGTCCTGGGCTGTGGCATTTCATCACTAGAGAGCTGATACCCCATCAGATGTGGCTCATAGCTGCCGAGGTGAGTGCTGTTTGGCTCTGCTGGGTAATACCAGTGATATATGCTTGTCGAATGCCTGGGAAACATCAGGCACAGAGTCCTTCACACATCCATCTTCTGTGAAACTCACATACACTTATACATATTTAGGTTTATTTGGCTCTATGTTAGGGGCCAGCCTGTGAATGGGATGATCATGAGGTCTGTGTTCAATGGTGTTTATGTGATGGATGAGCCCAATAGGCAAAATAATAAAGTGTTACATGTTGGGGCATGGTTAGGGAAAGCCTTTAACTCAGCCTAAGCTGGTGTCACTGTTGGGCAGAAGCAGTTGTATGTCCCTTCATCCTTGGTCACTCCAGTACCAAAGACTGCCTTGTGCTAGCACAAGAGTTTGTGTGGCTGGGTGGGAAATGGAACTGGGGACTTAGTCCTAGCTGAAACTGATCCAACAGAAGCAAATAGAGATGAGCTCACTGGCCCCATTTGGCCTCATAATTGCTTTTGCCAACAAAAGGAGAAGTTGAGGTAGGTTTAGGAGCAAGAAGCAGCAGGACAAGGTAGAGCAACTGGCTTATTTGACCTTAAAATAAAGCTCTGGTGAACTATCAAGACCCCAGAAATAGGGTCTTGGGGGCAAAATCTTCCTTGTCAATTTGCATAGTACTCCAGCACAAGATTCCTGATGCTTTTAGTTGCTTCTCATTAATGCAAATAAGTAATATCTTTTGACAGTTTACTTTTTCTAACTACTTTTCCAGTGTTGCCAATGCTTCTGTCCTGCTCCCTTCTAAATACTTTAGGTTTAGTCTCCTTATTATTGCAGAAAGAAAAGTGATTGTAAGGGGATTTTGTGGACATTGAATATTATATTCCCATGTGAGTAGCAAAACAATATTTAGCAGGGCTCAGCATCTTTACAGTGCCTAAAAAAGTTGTGGAGTCCTCAACAGTTGAGTGGTTTCTTTCCACAAAGTCATAATTTTTAGTTAGGCAGCTGATGACATCTGGTGCCAAGATTACAGAAAGGGTTTTCAATGGTAGATGAAAACTGGTATCTATGCCATAGTTAGATGATGGAACTAGCTCAGGACTAGAATTATGCTTGCACTTTAGAGAACATATGCATGCCTTGCTAACTTTGAGATGCAATATCTTGTAAACTATAAGAGGAAACATTCCTTTTTTTTTCTTTTTTTTTTCTTTTTTTTTTCCCCTTTGCATTAATAATAGTAGTCATTTAACCATCACTTTGCATGGTTGTACCTCTTCGCAGAAAGTGGAGTAAATTCTATTACTTTAAGTCAACCTAAGTATTTTGAAATAACACTGGGAAACTGAAGAAAAAATTGCTTTTACTTAATTCATCTAAAACATGTACACAGAAACAAAGAAGTTAAGTAACTATCCAAGAGACATGTTGGGAACTAGTATCAGTCAAGATTAGAGTTCATAAGGCTCCTCGATCTCACACAGACCTCAGCAAATTCTGCTCTGCCTTCACTTGCTTGTCAAGTTATTTCAGAAAAGAATCCGGTATCATCGGCAGAAAAGTGCCCACCAGATGGTGCTGCATGATATCTAATGGACCCATGCCCCAGCAAGGAAGAAGAATAAAACCACCTGGTTTGGCTTTCGAGGTCCTGTTAAAAGGACTGCTGATAAGAAAGTTATCAAGTAATTGGAGCAGCACCCGGAATAATTGCTGAAGTGAACTATTTTTCTTAGAACTAGTGTAGTATTGTATAAGCAAATAGCTTTCTTCAGTTTTCCGTTGGTTTTGCCTATAGTCATAAGTCTGCTGAAACATGTAAATAAAAATGACAATTCTATTGAATAATGTATTTTAAAGATATTTACACATATATAAGCACACAAAAATCTATATTCAATATTACATCTCATATCTAACAACTGCAGTCAGGTACTGCTATTTTAGTAGGAGACAGTTTCCTTAAAAAATGTGGCCCATAACTGTTGATAAAAATTCCTCACATGATTTAGCCATTAACCATTTCAGTATGATAATTTGGACTTGTAAAATCCTGACGATTTTGTATTTAAATACAGATGTTTGTAATAATAGCAGAAACCACTGCTGTTGCTGCAGGAAGTCTGGTGTAATATATGACCTCGGCATGAACCTTATAATGTTGCACTTTGCACTTGTGATGAAAGATGCTGGCTAATGTGGCATATGCTACAATAATCTTATAAGGATGTGAACAAAAAAAAGAACAGCTTGTGGCTCCATAGCTTGTTGAAAATGAAAGAAAGGTGTCCAGACTATTATTGAGAAGTAACTACCTGGCAATAAATCCACAGCTGTAAATACAACCTGTCTCCAGAGTTTTAGATGGAAGTAACCTTAAGTGCACATTCAGGTACATTTCTGATCTGATCTTTTGTTTGTGCTTCCTAGCCTGCTAAAATTCCTTATTTTGGACAAATTTTATTGTGGATTTTGAAAGATTTTCAGTTGAAACACTCTTACTGATGGAGACCTCAAGTGGTGGCTGCCACTCAGGCTTCACCTACAGTGATGTTGGAGGGGAAAAAAGGCCCACCTGGGAGAGAACCATCTTTTCCTGCTTTACCATGAGCCTCGGACAGTCTCTGGTTAAAAACACAGACTTTTATTTTTTTTTAATGAAAGTGGCAAGAACGTCAGCTGAGGGGACTTGCTATTCATTTGTCCCTTTCAAATTTTCACTCACACACACTTACTCATGTCCTTGTGCTTCAAATGCGTGGTTATTTTATGCTTTTACAAAGCTTCGCTTTGAAAAGTCAGGTGTAGGTAGCATTATACATCTCACTAAAAGCCAGCTTGCTGAGCTGTACCCCATCTCATTCTTTGTTTGTAAAGGCCTCATAGAGGAATAGGAAGCTATTGAAAGTTTTGTGATCTCTTGGCAGTAAATGAACTTGAAATATGTAGGCTTGTGGATCTTTGTAGTTGTTGTCGTTCCAAAGAAGAGGGGATAAACCTCACCAATCTTAGACTTCAACATTTTAAAAACTGATTTTGCAAAATTTCCTCCTTTTCCCAGTGGACATTCACCATGGCATGGTGGATTCCTTCATTTTTTTGGATTCTCCCTTAGTTTTTCTTGCTGAAAGGCATATATATATATTTGCATGTCTTTTTGTCACTGATTTTCTAAGACGTGCTTATCGCTGTCTCTTCTCAGGAGAGAAAATATTTTCATTTCACTGTAGTACTATTTGACCTTTTCTCAACTCCCATTGCTAAATAGACAGGCTTTCTTTGTATCCATGTCTACTTTCACCAACATTTTTCTACCAATTGAGATTTTTCTAGTGGTTCTCAACAAACACAAAAAAGGAAAGATTTTGATTATAAGAGGATATCAATATCTCACAAAATACTGACAATTGGTGTTATGCTCTGTGTTCCTTTTTTGTCAAACCTTTGCCTTGATGAATATGCCAGTCATCTCCTTTCCAATCTATCAAATGGAAAGGCTGCAAAGTTTATCCTTCATCTAGTATATCTATTTGAGTGGAAGTAAACTTAAGTGTCCAACACTCGATCTGCACTAAATAATATATCTGGGGAAAGACTGTTATAATTTAAGCATTTGTTTCATTTATATCCTAAGACATATCACCATATTTTCCACTCCAACTCTGAATTTTTAAGAGATTGTTCATTTTTTCCCAAAATTTTAAAGTAAAAAGGAGGAAATCTCACAAAACTGAACTTATTTTGAAAGTTAATCTGTTGGTTTTAGCTAAGTTGAAATCAAAGATTCATTTTAGTTTGTTTCTCTCAGATGTCCTACTTGGCCAGTCACCATGGAAATGTGATTATTCACACTCTCACCAGTATCTTTTTGCTTTTAGCACTCTTATGTTCCCTTCACTTTTTTCTTTACAATGCATCTTTGGTTTCCTCTTCATCATCCTGTGACTATTTCATTCTCTACCACTAGGCATCAGCATTGCTCTCACTATTTTTAGCATATTTCACACACACACACACACAGATTTCTAGGTTGGAAGAGACCTCAAGATCATCGAGTCCAACCTCCGACCTAACACTAAGTACTCCACTAAACCATATCGCTAAGCTCTACATCTAAATGTCTTTTAAAGACCTCCAGGGATGGTGACTCCACCACCTCCCTGGGCAGCCCGTTCCAATGCTTAATAACCCTTTCGGTAAAGAAGTTCTTCCTAACATCCAACCTAAAACTCCCCTGTCGCAACTTTCGCCCATTCCCCCTCGTCCTGTCACCAGGCACGTGGGAGAACAGACCAACCCCCACCTCTCTACAGCCTCCTTTAAGGTAACTGTAGAGAGCGATAAGGTCGCTCCTGAGCCTCCTCTTCTCCAGGCTGAACAAGCCCAGCTCCCTCAGCCGCTCCTCGTAAGACTTGTTCTCCAGACCCCTCACCAGCTTGGTCGCCCTTCTCTGGACTCGCTCGAGCACGTCCATGTCCTTCCTGTAGCGAGGGGCCCAAAACTGAACACAGTACTCGAGGTGCGGCCTCACCAGAGCCGAGTACAGGGGCACAATCACTTCCCTAGACCTGCTGGCCACACTGCTTCTTATACAAGCCAGGATGCTGTTGGCCTTCTTGGCCACCTGGGCACACTGCTGGCTCATATTCAGCCGACTATCAACCAATACTCCCAGGTCCTTCTCGGCCAGGCAGCTTTCCAGCCACTCATCTCCCAGCCTGTAGCTCTGCTTGGGGTTGTTGCACCCCAGGTGCAGGACCCGGCACTTGGCCTTGTTGAACTTCATACAGTTGACCTCAGCCCATCGCTCCAGCCTATCCAGATCCTCCTGCAGAGCCTTCCTGCCCTTGAGCAGATCGACACACGCACTTAGCTTGGTGTCATCTGCAAACTTACTGAGGGTGCACTGGACGCCCTCATCCAGATCATCGATAAAGATATTAAAGAGGACCGGCCCCAGTACCGAGCCCTGGAGGACACCACTAGTGACCAGCCTCCAACCAGATTTGACTCCATTCACCACAACTCTTTGGGCCTGGCTATATCCAGCCAGTTTCTAACCCAGCGAAGCGTACGCCAGTCCAAGCCCCGAGCAGCCAGTTTCTTGAGGAGAATGTTGTGGGGAACGGTGTCAAAAGCCTTACTGAGGTCAAGGTAAACCACATCCACAGCCTTTCCCTCATCCACCAAGCGCGTCACTTTGTCATAGAAGGAGATCAGGTTCGTCAAGCAGGACCTGCCTTTCATAAACCCATGCTGACTGGGCTTGATCGCCTGCTAGCGATCCTAGCTAAGAAATTCTACTGTTTAACTTTAGCCTCAGCAAGGAAATGGTTCACTGGTAGAGTCCAAGACTTCAGTCTGCTTTTCTGTAACGAATGCTCTTGAACACCCTGAGACCAATGTTTTAAAGAAAATTCAAGGTGAATAATTACCTGATGTCTGCTAGATATGCGTATGGCCTGTGTGATGAACATACAAAAGAACAGTAGTACTTGGTGGTTTACAAGGAACAGTTTGCAAAAGCTTAAAAACCAAGTGTAAGCAAATTTAGGTACGGAGAGGATTGGAATAAAATGAGAAAATTTGGAACTAAGTATGTTTTACAAGATGCCAAATCCACAATTCTGTGTTTTAAAAAAATAAGGTTCTCCAGGCACATTGCACAAGATCATGAAGTAAGAGTTAAGAAACATCTGAAAAATTAGGGAACATTTCTGAAAATGCAAAAAAAAACACAAAGGGAACAAGTCTGAAAATCTAGTTATCTGAATTGTCTTACAATGGTTCTGGACCACTTTAGGTGCAGTTGGTTGAATGCTTAATAGTAATCTAGAAAAGATGTGATTTCTTTTTACTTATTTCTGTTCTCTTTCACAGAAAATTTCAGTTGATGGAGGCCATACCTTCTGTGATGATGCAGAAATACTTTTCGTTCTTGGAGTAATTAGGAGGAATTTTAAAAGAATATTGCCTTGTAGCCTCACAGTAGATGTCTTTGGACAGCTAGTGTTGACTGAACAAATGCTAGCTTACTGTAAGAGACTCAAAGGGAGTCTCTAGGTTAATAAACAAAAGCATCATATATGATGTAACCACAGCCTATAGATACTTACACAAGAAACAGAACATTTGAAACTTAGCTGACAAGACTAGTTAGCCTGCTGGGAGTAACCGGAGACCAGGATTCCCCAGAGATAAGGAAAAATGAAATGAGCCCTTGAAGTGTCTGAGCCTGAGCCTGCTGTTTGTCTCAGGCTGGCTCCCTGCAGAGCCACTTTTGGTGGCTCTGCATCTGCAGTGCAGGTGACCTGCACCTGGGCAACCTGGTGTTGAGCACAGTTGTGAGCCACCTGTGAGAAATGTTCCAGTGACCAGAAACTGAAACTAGACAAATTCAAGTAAAAACGTGATGTGTTTCTAAAAATTGAGTGCTGTTAACCGTTGAAACTACCTCATTGAACTAGCTTCTCTGTCAGTGGAAATATTTCTAGTAGAGTTAGATTTTTATTTTTATTTTTTTTTTCCTGAAAGAAAGCTGCTATTTGAGGCAGGAATTAATTCAAGGGAATCAGTGACCTGTGGTGTGCAGAAAGGCAGAGCAGATGATCAAAATGTCCTCGTCTGACTTTGCAGGTTACGAATCCTTCCCGATAGTTTCTTTGGGCAGGTGTTTTTCTATTGCAGTTCTTGTTCATTTTGAAAAGCAATGAAAGCACTTTAAGTGATTCTTTGAAAATTTAAAATATTTGCCCTGTAATTCATTTCTAAATGAAAAAAAGGCTTTGTTTTCAAAAATTATTCTGATTATTCTTTTACCGGGTATAACTAGTGAATGCAAAAAGTAGTTATATTCTCAAGCACGATATCTGTTTATCATTAAATTTATTCTACTATTCTTTTTTTTAAAAAAAGTTTTTTTATTTTATGTAAAATATGTTTATGATAAGATTTTTATACTAGTTCCACTGTGTTATTTCATATATATTGAAGTGTAAGGTTTTATGTAATAGCATATTTAACAACTTCAAAAACTATTTCACTAAGAAACCAATATCTCATATGGTTGTTATACTCTGTCATGTCAGTGGTTTTTTAGTAATTTTTTACAAGATGATTTATCATTTAAAATGATGGAATAACTTTAAGTGTAGAAATGCTTAAAATCCTTGACTGTATGCAGAAAACTACCTACACATGACAGCTGTCCAAGGACAAGCACCATTCCCTGGTAAATATACAGCCCATTGAATATATTTTATTTGGAAATAACCTTAATGCTTGAATGGTCCATGGGTCACTTTGAAGTGTTCATGGTAACCATATTTATGAAAATGTTAGGAAGTGTGGAACATCTAGCCTTAGGGAATAATGAGCTTGTCTGTAGGAACTGATACAGGAACTCATGCTTTCAACCCAACACACCCTCCACGTTGCTCTGACATGTCTTGCCTCTGCAGGATGGTAGCTGCCTGTGTTAGCAGAGCCCTGGGCCTGAGTGCATGTCTCCCTTGCAGGCGCAGCCAGTGCTAATGCAGTTACGTGGCTTCTGGACTGCTGTTTGCACGCAGCTGCCTTGAAGCATGGGCAGAGTAAACACACAGTTGCACCCATCTGGATAGATTTGCCCTGTGGTACCGAAAAGGGAGGTACCAGAGCAGTCTTACAATAGCAGCCAAGTCCATCCGTCCACCCTTTGGTGTTCTCCCTCCTCCCCCCAGCTTCTGACTTTGCTCTGATTCATATGGAACTTGTAAAGCTGATGATTGAAATTATATAATATTGCTTCCTGATACAGCAGGAGACTGATCTTGATGACGGAAAACATCCCTTGTCTTTTGTCCTACAGGATTTGTTGCTATGACTTAGCCAATGTCAGTGTGCTCAAATGCAGTTAGAAGAAAGCCTTGGTATTTTTGTTGGCACGCACACGCGTCACAGACCCCCTGCCACATGAGCAAACACAGCTTTGAGCGTGCTGGTGCCTCGCTGGAAGTTGGGAAGGTCTTTCAGGGTAACCTCACAGCAACTTATCAAGGACGTGCAAGCCTCCAAATAGTTGCAATTACCCACCTAATTGAATAAAATGCGTGTTTTTTGATCTGTGTGTTACAGAAGAAACTGTGGATAACTGTGTGAGTGCGTATGTGTGCGAGAAAATGAATTTTGCTGCAAACGTATGCTTTGAGCTATTCTTTCACAGCAGGGACTTCAAATTCATTTGGTCCACTTACTACTGAACTGGCCATGAAAGTAAAAAAATAAAATTACTTCAATTTAGTAGTCTTGCAGACACAATGGCCTCCTCCAGGGTTGGCTCTGTATCCCACCATGCGAAGGGTGCCTAGGATCACCCTCTCTCTGTGTGCTGCTTGGAAATCGTTTGCTGTTCTTCATTCCAAAGTACAAGGCCTCCATATTGCCCTATCCCACTCTCACCTGGCTTTTGTCTTTTGTTTTTGGGGAGGGGGGAGAAAACTGATTGACTGGAAGGGAGGGGATCTTTTCTCACCTGACATTCCTGAGCTTCTGATAGCGGCACCTTAAAAAAAAAGTCACAGGTTCACTTGCCTCTCCAGAGGCTCCTTCTTTATCCTTTTTATAGGAGAGGGATCGCCATGTTATCAAGCTTTGATGATTCCCTTTTGTTCTAAAGGCCCATACCTCGAGAAAGTCGATTGTGAGGATTGACACCAGGAAAATTATCAGATTGAGTTGTCATCGCTTTGCAATGCAATCCAGTTTTGTTTAGTTGAGCATCAGATGTATCATGAAATTAGACTTCATAAAGCATTTATCAGGTCATTTCTAACGTTATTCCATAGCTGTCTAATCTTTATAGGGAGATTTTCTTCCTCTCCCTGGGTCCAATTTAATTAAACACAAAAATAGTCTGGATTTTGTAGGACAGAAGCCCTAAAAATTTAATTTTTTAGGGCTTCTGGACATTAAAAAAAATTGAATCAGGCACCTCATGAGTGCATTGGTCCTTCCTCTGCAGATCTCCTTAAATTCGTCAGATGACAGCATAATTTCCAGTTACTGCTGCTTGGTTGGAAAAGGGTAGGTCACACAGAAAATTGATATAGGTACAATTACTAAGATACAGAATATCACTGTGACACAATTATGAACTTTTAATTACAGCAAAACAGATAGGTTTAGCAAATGCACACCAGTGGAATGTAGCATATTATGCACACAAACCTTCTGCTGTCCTCCCCTTCCTCTGATGCTGTACTCATCTTTCCACTGCCACTTTTTGTCCTCATGTGGATGGTTTCAGTACCAGGCATGGCTACATGAAGTCATCAGATACTGGGTCCTGAGTGGAGAGGGGTGTGGTGATGATGGTTTCTTCTTTCTCACTTTAGGACCTTCTTGGCCTCATTTCTGCATGTTTGTTAATGTGCTGTGCACTGTGCTCTTTCCTCAATGGTTCACAAGCCCAATTTGTGTTTGAATTTGATGTATATGAGGCATGCTATGTTTTGGACACTTGTTGTCTGCTCACATTGTTAACCCTAAAACTGTTTCTGCTGAACTCCCAGGATTTGCTGAACTCCCAAGGCTGCATTCATCTGACTCCAGTAACTGGGGGCAGCTGTTTATAGCCCTGGGATCTCCTGTGACACCTTTCCCTGCCTCCACTGCTTCAGGCTGGGCCTAGGTTCTGAGTGAGGCCCAACTCAGCACTGTAAGTTTGGTCACATCCGATCTATTCAATAAGCATGGTCATGGATGCACGAATAACACAATGTACCTTCACTCTAGTGTATTAATGAACTGTTTTTATACTATTTTCTTACTTTTTGGTGGAATTTGAGTGACTCTAGTCATACGTACCCTCATTATGATTGGTATAAAATGTTCTCACTTTTGCCTTAAAGGTATGGGCTTAGGGCAATTCAGAGTGAGAGGTGGTCGCACATTGAGGGAAGGTAGCCCTTGGGATGGAGGTGTGTCTTGGCATTATAAAGAGATTTACATGAGCAAAGTTCACCCCGAGGACATGATTTTGTTATCAGTTTGGCTCAGGGCTGGCTGTGCAGTTTATCAACTCTGTAGTACATCAAGATCCACGTTCCTGTGGTGGTATCACCGGGCCGGCCACGGTGTCTCCACCCCACTCCGCCTCTGTGCTTTTTCTCTCAGAGTCAGCACACCAAGCTCCCCTGGTGCTGCCAAAACCTCAGGTTGCAGGAGATGTTTCCAAGGGGACTTTCACAGAGCAGATTCCTTGCATATCTGCCACATCTCACCTTGGAAGTTTCTTCAGCACTGAACCCTCTCTTAAGATGTGGCCATAGCTTCAGTCTCAGTAAGCCGCCTTCAGCAATTATTCCACAGAATGCTTCAGAGCAGAGTAGGAAGTTTATTAACAAGCATAATGCCCGTTTTTGTTTTTCAACAGGAGATTCATTGTGCCCTTTTCACAGCCAGCAGACAAAAACAGAATCTCTCATTCAATGCTCCCTGTGGAGATATACAGACACTTGCTAGTAAAATGTAACATAACCAAATATTAAAAAAGAATACATTTTCTTGAAAAAGTAGGGAGAATTTGTTAATAACTAGGCACAATTATAGCCAGCTCTAATAGTTCAGAAAATCATTGCTTTGCAGGATTATTTGTCTGCCTTTTTATGCTGCCATAATATTGCTAGCATCCTCCTGATCTACACTGGGATGGGTGCTAGCAGATTCTGGCTGCCTGAGTTCAGCAGTGCTGCTGGCTTACTTTGCTCCAGAGAATGGGGAATGGACTCTTAAATGCTCCTGCTGTAACTAAAACATTAAACACAGCTTCTAACCCTGCTACACAAATAACAATGGTATGATTCTATTCATGAGACTTTAAATTTCTCCACTGACTAAGAAGTATGTTAAAAAAGTAGTTTTCAAGTCAACTTTAGGCTGTTACAAAGCACACCTCTATGTCATGGAATTTTGCTAAGAGATTCTTGATATTGCTGTCACTGAGGGCTTTGCTTCCAAGTTTGGTGAGATGAAGCTGTATTTTTTCTGCCTTCTTTAGGACAGGAACAACAGTTATCCCAGAAAGCACCAATGGTCACTGTACTATCCGTAAGTATATTAAAAATGCCTGCTTTCCAGAAGGTGTATCTAAGCCATTACAAGGTGTAGTATTGAGGATTGCTGTGAGGATACTAATGAAAATTCTGACAGCCATGAATCCGAAGAACATAATATCTGAATACAGCAAGCAGTGGAATAGTTGCATATTTCAAATGACATGACACTCATTGAAGAGCTTTTCTTCTGTTTGGAAACAGGATAAAATGCTGTATGCTTGCTCTGGAATTTGGGCTCTGAACAGGGACTGTGAGTTGGAGCATTCACAAAGTGCATGGATAGTTTTTGAGGAAAGAAAAATGACAAATAAAACTTTCTAATCCTTCTACACCTCTAGTAATAATCTCTATCCATTTCTAGGGGCAAAGCAAAATAGCAATGCAACTCACTTTAGAGATTTTTTTTCATGCTTCAGAGAAAGGTGGATTTTCTACAATTTCTATAATAATTTTAAAATGGTATCGTTGCTAGAAGAAAAAGATTTTAGTCAGCAAATGAGAAAAGTTTTGCAGACTTTCTCAGCTGTGAGCTAGCTCTCTTTTCATGTAATTTATGCTCTGAATATGAGGGGGGATTTTCAGAGGAGCTTATTGTCTGGGTGCCAGACTACCCATTTACTTAGTTTTTGGGTTCCCTCTGCCAAGTGCAGCCCCAGCGTAGGATCCTGAAACCCTCCATAAAACGTCCTGTAAATTAAATACCTGAAAGTGACCAGGCTGAGAACAAGGCAATAGGGAGTGATGAGAATTGTGGTGAGTTTGCTACTCCTTTCAGGCATCATAATAAAGTATTTTAAAGAGCCAGAGAGTTGGCAAAGCCTGTGCATCTGTGTTCTGTTCCTGAGTACACATGGAATCTGCTCTGTGTGGACTTTTAAAGTTGTGGCTTTTGTTTTACAGTAGAACTAAACTTCTACAGCTGCTAGAACTATTCTCTGGTCCATGGTGAGTGGATGCAGGGTGAGTGGATATGCCCTTTCCCTCTGTCTCTCCCTCCTCCCCTGCACAATTAACCATTGCATTGTTGCTTTTTATTGCGGGGGTCTGAAATCTAGGTGAGCCCACCAGTCATGTAGTGTAGACCACCCTCCAAACTGTGATTTGGGTGCTCTCCTAGACTGCAGGAGATACAGGTTTAAAGATTCCTAGGCTAAAAAGGTCTCCCCCTTTTTACACATTAGTGCTTGAATGTAAAGCAGCCTCTGCATAGCTCTATGCAGTCAGGATGCATGTTTTGGCCCATCTATCCAAACATAAAACCACAGGTACATAGGAAAAGTGCCAGCAAGTGGCTACATATTGCTACCTAGACTTGAAGCACTCACTGAAAATTGGAAGTAATTTTAACATCTCAATAATCAATCATCAGAGGTTTTTAACTAAGAAGACTCTTTTGAGGCAGGGAAGATGATTGATGTTACCTCAAGAGCCATCTGAGAACCACTGTGGATTTCTAGAGTCAAGACTTATGGCTAAGATTTCATATTTTGATTAAAGGCTGATTAAAGAATCCAGAGGATGTGAAAGGGAGTGTTGCTTCTAAAAACTTTTAAGTTGTGGCTAATGAGAATAAGCACAGAATATGTTGCTGGTATTTACGTGCTAATACTGTAGCTCGAGTTAACTTTATTCTCTTCTTGATTTAATTTGTTGAAAAAAATAATCTATATTCCTTAAAGCAGAACTGTATGGATGCCTGCAGTTATCAGAATTCCTACACTTCACAGAGCAGAGCATTTCCTTGTCTAGTTCAGCATTTATCTTAATAAAATGACAGAAAGATAACCTCTCCAAATTTCATTATGGTGTTCTTTTAATTTTATTCTGAGGTTCATGTAATAAAATGCATCATATCAGCTTCAGTACTGCAATCACTACTGCTTCAGGGCCTGCTGAACTTCCAGAGGCTTCTTATTTAGCTTCTCATGAAATGATACTTCCTATGGGACTGAAGCCTCAAGCAGGGTGCCCAGTTCTTGATTTAGGACTTACTTTTTCTTAGAAGTGCTTGGGAAGAAAGAGATGATTGATGTGAAGCCATAGCAAGGCATGTAATGTCAGTTGCTTGCTTTTCTCCTGCTCTTTCCTCTCTCCTGTCTCAGGGCAGCCAGAGATGCTCCTGAGCCTCTGGTGGTCACCTCGAAATGAGGTATGTACCAAAACAACGGATTTACCTGTTCTTAAATGACATGTGGAACATAAGTGGAAAAAAAATAAAAATATTTAAAAGCCTTGTGCTGTTTTCTGATTGGGAACTCAACCGTAAGTCAGGAAGTTATTTGTTTTAAGAATTACTAACAGAGCCTTAGGCTGACTTTCTTGCATGTTGCTGCATAAACACTGATAAAGCACATAATTATAATAAACATGTTTTACTAAGCTCTAACCTGGTGCTAATGCTAGTAGTTTGATTGATTTGATCAGGAAGCTGGTCTAGTCTGGTATTGCTGAAAAAATGGCCCTTTATTATGATGATTGCTTTTTATTTGTTTGTTTATTTATTCATTTAGAGCTGACGTTGCACACATGGCTGGATGGTGAAAATGTCTACGAAATGAAATTAATCAATTGATACTTGCATGTTTTAGTTTGGTATGGAAGAATTGTAACTGCACTTTCAATTAAAGTCACTTACACTTAAAGCTACTAATAAATCTTTAGGCAAAACTGAACAATAGCAATTTTTTGTAAAAGAAAAACATGACTTGAGAAGTCACAGGATTGTTTGGGATTAATTGCACTAATGTTTTTGCTTGAATGTACTCATCCTATCCTGGTGCAGTATTGCACAGAGTGAAACAAGGACATCGTGCCTAATTGGAAAACTCATGCCAGAATATATCTTATTAGAAGTGAATTAAAAATGTCAGAGAAAATGAATCATTTCCTAAATTAATTATTGTATCACTTGCTAACTGTCATTAAAATCTTGTTTACTTGATCCAGCGACAAAGCTAATGAAGAAGAAATATGTGCTTCTAAAACTAATGAATATTTTAAGCACTTTGTTCCTTTAACATCTTTCTCTATTGGTTTAGCAGACAACTGCAGCATCATGCCATTCTCTCCCGGACAGAGAAGCCTTTGGTGACCCAGCACAGAGCAGAAAGGCAGTCACAGCTCTGTCGGAAAGCTGGAGGGCGAGGGCAGGTTTTCCTCATTGCTGGTACATGGCTAAAGCCACAGATTAGTAGCAAATTGGAACAATCAGTTACTAACTTAAATACAAGTCTAACACTATGGAAATAGCAAAAGTCCTATCTCCATGCTTGCCTATTTAAAATGTTCTTATTCCAGGATATGCAATGTCAATGCCAACTCTTTCAACAGGTGTGTTTTCACAGGGGGAAAATAGTTATTGTGACACTTATTTTTCCACTCTGTGTAGTATAAAGAAGGTGTCCTGAAAAAAAAACACACCACACTCACAGTGGGGAGGTGGCCAGAAGAAATTCAAATGCCAGCAGTCACCTCTTTTTTGTTATAAACAAGTTCCTTTCCTGTGCCCATCCTTATCCTCTCTGATTGCCTTGTAAAATATTCCTCTTGCCAGTCAAATCATACAGTCTCTTTCAGGATATTTTGTCCATATTTTGGGTGGAGATTTTAGTCTGCTAATTTATCTATATTTGATTATTTTCATAAGATTTTAGACTTTTTTTTTTTAAATCACAAAAATAGGTGTAGCAAGGAAGATCTCTTTACATCCAGTTCTGCAGTGTATCCAAACATAAATAATGCAGCCCTTAAAGCAACCTGACTTACCCTTTATTACATTTGCAGAATCATTTAAAAGCACATTCTGTTACTATTCCTTGTTCTTTTCCCAAACCCTCCCCCCTCCAAAAAAAAAGTCACGCAACCCCTCTCTCCTCAGCCTTACAGGTACTGCTTATTGCTTTCTGAATCATTTTTAAAAGATTGGTTGTTATTTTGAGCCTGGTGGTCAAACTAAAGGTGTTCTTCACACTAATTTTTGTAAGAATAATTTAAAGTATTTTTTACCTAAGAGATTATTTCTGTACCACACACGTTTCATCTTGTAAGTATCTTTAGTGTTTAGTGCAAATGTCTTCATCAACACTGGCTCTGATGCTTTTCATTTGGTGAAGATCTTACCGTAAATTTTGTACATGTTTGTGGACGTATTGTGAAGTTGAATTTGAAGAGAACAATGTAATATGAAGCAAGAATATTGTAGGCTGTTCATTATCAAGATAAGAATTGCAAATCAGTGTAGGTGTTGCACACTGAAAAACAGAAACTTTGGTCATTACTTATAGTACAACAGGAAGGAGATCCTCATGATGTAAGTACAACGCAGTAACTAATGGGATCTGAAGCGCCTGCATTGTCTGTGCCATAGGGTTGGGGTATGGAAATGTCTGGCAAATTAAAGAATCATGGCCCTTTTTGATGTGTCTCACCAGATAAACCTAGAAGTTATACTCAGAGATGTAGCTGCTTTCAGAATCAAGGAATCAAGAGAATGGCTTACAAAGCCAAGAGCAGCACCCAATCAGGCTTTCATCTGATGGCAATCACAGTCTGCCCTCTCCTGAGAGCCTCGCAATGCTGTGCTTGCATGTGAGGACAGAGACAGCTAATGAGCACTGTGGCAGAAGTAGGGCTTGAACTGTAGGAGCATTCAAGGTTTGAACTACAAAGCGTATTACAGGCTATTTCTACATTGGTTTCAGAGAGCAGTGGTTTTTATCCCATTCACTTTCTATATTCCACTGTGCAGCATTTTTATAAGCCTCCAGGATGTTACCAAGATTGCTCTAACCCAGAACTTGTGGGATTTTCAGGTTGAAAGCAATTTTTGTTTTATTGAATAAATGAGAATAACAGAATGCTTTTCCCTGTGAAGCTTGTCAACATGCATTTACACAAATTAGTTTGGAAATTTCTTTGCTCATTAATGGAATGGAAAAATTGTTTTAAAGTGCTCAGCTTTTCATTAATCTGGGGAATGTACTGTTTTGGTTTTTTTTTGTTTTTTTTTGGATTTTTTGTATGTCATCATCTTGACTGCTTTCAGTAAAACAAATGCAGAATTGAAGAGCAGAGTTTTAGAGATGTCTATGTACTGTCCCCAGAGGCTTTAAATGGAGCTCTGGCTGCTTGATATAGCTGAGAACGGCCACTTAATTGTGCTTCAGAGACTGATACTTCTGCATGAAATTTGAAAAAAAAGAGACTGGGGGTCTTAATATTTACTAGTGAAAAACAGTCTCTTAATAGCATTTGTACATGCACAGAAGCACACGCACAAATATGCTCCGTTCACAATGACCAGAGTGAAAGCTAGTAACATAGTCCATATTTTAGTAAGTATAAAATAGCAGAGAACAATCCCTTGAATGAGAAATAAAAATTGTAAACAAGAGTAATATTAATTAAATGATTAACATTGCATGTATGTAAGTGTAGAAAGCAGCGTGGTGCCCAGCTAACATTAAGTGATTACTGTGTCAACCAGTATTATTCCTTAGCTCCCTTCTCCCTGAGTCTCTTTTGGATTGGTGCAAACTATCACTTTCAAAGTGGAAGCCTTTCATTTCCAACAAACCAGCAGTTTCCAACCAAAAGGAAATATTCCATCCACAGGAAAGTTGTGTCCTTTCTGATGGCAAACATTTCAGACGTAGCCCTTATTTGTTTGATGTTTGTACTACGCCTTGGTAAAAAGGATTGATCCCTCATCAACAAATATTGCTGCAGGACTGAAGTAATGACAGTGCATTGAGAGACTTTCCTAGGTCCTCCTACGTGGGCTGTGGAGTGACTTTCTGAGCTATTCACCTTGGTTTTACTACCAGTTGTATCAGCACAGGACACTTCGTGTTGTACTGTTAAAAATATGAGTTAGTATCCACAGTCTCTGGTAGACACTGCAGACACATTGCATGGGGCCACACAACAGTTCAGAAACTTGTGCATTTTTGTCTCACTTAGAGAGGAGACTTCCCCACACGTCTACCCCACAAAGCCATGTTCCTGAAATTGGAAATGTGAGGATATGCCACAAGGTAGCTGGAGGTGCAGCCTGCACTTTCCACATGTGCTGCATTCATTCCTCCCAAGTGCAGCGTTTCGTAAAATGTCACGGAGATATTTGAAAAATACCATGCTATTGCATATATCTCATCAGATACTGGTTTGGGAAGACTAATAATTCTCTGTAATTAACTGCAATTGAAGCTACAACAGCTTCTCTTTAAACCCTGTGTAAGTTTGTCTAGCAAAATTGAAGTGGCCTGAAATCTGACAGCTCGGCAGAATATATTTAATTTCCCTATCATTTCTACGCAAAGCAATTGCTCTAATCACGTCAGCAAAATGTCTGTGCAGAATATGGATGATAATCTCATTTGATTTTACTTGAACCCATCTCTAAATGCATACTTGTACCTTGCAGATTTTGTTGAGATCACAATGAACCCATTGTTTTCTAGAGAGAAAGAAAATGTTATTCTGAATGGCAGTGTACTTCACCTTTCCTATCTGCTGTCCATAGGCATTTCATGGAAAACTTAGTTCTTGCACATTGTAAACTCTCTCATTGGATTTGACCACAATTTGGGATCTGATATTTGTGGTAAATACAGATTGCATGGGGAAAAATGCACATGCATATTTAAGCACTATTTGGAATCAACAATGCCTGGGAACATCTAGGATTCTTGTATTGCTAAGAAGCTACTATTGTTATGTTTCCTTTTATGCCTTCCACAGATTAGTGAGGCAGCTGAGTGCACTTTTATTCCCAAAAAGAGATCCTGGAAAAGCACTATCAAATCCAGATGAGTGGCACTTTATGTGGTAAACAGCCACCCAACAGAGAGCACGATTAGTGAAGAGTATACTAGTCCAAAAGTTCAGAGCATGCTAAAGACCAAACCCATCAGAGAACAGCTGGGGAGATGCACAAGGCCCTTTTCACCTCAATTTTCTTTCTGAAAGAATTGAACGGCAATTATTTAGTTGTTGAATAAATGTTCTTTTTTTTTCAGTGAACGAAATGTTGATGATACTCTGGTGCACACTCATGGGAAACCTTCTACTTGTAGATGTACAGGGCCATGGAGACAAACGATGTGCACATGAATAGAGATGGTTCTGCAGATTATGGTCCCTCTCCACCAAATGCTACGGGGAAGGTATGGACAGCTGATCTTCAAATATCACAGCCTGCTGCTGGCTGGACAGCCTGCCAGGCACCATCTCGCGTGCCTCCTGTAGAAGAAGGCTAGATCCGTTCTCCAGGGAAGATGAGTTTGGTTTGATGTAAACAATTTCATACCTGTTCCAAAATTGAAACATCCTTCTTTACACAGTCCTAAATTGTTAGGGGGGAAAAAAAAAAAAAGTACTTGTCAAATGCCTAACGGTCTGTATAAGAGTATTGAAAGGAAGTATAAGCAGGAATTAGTTTGAAAACATTGCCTCTATAATGGCATTAAGCCTAGGCAGTATAGGACAGGCCAAATGTAGTTGGAAGCCCTTTGAAGTGGAAGGAAAAGTCCTCTGAGCTTCTGTTGCCTTAGGACCGGCCACAGAACGGGGAAGTCAGAGCCCACTGCACTGGAAGATTGCAAATGTCTCATTTACTCTCCGCTCATTACATCCACTACTGAATGTTGAAAGTCTCCACTGAGAGCAGGCAGTTAATTTCTTGGAAAAGCCCGAACTGCCCATTTCTATTTATAAATCCCTAGCAGACTCCAGGAGTGAGAGGAGGCGAGCCCGAGCTCTCATTTTTTATAGTTCCTCTATTACAATTTGCGCCAGATGAGGCTCTGTCTCCCCTTGGGAAAGCAGCCCGACTTTCTACTTTTGGTTGCGTACTGCAAAATTTCCTTGGTTTTCTATCAGAGGAAGCTGCTTGCTTAAACAAGGGCTATTTAGGACCAAAGACAGGACCACCACTGAAGATGCTGCAGTACCAAGAAAGGGATGTCACCCTGTATGAAATACCGTGGCTCTCATGACACAGTGCTCTGCTCTTTGGCTGTAAAGCTCTGGAAAGCATATCTTTCCAGAGAGAAAGAAAGGTTTAAGTGCATCTGGAAAGCAGAACTGCTGAGGAGGCGGTGGGCAAAAAGCAGCCTTCAGAAAAGAGAAGATTCAGGAACATGCCCAAGCTCCTGCCTCTCTGCAGCTGGGACACCTGATGGGAAGTCAGGAACACCAAAGCCATTGAATGGGTAAAGAGCCAACTAAAGGGAGAAATAGTAAATGAACCAGCAGCGACCAGTGCCACATCTAGGGAATGATGTGGTTCAAACTGGTGTCTGGCACCGCATTCTGCCCAGTTTCACTGGTTTCGGTTCATCTGAAATGCACGTGGAGAAAGGCACTAGTGGAAGGCCCTTGACTTTTAGACGGTTTCTTCTGAAAAGTCCAACAAGTATGAATCGATACCTCCTATACAGCTCATATCTAACATTTACAAGTCTGCCACAAAGAGTGTTTATCATATTAAGCTACAACTTTTTGAGAAGGGAAACTTTTATTTTATTTATTTTTACATAAGAGTCTTAACTCTTACCTCTTTAAATAAGAGTACAATTTAAGCATCAGTTAGTGAGATGATTAATTATGAAGCTGGTTTGGTACCATGTAAAAAAAAAAAAGGGCACTAACGCAAGCACCACAGAACTGTTTGCTTCTAATATAAGAAAAGACTTACACATAGGTATGATACCAAACCCTGCTACTGGGAAGACTCAAGAGTTGTTATTCTGGGGACTTCGCAGTATTAATTAGGAAATGTCTATTCATGAATATGGTAAGTTATAAACCTGTTGAAGCAAAATGATATTACTTGTGGGGTTTTGTTGCCTACTGGTATGGAATTTCACAGTTTTGCCAGTAGTATTTACCAATATCTGCCAATAGCCCATGTCTCTTTTTTTTTCTACCCGTATTTCCAGTAACAGAATTAGAGCAAATTCTTCTGCCCTGTTTGTCTCTTTCAATGTCTCTCCTTCAAAGACAGCCTTCACGGCTTGATGTGTCCAAACGCCCTGGGACTTGGTGCATGTGAGGAGGGAGCAGGCAAGCCTGGCAGGCGGCCAGGGAACTTACAGGGTGGAAGGAAGTCTTTCCTGGAGGCCCCAGGGAGCTCTCTGCAGAAATCTTGGCAGCTGCCGAGCTCAACTGAAAGCTGACTTGAGAGAAAGGGTATCTTCGCTCAAGGGGGAGAGGTTTGCAAGCCCACTTTATTTCTTGTTATTTTGTGTTTTCTCTGTTCTAAAACGTTAATTTGTCATTTCTGGTTTTGTTTATATCCTAGCAAAACCTGGCTTTGGAGTTCAAAAGTTGTTTTGACTTTTTTTCAAGCACACACGGTAATGAGAAGATCCAGCTTGGCCCAAAACTCCACCTCGGATCTCCGGCTGGCTTAAAGGTCATACTTCCCATCACAAACAAGATGAGCTCGTTCAAGGAAAAAAGGCAAAACTGAGAAAGAGAAGTGGGTTGTCACGTTCTGCCCACTGAAGCTCTGGGTTCCTGACAGCTCACCACCAGCCTATTCAAATAAGATTAAATAAAGCTCAATTAGTGCTTGTTATTTTTGATAGATTTAGTGCTGAAATCTCACAGACAATTACATAGAAACTTGCATTATTCATCTTTTTCTTTTTTTTTTTTTTTAAATCTAATACTTGTTATTGCTAAAATCAAACCTCATCCATCTCAGCAGAGCAACAGCAAAATGAAGCATGGTGCTCAGAAATACCACTTGGAGAAATATTTCTAGCTGTTCATGTATCTTTAAAACTCATTTCTCTGCTTTATAGACTTTATAGAGAAGTATTGACTGTGCTGTACTTTTGTTATCCTGATTCTTACTGACCACATATATCACTGACATCAAACTTGCATTGCTACATGTCATTATGACAACATGGGCTAAATTGCCTAAAACAAGTTTTGCACACAATCCAAATGTTCTAATCTAACAACAACAAAAAAATTGTCTTTTATTTTTGTTTCTATTTAACAAACATGATCAGTATAACTTCCTGGGAAATTAGGTTTCAGTATTTTCAGCTTTCCCACAGTTCAGAATAAGGCAAGCATTAGCAAATTAGCACAGGACAATTTCAATATACAAGTTTAATAAAGTTTAAATGCAGATTTTATCCTGACAGATAGCTGTTAAATTAACAACAAATTACAGATATGTGAAATCATTAATGAATTATTTCATGTTAATATTTTAAAGGCAGTAAAACAAAGGATACAGATGATTGACTGTACATATGCTTCCTACAGGTGACAGCTGCTAGCTGTGCACACATATCACAAGACCAGAACAGGCCACTTGAGACATGTGTCAGATCCTGCATTTCTCTGAGCTTGTAGCATGCCAGAAGCACGCGGTAGGGCTTCAAAAGAGGTCTTTTTCTGGAAAAGTCACTTCAATTTTTTTCATTTTTTTTTCCCCAGTATAATGATTCTATTTATTTGCCTCAGCAGTTCCTGTAGGTTGGAAGGTTATCCAGCTAGCTTGTGTGTCCGAGCCCTGATGGTCGTCCCCTGCATGGGAGTTGTAAGTTGTTATACGTATGTTGGGTGGTGCTGACATCTGCATGGTTAGTATATGGAATGTAAATACATGATGTAGTGTCACATGCTCTGGGTTGCTCGATGGCTGGCCTGGCCCCTTGCTCTCAGTTCATACCTGTCAAAGAGAGTCTCTCTGGAGGCTTGCGCTGCAAGCTGAAGACTGAGCGTGAACCATGACTTCTGGATTCCTGTTGTAGCTGTCTACACATCTTTACGTACCTTTGAGACTCCTTTTTCCTCCTCTGCATTGTGGATAAGTGACTGCTCATCCAATTAATGTGGGAAGGGAAATTAGGAACCATCCAACTTCAAAACAACTCTTTGTTTCCACTTCATCCAGCATTAACCTAGCCTACCTCTGTAGGGAGCCATAATGCTTTCCTAACCACAACGCTTACTTAGAGTAGCTTGCAGTGCTGGTTTAACATCTCAGATGTTCCATGTGCACTTTGAGACTTCTGTGAAGCTATGTACAGGATTTCTGAGTCATTTGCTACTTGGCAGGTAAAAATTATTTTGCAATTGTATCTTGTTTGCTATTTTATATTACCAGACATAAAATATTTTTGTAGGTCCCTCCCAACTGAACTACTCTAATTTCTAATAATTTCTAATTTCTAATTCTTAATTCCTAATTTCTAAGTGTATTATAGCCTTCTGTCTTCACTGACTCTGTCTTCCTCAGACTGTATTCTTACATTCAGACTCTTCATGTTACGATTTATTTTAAAGCAGCACTGTGGGAATCTGTTTCAGGGAGTCACTGGACCATCCTGCCAGAACAAATTGTCACCACAACGGGGGGTGAATCTGACTTGCTGAAGCCAGCACTGTTTGAAGTGGATTGGGCTTTGATTAAAAGCAGTTGGCTGAAGTTTCTGTAAATGAACCCATGGAAGCACAGAAATTGTAAACTGTGATATGTACATATGAACTATGGGAAAAAACGTGCATTTTCTCCCAGAATACCCATGTTATGTTCAAATACTCATAAAATACTCGTAACTGGGAACCGAAAATTCTTTCCAATGTAGAAAGTGAGATATTTCTGAAAAATAGCTTAACATTGTTTTCTGGGAGAACACAAGGAAAACTGAAGAGGTACGGAGAAGAGTTTGATGTTAATACTAGCAGTCGCAGTATTAACAGGATGAAAATGGAAATTGTAACAAACTGTTGCGGAGAGACCATGTAGGATTTGTTAAGACCTTGTGATAAATGGCTCCCAGACTCAGTGGAGAGGTGCATGTTTTGCCATCTCCTTCTTCCTAGAGTAGAGACACCAGCTTTACTTGGTTTAGGTGGAAAAGTGATTCATTTTCCTTGAGTTGCACCTTGGCTGTATAAAGCACCAGAAACTTCACACTGAAAGATATGAGAGCTAACCAAGGAGTTTACCCACCAGTCTGCAGAGATGTGACTCTTCTGCCCTTTTCCTCCTTGTACTGAGCCCACAGTCAGCCAACTCCAGCTCTGCGCTGCATTAATACTGTGGAACAGTCTTTACCAATTAACAGGAGTGAAGAAAAAAGGATTTCACAAACTTAGTAAAAGGATTTTCAAAATCTTTAGGACAAGGACAGGAATCCTCATTCCCCACTGCTATGGCAGTCCTTTAACTGGTGGCAATATTGACTTGTCTCCTGTGTAAGCAAAGAATTTAGGAAAGGAAAGCCTGTGAAGTCGGTCTGGATTCTTGCAGTCTGCTTTCCCTTTGAGCTGCTCCACAGGACTGCTCACTGCGGAGACAACTGACGCATAATTCTAGCAGAGTTCAGAGCTGAGCTAAGAAAACGCAAGGCACCAAGAGTTCCCACATGCCATGTAATTGTCGCGTATCCCAAGAGCTGGGCAGTGTAATTGGTTTGAAGAATGACAGAACAAGACACCGAACAACCAGCTTCTGACGGCTACAGCGCCGCGCTCCTGGCTTACTGCCCAGATTGCCGGTAGAGCCCACAGCTCCTCCTAGATAACCCTGGAAACAAAATGCCGTTTAGTGTTGGGTCATTTGCGAGCAAAGCCCCATGCTCTGCTCCTGTTTCCGGATTCTATTGTGTCTTTCTATTGTTTGGTGGCTTCTGGTACTCCTTGGGCTCGTTGTTTGGCAGCAGTCTGTAGGTTAAGGTTGTGCTTGGAAGCTTGTCTTTAAATAAGGATGATGTATCTTCCAGTCCAGGGTGGGAAAGGGTCCTGGTCCATCGTGGTGAATGTGAGCACCTGCCTTAGATCAACCATGGAGGGGGGCTGAATCCTTCACTGCCACAGTCCAAACTGCTCCAGGCCATGGTTTGTTAAGGAATTAAACAGCAAGGATAGCCCTTACAATAGTCATTTGTCTTCTAAAAGAGTCTTGGGAAACCTATCTATCTAGTTAATTTGCTGCAAAATATTTTTATATCTCTAGAGGCGCAATACTGCAGGTTCAAAGAGTTAAGGTAACAGAAAAAAGAAATTGTTTGTCTTCCTAGTCATGTACTGTTGGTCACGGTTTGAATTAAGGCTTAATTCTGAATGAAATTTCTGTCCTTACAGCTCCATTTCCACTAAGGCCAGAGGTGTAAATTCTTAAACACATCGTATCTGGGAAGCATATATTGAAACAGATTAAGTTTGCAGGAGGAGAAAAGAACAAAAGTCAAATATATGCTCTAGTTGTATATTGGAAAGACTTGACAGAGCACTGTTTAGTATCAGGTAGAGATTTCCAGAATATTATTACTACCTTAATTATGCTTCAGAGCAGAGCCATATATTCTGCTTTTTAAGGGCATGGGGAAGATGGATACACAATGAATCAAACATCTCTCTTCTTTTTCCTGACCAACACTTCCAAAAGAGGAAATCAGAACTTTGTATAAAAATCTGTTGTCATACAAATGAAGTAAGTACTTGAATTAGATTTTGTTGTATAATGCAGATACACTAGAATTTTTGCATACTTCTGTTGTATTGTCTATTTATGCTATTTTCATGAATATTATATTTGTCTTTTTTTTTTACTGTTTGTTTTTCTGTTTTATTTTCAGTGAATCATCTGCAACTATTGTGTTTATTTTTTTCAGTGAACCATCTGCAACTTTTTTTCCTATTATTAGCAGCTTGAATTGGACTATAAAGACTCCCATTCTTGGCAGTTGTCTACCTCCATATATAGAACATGTATGTATATATATATTCAGTGCAAGATTTAGGTTATGTTTATAGTAAGGTGAAAATTCACCCTCATAAATTATCAGCAAAGAAGCTGTGTGGGATTCTTTTAATATTTTTTGCATAAGCTGTTATTTCACATAACTTGCATGTATGAGCTGAATACATTGCCCAAATGCCTTACCATTTTCAAAATAATCTTAATTTTTCTGCTTAGGTGCCCCGAGACTGGGGCAGAGATGCACAACCTTAAACTGGCAGCAGGTTTTCGCCTCTTTGGTCTTCATTTCCAGTATTGCTAAGTCTGTATAACAGAGACAACTTTTCTCTATTCCTAGATTATTTTTTTTGGAAGTTGGGTAAATATGAACATCTCATATTTCCTTTTATAAAAGCATTTCTCATAAATTGCCTGGATACAAATAAGTGCTGGAGAACATGAAGATTTTTTCTTTGAAAATAAAAGGCAATAGATTTTTTGTCAGTTATGAATTTTAAGCCAACATTGTGATTCAGGAGCATGTGCTGAAACAATGTTAATAGGTTGCCTGCACAATGGCACCTTCCCTAAAATGCAGTCTTAAAAAAATAGACTCAAGTGGCATGTCTTGTGTCTCAAAATCCTGTGTACATGCACATACATAAAGATCCTTCCTGGGCTAAGAAGGTACATACAGCTTTAATTTTTCTAATACCCTCTGAAAGAATGAAATAAGCTGCTACCCTGGTGATAGGACGCATGTGAAACCAAATTATTTTTTTTAATAAGTCAGGACAGCAGGACAGAGAAGAGAAAAATTCAATTTTCTTCACTGTGAATCAGTCTCTAAAGGCTATTAGCACCTGAGGAAGGTGACTGAAACTCTTTACAATTTGCTGCCATTAACAGCTACTTTATTGCCACATCTTATGTAATGAAACAAGCACTACTGAGGCTGGAAATGCAGATCCCTTTCCCTTGTGATTCCCAGTCAATAAATACTGAGCTGCAGTTTTGGGCTTCCTAGGCTTCCTACTATGAGAGACAGGGCAAAAGAAAAATTCCTGTCAAGATATTTTAATGTGCCCCCAAAGATGCCAGTATCACTGAAAATATCACTAAATAAGGCCAAATTACTTTTTTTTTTTTTTTCCAATGAGGCCTTTTAAGAGACACTTGAAGAAATGGACTTAAGGAGTCTAATTCTTTGACAATGTGCCTCTAGAAGTAGGAGGTGCCTCTTGAAACTTGTCAAATTTTTAAAATCAGACTTACCATTAAAAATATCCCAGAAAATCATGCCTGGAATAACAATCAGAAGAGACTGATTGATTAGTGCTATAGCTACTACAGTATAGTAGGAAAAGCTGCAAGGGTTTTGTTCAGGACAGCTTTCATACCCTGATAGGAACCAACCTCCTGCTTCATTTTTCTGATTTTTAGTATTTAGTGGCTGTGGGCCATATTCTGCGCTTAGCTGTTGCAGAAAAAAAAAAATATTAAAAAAATGCCAAACCAAGCACAGAGTGAACTGAGGACAGACAATTTGCTCTGGACCCTCTGTGTGTGAAGCTGACTCTTTGTATACTGTATTTCAAGGCATTTTGCTAGGTACCTTTTTGGAGAGAGGCCATTTGTGACATGTTATGCATGCATGTGTGCATATGCAAGACATAGCTGCATTTACAAAAAGCATGGTTAAAACAGCAAATCAAGCATTCCCTAATCGGGACACTCCAGGTTTATTCTCCAAGCTGCATGCCTGGAAAGGCCTTGATATCACGAATTTCTATACTAATTGTACTAGGGGCTCTGCTAAATTCTCCAAATCCAATCACTGTTATAGGGAGCCTGGCCCTTTGGGGCCTAAGTGCCAAAAGCTCACTAAAAACCAGCAGCCCTACAGATGTCCATAGCAGTGGACCTTGAAATATGTCCCCATTTAACAGATCCCACCTTGAGAGTCCCAGGAGCTCCTCTCCTCCTTCCCCCAAAAGGCTTTGTATGCTTTTATTAATTTATGCTCTCTGGAAACATATTGGGGCAAGACCTTTAGCTTATGGGCCCCAACTCCACCACTGTGTTCACAAGGCTACCCTCCTCATGATGCCGTTCCCATTGCCGGTTTTTCTTTCCAAAAACTGTAGCTGTGTCTACATTAGTGAGTAACATCCAACAGGACCAGATCTGTGGGGAACCAGAAGATACTTCAGGGGGTTTCTTCTGTTTCAGATGGGCTCTGCTCTGGTCCCGTGGAGAGAACACCTGCCTGCGACCTACCTTTGAGCCTGGGATATAAGCTGCCAACCACGTCAGTGTGGGGATACCATGGCTTTAGGTTGTATCCCTACAGAGTCGTGGCACTGCTTGGGCAGGCACAAAGGCACTTTCTCTTTCTTCTTCATGCAGCTGTGCTGTTTTACAGCTGTCCCCAGCCCTGGAATACAAACCTCCAGGAGGGAGGAAGCTTCAGGCCCAGGCATCAGCCTCTGTTCGAATGTTTCAAAGCAAATGTTTTGTAGCTGTTCAAACCAACACCTCTGCAGTGTTAGGATTATTGTCTCAGTCTGATTACGATCTTATGCCAATACCTCAAATTTTAGTGGGAATTGCTATATATTGCAGACTACCATTGACAAAGTATTAAGTAGAGAATTGAAGAGGCTACATAAACCACCTCAGGATGTTGCCTCCAACTGCCCTTTCACAGGGTATATCAAATCTTCCCTGGGTTTGTGGGGGAATGACACTTTATTACACTTTCCTCTCCATGTAAATCTGTGTTCATTTCATCATCTACAATTTAGGAGATCCTTACAACCATTAGAACAGTGTCTGAATATGGTGGAAGTTATTTAGAGGTTTCAGTGTGGGATTATATCTTTAGGATGAAAAGTTCTTTACGAGCCTCTCATAAATTAGGCAGGGCCAAATTTCTAGTCCTTTTTAACTGCTTGCCATGTCCAGGGCTACTCCAAAGGTGGTCCAAATTAAAACCAAACAAACCAAACAAAAAACAACCAACAAACTTTTCCTGTAAGAATCTGGTTGATACTTAAGGGATTAGGCAACACTTGCAGTGTCACCATTTTGTATATATCATATATAGATTCCTTGAAGTCATTTATTGGTGAACTCTATCGCTTGCACCTAAACAGGTTCAGAAAAATAATAAAAGAGCACATACACTAGTATAACAACTTCAATAGGAAATATGTAGTGAGTTAGGTTTACAACCACTTTGAATACCTGAACCCAGACACCTGACATGGCATTTTATAGTGAAGTGGAGCTTGGCACATTGCAGAGACAGTCATTTTAGGAGGGGCAAAGTTCAAGTATTGGCTGATATTAAAAACCTGTGTCTAAGGTGCTTGTGGTACAACTGCAGGAAATGGTTTGTAACAGTCTGATTACCTTTGAAGTGAAATTGTACTTAACTAGCTGGAAAAAAAAAAGAAAAAGGAAAAAGAAAAAATGAAAAGAAAACCCAAAGAAAATTTAGAAAATAACAGTAATTAAGGCAGCCTGACATCTGTTGTCATTCATGTGGGAAAACTGTCTGATTGAAACTTGGCCTTTGGAGACGTATGGAAACCTGCTATTGGAGTTACTGTGCAGATGAAATTTTTATCTGTTGTCCTTATTAATGATACACAACTGCCACTGCCACACTGTATAACAAAAATAAAAAGGTCTTAGCCAAGTGAAGAGAAATTAAATTGACCCATTCTATACTTTTGGTCATAGTATCATTAAATATTTAGCAGTTTGATTCAGTGTTATATTAGTCTGTGGAGTTGTAATGATAGTAATGATAGTTCTGAGATGTTCTTTAGTGTCCTACAGTTCCAAGCCTTAATGACTTAAGTAGTTTAAAATGTAAATGAGCTATTGTTAAAATTTGAATGTGTTGTTGATATTATGAAGGAAAGGAATTCAAAACAGTCCAAAAATGGTTATTACTTCTAGTTAGATTCATTATTAGTACTAGTAAATCCTACAAATAGCTATATTGACAGCCACTTCAAGGTTTGTTCTGCATTACCTAATTTGTAAATCTTCTCCTAACTAAGCAAGGTAAAGCACACGTACCTTTCTTTTCCTTGACAGTTAACCAAAAACCAGCATGAAGCCTTGTAGTAGGTAATTCTGGTTTGCAACATATTGTTTTGTGACATTTGGTTAGAAAAGAGAGGGAAAGCAAGGGGTGCTAGAGAAAAAAGATGGCTATTCTAACAGTATGGAGTTATTCACCTTTTAAAAGTGTCTTTTGTCAGCACAATGTAGCTGTTGTAGGCTGATGCTCTTCAGAGTCCACCATTTACATGCAGGTTAACATGAAGTAACTACTGCAGTACTGAGATACCAGCAAAACAGTGTGGTAGCCTTGTCTCTACTGCATAATCAGAGCTGATGAATGTTGGTCATCTACTGGTGACCAGTACAAGCATCTCAAACTATCTCTACTTTCTATTGCTAACATAAAACCAAGATTGTGTGTACCTAGGCTATTCAGTTCTAGTCTGTTCTATTTGACCTTCTGTAGTCCAGTGCATTGGCCCCTGTTGATCAAGGCATTGCACAAGCTATTGTCTTTGGAAATGATCTGGGTTGAAAGTGGAAGATTATAGGGCAATATTATTAAAACAGCTTTGGCTTTGACAATGAACTGCATTTGGGTCTGGTATAAAGGTGTAAGATCAAATACCGGGGTGTCCACACTTAGACGATTCATAAATTTAGACCACCAGCTCAAGATTTTTCTTAACAATACTAATGCAGCCTCCTTGAAGCTGGAAACTTTCACAGCCTGCTGTTATAAATATCGTTACCTAAAACCCAGTCTGACTCAAAGCCACAGTTTTCTTTATGTCTTAAAATACATATCAGTTATTTCAACATATGGAATTCAGTAAAGATGGGGTAAAGCGTTGAGGTTTTCAACAGCCACCTGATTTTGGAGGCAGCAGCAGAGAAACCTGTATAATCAATTCAAATTCACACGCTTTTCAAAAAAAACAACCATGTTTTTCCTCATTTTCTTCCTCCCCAAAGGTGATTCATATTTCTTAAAATTCATTTTCTTTTTAGCCAAAAAAAAAAAAAAAGAAAAAGGTTTGTGTTCAAGGTATTAGCAATAAAAATCTCATCAGGCACAATATTTTGAAGGCTCACTGAACAGTTTACTTAGGACTATACTGAGAATCTGAAAGAAAATAGTTTCATGTTTGTAATAGGTGTGTGGGGTGTTCTCTAGACTGAAATAAAGAGATCACTCTTCTCTAACAATGTATCAATGCATATCATCATAACCTTGAGTACCATCTTTTTCTCCCCGCAGGTTATTACTTGTGTACCTGAAAATATAACCGGAGTTGAAAACCTCAATTTAGAGCCCTACTGCACATCACTGGCCTACGGACCTTGCATTTAAATGGTTTGAACACAGCTTTTTGTTCCAGTTCTTTATTTCAAAGACTGTTCTTTAAAAAAAAATAAAATTTAAAAAGGCTTGTTTTCAGATAGTGAAAATGTTTGTCATACCTATTCTAGGATATATTATCCTAGATATGATTAAGGATGAATCAAGACCAGTAAACTAAAATGGATACAGAAGTTGCACAAATCTCTTAAAGCTTTTACCTACTATATATGGGACAAGTTTTAGCTACAGAAGACTGACTATATGCTAGTTAATTGATTGCATGTGATAAGGCACCAGCGCAATATTAATGCATCTGCTTAAGTAGAAAGGTGTAAATCCAGGAGTGCTCATGAGGTTAAGACATTTGTGACTTCCTATCTACTCCACATTTAGGAGGTCAGAACAGGCATAGAAATATCTTGCAGCTAGCAGTATTTTAATTAAGGTTCATGATCAGTAAATATATAATATCAAGTGAAATAGGAGGATTTCTATCAAATATGAAATTAAGTATATGTGGGGGAAAAAAAAAAACAAAAACAGAAACAAAACAAAACAAAACAAAACAAACAGATCAGTTCCTACCAAAATATGAGGGAAAAACAGATGGGCGTATTCACAGCCACTGTCTTTGGGATGCTGCCCTCCAGTCTTGAAATGACACCTAAGGGCAAACCAGACATATGAATTAGACACCCAACTCCAAATCACTGTTGAGAGAAGTTCATAACTGAAGCTTTAGCATTTATTTAGATTTTGTGAATATTCTGCACCTTAGACATCTTCAAGAGGTCTGTAAATTCAGGTATCCCATGTCCATATAAGACAGTGATTTTTCTGAAATCACGTTTTCTGGAATTAGGTTTCACTAGCCTTGAAAGTGCATTCAGAGCTAACTGAGGGAGAACATACAACAAGTCCAATTTATAACAAACCAGGTTCCCAGTATAGTTTGAGTACACTGGTGTTAGGAAGGCAGGAGTCACGTAAAGAGAGCTACTAAAGGAAAAATATTAAAAAAAAATCAACTAGAACATTTTAATAAAATGAACATTAATGACTAATATGGAAAAGACTGATCTTAGATGGTTGGATTTACAATCTGAACAGATGGAGGTCTTTTCTTCAGCTCTCTGGTAACATTTTTTCATACGGATTAGTGGATCAAATGGTTTAGTTATGCTGTGGGTTTGCAAAAAAGGCCTTTGAGCTGCAATCTTGGCTTCATTAATGTCAATGGAAAGATTGTGTGACAAGCACAATTTTTCTTATGTAGCTGTGGACATCCTAAAAGGAATCCCAAAGAGAAGGTTCATTTGCTTGGGACTGCAGAAATGGATGCTGTCAAAATAAGGGAGAAGGTGGAAATAAAACAAAAGAAATTAAGTAAGGAACCTTATGATTATTCTTAATTTTCAAAGAATAAATGTATCATAAAACAACATTCCTAGTTTTAGATACTCCACCTATTGCACAAGTGTAACACAAATATTGCAGTCGCTTTATGGCAGTCATCAATACATACGTTCAAAAAAGGAGAAAGAAAAAGGAAAAAAACAATAAGAGCTTTGAGTCATCCACAGTATATGGAATTAAGCCCGTTTCAGCGTTAAGAATTCTTAAGTGTCCTTTGGCTGGGGAAGGTGGTAAGTCTGTCTAAAGTATAGAAGCACTTACAATTTTTCAGAACTTTAATCTGGAAATGTGCAATGTGATATAAATCAATTCAAAATGACTGGACTGTGTCAATTTTTGTGGAAGATAATATCCCAACTGCCACTTCTGAATCAAACTTAAAAAATACATATAAAAAGCAGCACTTCAGTCCCGAAACACACCAAAAGATTCAGACTGACAGTCATGAAATTAAGCCCTCTGAAAGGAGAAAATTGCAAATGACAGTGATCAGTCATTCTGCATAAGCAGCCAGGGCATATTCATCACTTGATATTACCAAGAGTTTCTCATAAGTGCTGCCTCCCCTTCAAATCAGGTCGGAAGCAATAAAGAGAAGGGTCTGCTCCTCTTCTTCCATCTAGGAGCCTCGTGACCGTGCACAGAGCCTTGTACTGATGGAAGGAGGGAGCTTTGCATCCCTTGTCTCATTTTTGTCTGCCCATTGGTTATAGCTGTGCCCTGGTTTGATTTACTGCCTTTCTGTCCTCTGGTAGCTGCGAGGGGTTCGCTGGTGGCAGGTGGATGTGCATTTATCTTCTCCTTGTAGCAAATGGGCAAAGGGTAGATGCCTCCACGTATTGAAATAGGAGCCAGGGAAGTCAAACCTGAGATGGCTACCTTTGGGACCTTTGACAAATACTTTCTATACATATATTCTATTCTATATAGTCTCCATATCTATGAAAAGTACGTAATACCTACCCTGTTCACCTTCCTTCTTGGGGGATGTTGGGAATAAGGACTCATGGCTGTAAAAGTACTGTCCTGTACAAAATATGTTTGTCCATGGGGCTGAAAAACGTACACAAAATGTCAGAAAAACAGTCTAGAAAAGGAAGCAGAGCATGGCACTGTGTTCTTATTCTTTCTTTGAGTGTGTTTAGATTGAAACCAAACTCCTATTTAGGTAATACATTGTTAAAAAAGCTTATAAAACTGTCAAATATGTACCATAATTCCTTTATAAAGGGCTGTTCTTAGTCTTCCCTCAAATCATCGTATTTACCTGAAACCTGTTTCCCATGCTTGGTTGCTCTTTGTAGGCTGATCCCAACTCCTGTTATTGTTTTTATCCTACCTGTACTTGTAATCTTTTAATTAAAAGATTAGATTTGCAAATGAGTATAAATTAATGACAACAGATATTTTCCCAAGTAATTCAACCAGGGACTATTTCCTTTCAGCTTCCTTTTCTTTTTTGTAGGTGAAAAATAACATTTTTAATTTCACAAGTGTGCAGAGTTTAAAAGAGGAGCAGGGTGGGCACCTGAGAATGGAAACCACCATAATAACCCTGCCTGGTCATTGGGGCAAAAGGGAATTCAGCCCAAAGACTTCTGGGGCTATTTGGGAAGAAGATGAAATAAAACTATATACGCAGTACAGAATATCACATATAAAATAGTCTATGCACAAATTTTTAGCCCAGAGCTACTAGGTAACAAGATTGTCCAAAGCAAAACTTCAGCAGGTGAACGTTCAGATAACTTCACTGATAACTCCTCTCCTCATCATAACTCTATGGTTCTTTCCTCATTTAAACCTTTTGAAAAGTCAGAAGCTGTCTCTGAATTCAGAATTTTTATCACAAAGGGCTAATGACAGAAATGTCAGGTCATGTGTGTCTAGTGAAGTGTTAGCTCTCCAACCCCGACATACACTGAAGTGGTGGCTTTAAAATAAAAATTTCTAAAACAGATGCTAAATATATTGACAACTGGTTGGGCTTCATCAACTGTTATATCAGTTTAAAGCTGGTACATCTCTGTTGTTTCACCTGTGTCAAACCAGGGTAGCAGAGCAGGAGTCCTTCTTTCACCAGGGACTGACCAACAGATGAACCAGTGCATATATTTTATATCTAACTTAGCAATGTAGCTATTCAGGTGGCAATTTTATTTCCATTAAAAAGTCCGTTGCTATACGATTCTGAAATAAATACGTTTTCACAAATTGCAACCCTCAATCTCTTTCTTTTACTTCTATCCCCTTTTCCTCCCCTTTTCCTTGGTGACATTTTTTCTTGTCATGGAAAGGTCGTGACATTTCAAGGTGTTCACTTCCCGAAGCATGACTCCTTGGAGTAATGAGATTCAGCTGATCTGTCAGTAAAAATCTGCCACCAGGGAAGACAAGCGCAGCAAAAGCAGAACTCAGAAGCATCCACTCGTGGTCACTGCGATGGCCGATGATGTTGATGATGATGTTGATGGCCGCCCATGATCTCGGTGTTGTTACTGGGTTGTCCACAAAGGACACAAGATACATGATTCTGTGTCACTGAGTGTTGTTATTAGCTTAACCTCTGTTTTCAAGCATCCTGTTAATTTACATAGTGATTCAAACTCAGACTAACTTTGTGTTGTTTTAACCTTAAACAAGGTTGTGTCAAAATTCACCGTAGAGTTTTTTGGTTCCTTGGAGAGTATAATTAGACTTCAGACCACAAGAGTCATCTTGATCTTTCCTGACTGAAATTTGTAGGCCTTTTTATAGGTGGAGCAAGACGTGAGCTCTCGCCTTCTTAACCCCCACAGATCCTGCCAGCCAACAACATCAGCTGAACGATCCTTGTCCAGAATTTTCTGCGGCTCTTGGAGGAAGAAGAGATGCAGTTTGACCACATACATACTATAGTCTTCTGGCCTACTGTATAGTATTACAAAGTATTATATAGCCAGCTTCCCTTTTAGCTGCTGTTGTGCTTTAGGCTGATAGTTTTTCTTTTGAAAAGTTCCCTTCATTTTATAGCCCATTTAAAAATAACCAATATATTTTTAATATATAAATTAATATAAAAATTGATTAATTATTATATGGTGTAATTATTAAAATTAGACTGTCTTAATATATGCTAATAATATATCAATACGATTATGTTAAACAATTAATGTTTATTAATGCATATTATATACGATACATAGTTTAAGCATGCGCTGTTTGAATTAATTTTTTATTTTGTCACCGAACTCCCAGCTTCATAGTTTGATTGGAGTCTTTCTGACACTCTTGCTTTCCGAGCCTTTATTTCTGATATTTACCAGAAGAAACAAATGATAACTTTTTACTCATGTCACCAATAAAACTTTTTTATTTACATAGATTATATGTGTGTTTGAGGAGCTCTTTCAGCGGAGAAGACAGCAATATAAAATCTGAAGTTAAAGAATTTAGGAAGGAAAATCTCATTACTGTAGGTTGAATTGATCTTTCCCTGAAGGCTGTGACACCTTATGCTCTTCCTGACTTTTCTGTCCTAAGCTTCCAAGAATATTTACAAGAAACAGAGAAAAGCATGTTTTTCTCCTGGTTGTCATCTTTATGATTTTTACCTGCTAGGATATGATCACCCACTTTATTCTGCTTTGTTCCCAGGCTTTGGCAGACAGCAGGTCTGTTACGTGGGCTCCTCAGCACCCAGCCCACCAGGACGCTGGGCTTGAAGGCACAGAGTGACCCTCACATCAGTGAACAACACGAAAGCTCACGAGGTAATGAAGCTGACAAAAATGCTGGTGTAATGGCGAATGTCCTGACAGCAGTTTCCAGCATCTCTTCCACTTTGCAGCAGTGATTTCCCAGTGACAGAATAGTGCTCTACATAACCCCAGCTCCAGCCCAAGCAGAAAGAGGGGCAGCTAAAGCACAGGATGCTGGTGAGTGCACACCCCAGCAGCCAGACGTGCTTGTTGGGAGCTGATTATCCCTCTGAGAAGTGATGCTGGAGTCTGACCTTGCTAAGTCGGACTCAGCCTGGCAAACTAACAGAGCTGACTGAGTGAGCAGGAACCTGATGCATTTTACCGCTCTTGTCTGCCCAAACGCAGGCTGCCTGGTGCTACTTGCTTCCCTGTGACGCAGGGGAACAGCGGCCTGGAGGTCTAAAAGACAGGATGGTGTGCTCCTGACACACAGCGTGACTCCTGCAAGCATGTGGGCGTCCTCTACCAGAAATTACATTCATTTTATTTCATCTGATGTAAAGGACAAAAAAAGAAATAAAGGTTTCCTACTGTCTTTATGAAATCTATTTAAACTGGCTAGATTTCTGTTAGACTTATTGAATTAGCAAAAAAATAGTGTAAGGTATGAGACTACTGAAGGATTTCTTTTTGTGTGTCTGTGTATTATACAGACATATATACAGGTATATTATGTCCACATGAAAGAAAGTAGTAAGCCTGCTTTTCCACTTCCAGTCTAAATTGTTCATACAAAATGTCTCTAGAAGTCTGAAAATAAAAGTTCCCTCCTAATGATTTTGTCTTTTTCCATCTGCCTCCTATTGATTTTTCTTCATTTTGTTTTGGCCAGGTATGAGGTAACAGTACCTGCTTTTCCTTGATTTTCTTAGTACTGTGTCAAAGAATATTTGTTTCTGTACCAGAAAAATCAGTTTTGCAATGGCTTTAGTAACAGAAATATTAATCATTATTCCACATCCAGGCAACTGTGTTCAGTGTAAATATGTTCCACTAAAACTTCACTTATTAAAAAGTAATGATCTCAATAGTAAAACACTTTCTTAAAAAGAAAACTAGTTATCTAACTACGTGTTCCTGTAAAAATATACTTCCATGCTCCTAATTCAAATTGTGCTGTGAAATCTTCTAGGCAAGAACTGATTTTTCAAAACTTTTTAAAACTTTGTATGAAAACTGATACCTCTAAATTTGTATTCTTTTCATAGCCTCCATACTAAGAGTAACAAACAATGAACCTGACAACTGCAGGGCTACCACTCGAGAAGCAGAGTGCACCAGCAGTGCAGAGGGTTTGGGTTTATTTGCTGTTGCAGGGAGAACAGCCACTCATGGTAGTAGTTGGAAAAGTCTGTATTTTTCTGTATTTGTAAACGCTTCTGCATGCTAAGTAGCATTTTTCACAAGAAAGTCGCCTGCTGTTTTTCCAGAAGGCCCCTGTGTGACCCACCACACGCTATGAGTGGATGAGCTCTTAAGGAGGAAAATAGACCGTGGTTGCCGTAGCTTACATTTGGACAGTTTTCTCGGTGGATTCATTCCTACTACTCATACACTGTAAGTAGTTACGTATATAGCTGTGTGAATATTTATGCAGGTGCCAAATGTCAGGTAATTATACAGAGAAAATGTTGCTTTTGTCATCCAAGACATAAGAACTTCCACACAGAGTCAGTCCAGCAGCTCTGCTGGTTCAGCATTCACAGTTTTTGGATGCTTTTGAGTAGAGCCAGAAATAAGGTTACAGCTTTGCAGTGTCAAGGAGCTTGGGACATCTCGAGTTGGTTGGGTTCTTCGTTTTCCTTGGACAACAGAGGAATGAGTTGACTTAAAGTTGTTCCTTACTGCGTCTTCCCAATCTGTGCATGTGCAATACAGAACCTAAAGAAATATTAAAAATCAGTAGTGTGTACAGAAAAAGCAATAACTAAGCATGAGGTCGCTGCTACCCTGTACTTGATACATAAATATAATGACAGCGTGATGCCTGAGCCATGAATCAAAGCAGTTTTGATCTCAAGTGCCTCAACTACCAAGTCCAGGGCATGCTGTTTGCTAACATCAGCTCAGAGGGCTGCCTCAACCTCTCCCAAGTTGGTCTTGCTCTTTTCCATGTAGCTCTTATTTCTTCTCAATGACTCCTGGTAAATGCTGAGACATTTACAATGTCCCTTGTAAATTCTGGGCTCCCCAGCACAGGTTCTGGATAGTGCTCGGGTCGAAGCACAAGGCTCCCATGGCATTCGGCATGGGGTGAGGTTCCCAAGGCTTGAGGCCTTAAAGACAAGCGCGTGTTCCTGGTGGGTAGACACCAGAGGCGTATAGGGCTGGGAGGAGCCATGGGGATCAGCGTGTTCAGTACATAAGCAATCATTGATGTGCAGCATTTTGCAGGATTTAAGTTGATGTGAAGTGAAGCTGGTGACAGCCTGAAGCTCAAAATCTGGCAAAGAGCGAGCAAGGGACGGTGAGCTGACCATCAGTGACATATTTGAGCAGTCTCTTCAGAATTCCATTCAACTTTTAAGATAATCAAAAATGTGATGTGTATAAAGGTTTTAGTCATTTCTGAGTTGCAGGTTATCACTACAAAGCCACTGAAAAGTTCATGTGGCAGATCATGCTGTCTGGGATTAGGTAGGTAAGACACATTACAAAACTCTCCTTATGATACTTAATTTTTCAAGACATTGCCACCTAGGCTAATGACTGCAGCTCGGTTGATCTCAAGAGAAGTGAAAGGAAGAGTTTGTCTCCCAAAATCCAGCTTTACAAAGAAAAATGTTTTATCTATTAAACTTCAGAGATAGCATGAGCAATCTCACAGACTCCAAAAATCTAAAAGCAAGTAAAGAGAAATTTATTTAATTTTGAGAATTGGAGGGCAGGGCTGAAGGGCTGAAGACTCTATGGATGATGTTTGGTGTTTTTTTTTTTTTAACTCTTCAGCATTCCATGATTGGTTTAATAAAAAAAAAAAAAAGTTGTACGCAGTGTATCCACAAATAATATCCTGCCAGGTAAGCTGCCACACAGATTAACCCACAGCAAGAGCAGCTTTGTAGTGCTGCTAAATTGGATTGCTAGAACTGATTTTTGTTTACCATTATTTTGACATAACAAAATCTATTAATTATTCATCTGTTGCCTGATCTATTAACAAATATGATTTCTAAGTAAAATTGACATCTCCTGAGTTCTCTGTCCTTAGGAGGAGAGTGAACAAATTAGCAGGGGAAACAGCAGCCTGCAAGAATCCCTCTTGCCCAACACTTTAGGCAGAGAATCACTGAATGATTCAGGCTGGAAGAGACTTGCAGGAGGGTTGTTCAGTTTTTCTGCTCACAGCAGTCAACACTGAATTAAAACTGGGTTGCTTGAGCCTTTGTCCAGCTGGGTCTTGAGGATGGAGATGTCACCTCTCCAACCAACCTGTTCCAGTCCCTTCAGACTACTGACCTAATCCTGACATGTGGCTTCTGTGCAAAGATGTCCTCCAGTAGGCATTAGTCGTACCTCACAAGCAAGCTGGGAGGAAACACGGCGATTTTGAGGAAGTTCTCAGATAAGATTAAAAAAATAAAAGGAAACATTCAAGAGTGTTTACATCCCTTCGTTTTCTTTCTTTCTTTCTTTCTTTCTTTCTTTCTTTCTTTCTTTCTTTCTTTCTTTCTTTCTTTCTTTCTTTCTTTCTTTCTTTCTTTCTTTCTTTCTTTCTTTCTTTCTTCCTATTGCTGCATAGTTACAATGAGGGAAGCATAGGTACAATTTTTGAAAGATTATTGTGTTTTCGATTAATTTAGCCACTGTCATTTGTTGGGCAAATTTCCTTTAGTCGTTAAAGAGCTCAACAATCTGTCTTTTATGGAAGAACATTTTATACAAAACAGGCTGGGTCTTTTGAAGGCAGCCCTGAACATTTGCTGCTAGCATTCCTATCACTCTTTCCTAATGTAGTCCTCTCCTGGCCCAGGGGCTGGGGTCTCTCTCTTCATTTCCAGCAGTTCAGACAAGTTATCCTCAATAGTTCATTATAGACTCCTAAGGCCATTTAAATGTTACTTACTCATAAGGGAAGAGCTGAGAAATTATCTTAGCTAAAATAAGAAAAGAATATTCGGAGAAAATACAAGCCCTATTATACCTTATATGGCTTGGTGGTGGTTGTTGTTTGTCTCCTACTTGTAGGGAGATAGCTCTAAATACTTCTATGAAGTGAAAGTCTTTTGGGGTTAAGTCAATATTGTAATGAAAGCCTATTCAGGGAGGCTGATTCTTGAACTGAGTCCCTAGAGACTTTACTTCATGGATCTTTGTTCCAGGACAAGCTTCCTGTGCAATATTAGTCACTAATATATGGAGAGAATGCCTTGAAGAAGTGCAATACCTAAGCAGGTATTAATTGATGATTGAGACTTGCCTCCACAAAGTTTAATTCTCTGGAGCTTAAACAAGAAGAAAAGCCATGTATGCAACTTTTTCATTGTACAGAAGAGGGAAGATATTAATGGGCCCATCTGGACTTGTGAGAGACATCAGTACACGTCAGCACACACTGACCCGCTTCAAGCAGTCTCCAGAAAGTTTTGAATAATTTGTTGAAGAAAGTGCAGTACAAACCAAAACTCTCTTGGTGCTTAAATTCAGGTGCAGACAGAATGATTTCTCATATTTTTTAATAAATTAACGTTACAGAAAAAACAGCATGCACTGACCTCTTCTCAGCCTGTGTACATGTGCACAGCAAGGGAGTGGATTCAGTGACGTGCCTCCTGACCTTGACTTCTCCGAAGACAGAGAAGATGGTGGTTTCACATGCTCAGCTGTTTGATTTCCTTTCCACTAGCCATAATTAACATTTATTCAAGCAACATTAGGAAGAAAATAAATATTTCAAAGCAGCTAATTACAGCATCCAAAACATCCTCCAAGCTATTCTTTTAATGAGGATGTGCTTTGTTCCTGCAATAGTGTAATATTAATTTCATCAAGCAATTAAACAAACCAAAAACAGATACAATACAGAAAGGCGTATTTTTTTTCTCCTGTTTACAAGAATGCTCACTTGCATTTCAATGAGTTACGTGTGTAAAGTTGATCATCTTAAGCTGTGTAAACCTAATATAAATTGAGATCCAAGCTTGGAGAACTTGCTCTGACCAAATTTTTACAGATTTCAGTAGAAATTTTGTCTGGGTATAAACCTGAGTTTGGGCTTAACGCAAATATGCTCTTTTGTTGAAGTGTATTAGTCTGTACTTTTAACAAAGGATTAGTTATGTTTACTTTACCCATATACAAGGAAATGCAAAACTACACTGATGCTATTCAGTAAAAAGGCATAATCTAAAATGAAAAGCAGTTCATACCGGGTTGGAAGTACTGGAAGACTCCAGCCTGCTGGGGTTCAGCTAATGTAACTCAGGGCACAAAGAGGATGACATGTTTAATGGTTGCTGCTTTTGCTCAACAGCAGCAATCAGTCAAAAATAAAATTCAGGTTTCAGGTGAGAGATGATGGAGCAATACAAATCAAAGCACAGAGAGAAGTATTAGATGGTTATTTTCTGGTAAATGGTAAACCAGAATTCATCTACCTGGAAAATTTTCTCATTATCTTCAAAATCTGTTTTAATAAGTGTTCGTGCAAGTGGATTCAGCAAAATATTTCAGTCTGCAATATTGAAATAGATATCATATAAATTCAATTTCTGCACTAATCTGAACTCCTTCAGCTGAAAATAATGTTTAATTCAAGAGGTATCATCTTTTCACTATACATAAAACATTCTGTGCACCACTTAACAGGGGAAGAATGTTTACAGGTATTTAACTTTCAAATTTATAAAATACTGTAATTTATTTTGTCACACAACCTCTTAAATATTTAAAAATAAAGTATTGATTAACAAAATGTATGACAGATTAAATCCTTCTGTAGGCCAAGGCTTGGGACACTGATTTATGTATTTGAATCAAGATAGATTAGCGACATATTTTTCAGCACTGGTGTCTTCCAATTTACGATAATGTCTTCTAAATAAATATTTTCTGTTTTTATTAACAGAAAACAGAACCAAATGCAGTTCCTTGTTTTGGATTGTTTTAAAACAACTCGTTTAATTAGGTAGATACAAATACAATAATAAATACAAAAAATATATGTCTTTAATGTCTGTACTGTTCTTTCTGATGACTGGCTTTCCACTGACACAAGGATTAACTCTGTACCCAGACATATTAAAGAAAGCTTTGCTATTAAATCTGGTAGAGAAGATCCTTCTATTACTGAGAGAATTTCATAGCATCCTTGCGTGCTGGCTGGGAAAGCTTGCGGAGTTTTGATGGCCTGTCAAAGTGTGCCTGGTGGCAGAGCACAATTTGTAGCACACATGACTGATAAGGGCAAGGGCAAAGAGCAGGCACAAATCTATTGTTATAAATCAAAGTTGTCTTTTGTTTTGCAGTAGCATCCACTGCTCTTGTCAGGCAGGTTTTTGTTTGTTTGTTTGTTTGTTTTCCACCACCCACCATTCACTCCACATCAAAACCCGCCAAGATGGTCAAAAAGAACTTCACGCTGCTTTGGGAAGATAACAGTCCCTAATACTGTACCAATGTCTCATTGCTGGATCATCGTGTAGTATTTCCTTTGCAAGTCAGAAAGAAACAACCAAGTAAATACTATGAGAGAGTGGAAAAACAAAACCTGGGAAACAGATTGTAAAGCTAGACTGTGACTTGTGAGATGCTGCCCCAAAATGCACATTTGGAAAAAGCCAGCTCCTGCTGCTTGGCTGACTGTGAGGGGCCGCAGGTCTGCTAAGCCCTGTATTAAGTTTTTAATCCCCAAATGCCACCATATTACTGAGTTTTGCTTCATGGTGTAGCACTGTCTGTGTGTGTTCTCTCCTGTGTCCTAGGGGCCACTCAGCTTCATGTTACGAAGCTGGTTTCCATGCTGACAACCCGTTTTGAATTGCCCCCAGCTTCCTCTACCACCATGCTGGAGATGAGAAGCATCAGCAGGCTGTCTTTTCAGTGAATTCTCTTTTCCATTCACATTTGAGTGATCTGCAGTTCTGCTCTGGAACATGCATACATGGGGAAGAAGAGGTGGCCACAGCTCACACCCGTGCTTCACCGGTGGCTTCCTCACAAACTGGGTTCGTCCTTCTCTAGATCAGAAGGTGCCCACACCTCTGGGGCCACCAGGTGGGATGCCCCAGTGTTAAATTGTGCCCCTTCTCCCCAGCACACTGGGGTTGGGCAGTGCCCGAAAGCCCACCTTCGCCACCCCAAGCCATCGCCCTCAACTTCCAAGCACGGTGAGGGGGCAGCAGCCATTTTGTGCTCCATCACGAGGCTGCCACCACAGCTGGGGGGCTTTTACACACCTTTTTTAAGGCATAGATCTTTCTCTAAGAGGGGGGTTGTGAAGAAAGGGCCTAGAGGCTGCCCAGCCCCGTGTCTGGAGGCCAAGCAGGGCCACGCACCCGTCGCAGCAGGTTTGGGAACAGATCTGCCCCCGAGGTGGGAGCGGGGCTGAGTCACCGGCGGAGATGAGGGGGGTCTGGGCCTGGGTGGGTGGGTGGCGGGGAGACGGGCAGGGGCGGGCAGGGCGGGTGACGTGTCCTCCGTGAGTCAAGCTGATGCTGGTCCACGTGTCAGGGAGACTTAAAAAGTTTGGGAAGGGAGCGAGGGCATGGCCAGCCGGCGGGGAGGCAGAGCAGAGGGCACCGCGGTCATGGGACAGCTCTGCCACCAGCAGCCCCCCACGACCACCCCGCCGCGCAGCCTGGGGAACAGCGGGGGGCTGCCGGGGGCCCCGCTGCTCCTGCTCCTGCTCCTCCTCGCCTCCTCCATGTGTGCGTGCAAAGGTGAGGAGCATCCCCCCGCAACCCCTTCCTGCACGGCCACCGCTGCAAATCCGGGGGCTGGAGGGGTGACCCCATCATTGCCTCCAGCCTCGCGAGGGGGCTGAGAAATCCTAGCCCAACAGAATCCCCGCAGTGCTCTGCTGCGGAGCCGGGGTGGGATCGGATGCTGCCGCGAGAGATGCGGAGATGCTCGGGAGACGGCAGGCTGGGAGGGTAAGGGGGCCGGGGCTGGGACGGGGGGCTCACCTCAGCAGCACGTTTTGGGGTGGGGAGGTGGGGGGCTCCTTGCCCTACCCGGCAGGATTGCCCCGTCCTGCCCAAACCGCGCTCCGGCAGCTGGGGGAAGCGGCTTTTGTTCCAAGCGAAGTCACTAAAGGGTTAAGTGGGGAAGGACAGAGTTGGCAGGCTGCTTTAGACACAGAGCCTGATTACCTTTGATTTAATTGGGAATGCTGAGTTACACCTGAAAGTTGCTATTTTTGCTTTGTGAAGCAAGTGCAGCTAACAGGCATTACAATAAAATGCACCGTCTTCCCTAGTCTATTTCCTCCCTCCAGACGCATTAAATCCTTACACCCTGTGAAGCAGCGCAGCACAGCAAGTTGCTGTGCAATGAGTAGTTCTGCTTTGCATCTATTATGAGTGAGTTACTTTCACTGGGAGCTTTCATTCTGAATTTTTGATATTTTCCTTAATTGATTTTTTTTTATATCAAGAAGCAAAGAAATCTAAGTAGAGTATACTTCATACTGTGTTCAAAATATATTCTGGAGATGTGGAAGAAGGGAGGGAAGGAAAATGAAGGCAAAGAATGGCAGTGGCACACAGTATTTTAGCATCGTTTGTATAGTAATGATGGCAAGGAGCTTGTGTATGGAGAGCAGTGGTGGGGAGAGAAGACTTAAGAGGTGGATCCCAGGTTGAAAAGTGACTGAAACTGTGCACCTGGCAGTCTGCTGCCTTGCAAGAAGTTTGGTTTTTCAAAGCTGGCAGAACTGAAGTGAACAGATGTGTCACTGTGTCAATTTTGTAGGAGGGCTTCCTCGTCTATGTTACTTTTGAATGGGACTGCTTTCCTCCTGCCATGGATATTTTGTGTATCTTACCAGATAACTTCATCTTTCCTTGTTCGTGCCGGTGTGTGTGTGTGTGTGTGTGTGTGTGTGTGTAAACTAATGAATTCCCTCCAGGCTGCAGCAGTGTTCTGGATGGGGCGATGTGGGGATGCTGCTTGGCACTGGAGGGCACACACTCCTTGCTGTGAGCGCAAAACAGAGGGGTCAGCACATGAAATAAGAGTTTTTTGAATAAGTGCAGAAGGGTTAAGGAAACTTATGAGCTGGTGAAATAATTGCATCTCCTCTGTTCAAAAGTTTATGCTCTGGGCAAAAAAGCCCCACAAGTGTCATATTTAGGCTTCCTTGCCTGCTGCTCCAGGCCTTAGGGACTGCTGGGTTTCTTCTGTTTTCCCCCTGGAAAGCCTTGGGAGCCAGGCATGGCAGGAGCTGCCATCAGTAATGGCCAGGCAAAGATTTAACGGTGCAGTGACTTCACGAGTTGCCCTGTTCCACTCCTGGCAACCTAGACACCAGCCCCAGGGAATACTCCACCATGATCATACTAACTTGGGAATAGAAAACAAAACAAAATTAAAAAAAAAAAAAGGGGGAGTTGTAGCACCTTGAATTTTTTGGGAGTTTCTCCTTGAACTAAAGCAAACATCAAAAAGCAATTTTTTTTTTTTCACTGGACAGCAGTTTTCTTTTCATGTAAATCTTCCAGAGATTTCAAAAACCCACTCCTACACAGGATGAAATCAAGACCTGCTCTATAATTCTTTTTCTGGGGAGAACAAGCATCCATAATAATTAGCCATCTTAAGTTTGTGCCAGTACCAAAATGTGGTTTTGGAATTTACTCTTTCATGCCTGGAAGTTACTCCTATTGTTATCTGTGGTACTTGTAAAACAGGTGGGCACGATGAGCTTTCACATCCTGCTCACCTGGCCATTCTAGCTATGTCTAGCTTCAGCATTTTTGTGTTTAATTTGGTGCAATTCTTTGGAAAAAAATAAAAAATAAAAAGCAATCACAGTTAATAATAGACTGCCTGGGAGGTTATAAAAACTGTTCACCTGAGGTGTGTTAGAACAATGTATAGAGCTGTCAGGCATGGATCCTGGGCAGTAACTTTAGGAGAAATTGGTCAGGGTTTCCTCTCCAGCACCGGCCCCCTCCTGGGTGAGATGGAGTCTCTGGTAACACAATATTACTAGGATTATGCCGCCAGATAAAATATCACTGCTTATCACTGAGAACAAACCAATGCCAGCCTGACTCGTGATGAAAGAAGCAGTGTGGCTTCCACACTGCTTCTTGCTCAGAGATGTGAGTCTCCGTATTTTGGCTTTGCAGGTTCTGGGGACCATGTCACACTCAGAGCTTTTATTTACACCACTGACATGGGGTACTTACAAGATGACCCCTGCTGTACAGTATTGCTAAGCAGTGTTTGTGCTTCCAGGTGCACCGATGCCATCCCAAGCACTCGAGGCAGATCAGGATTTGCAGCTGTGGAAGGAGGTGAGCATCACGGGCAAGCTGGTTCAGCCATGCCTGGGAGAAGCCTTGGCTGTGGGGTGAGAGCTGGGAATGTCTGTGACAATTTATTGCTACTAGAGCAGGGATACAAGATCAAAAATTTTTCTGTTCCAGTCCTTACTGTGGTCACACCTCACTCTCCACTATTTCTCTTGCATGGAGTTCAGGTCCTTCTTCTTCCAGTATTAATTCTCCTGTACAGACCCTGTCCCTGGAAGCAATACTGTGTCCTGCCTGGTATTTTTGTAGTCTGTGCATGACAGGCAGTAGTTGTTTCAACTCGTCCAATCCACCTCTTGCTTCTGTTCTGCACCCAGGGCTGGGACACTGCATTTAATCATATCCTAGCATCTTAATTTACTAGATAGAGGATAACATCCTGTTGCAGTTTGCACCTTTAACATTTTTATACCAATTGCAACTATAACTTCCATTCCCATCTTTGAACTTTGCATTTTTTTGATTCTAGGATGTTACATGTGTGTCAACATGGGCTTTTTTGTGCCCTTTTGGAACAGACAGAACAGCAGGGCATAACAGAGAGGGTTCATCCTGCAAGATGCATGCCCTGGCATTGCCGTAATCTTCAAGTGTGCTGCTGACATTAATTTTGTACCTCCTGATAACATTAGAAAGCAAGTGACTCACCATGGGTGCAGATGCACGGAGTAAATTTCTTCAAATTGAGGCCATTACAGAACACGCTGCCTTTTTTGTCAGCCCGTTTCGGAAGTATTGACTCAAACACTGACTTGTTCCTATACTGGCACTTGCACAAGCCCTGGTGGTACTTTCCTCCTGGGAGAAAGTGATCTCTTGGGAAGCAAGATCCTAATAGCTAGAAGGAGTTTATGAAAATGAGTTATTTAAATTCCAGATTAAATATATGCTTTTTTAAAATATATATATTTCTGAACTTATTGCTAGGATTTGCTATTTATGATATAGGATTCACCCCTATGCTTACTGGAGGCAAACGCAAGGTTCCTGTTGATTTCGGTGAACAAAAAAGTATGCATGACATACTAAATTCTGTGCAAAACTATATAACACAAACAGTGTAAAACTCAATTCTGTAACAGGAATAATACAGGACTGGAGAGGATCTAAGAACTAAAAAAAGAGAATTAGATGTGTAGGTATATACTTTAAATCAGCCTGGCTACAAAACCGGGAGTTTCTTAATGTTCTTCCCTGCTTGTTACTTTATTAGCTGATCACTCAGGAGAAGCACTGCCTCAAAATTAAACAAGTATTTTCCAGGAATGATTCCAATTTTAGAAATATAGGAGCTTTCTAACATCCTTTCATTTCTTTACGTTATTTAACCAACCCCAAATAACTGACAGGCTCCCACCCTCAGGCCACACTTCTGAGGAAAGAGAAGATTACTGAAAAGAAGCATCAAGGACTATAGGAATTATTAAATTAAATATATATATATTTTTAATTTGAAAAGAAGGAATCAACAGAAACTGTGGCTTTTCTCTGGTCCTTGCTTTTTCCATGCAGGTTTTAACTGAGAGATGCATTGCTTTGGACTGTGTTGAACACAAAGCAGTCTCTGGTTTGTCCTGCCGTTGAGCTACAGTAGATCTCTGGTTGACATCTCCAACTAAAAAACAAGCAGATAAGCCAACAAATGAACAACCACAAGTAACAGGACATTTTTAACTTAGGCTTCCAAAATGACTTAAGCTTGGTTTATGTCATTCACTGCTGACTTCTACCTCTACATTTTCTTATCCTGGAAGTAGTGAAGCTGAACAAATATACCCAGAGACAATCAAATGCAAGATGAAGGGAAAAGAGACCGGGGAGGTTGTGTTACCAATAAAAACTATTTGAGGGGGAATCTTGTGAGCTATTAGCTTTCCCGCTATCTCTGCTAATGCTTTCTCATAGGTTGTCTCTAGAGAAATGAATCACCCCTTGTCTTGGAGTACTCAGATATGCATTATTTGTTTATTGCTTTTTTCAGTTAATGTTTTCTTTGCTAAAGACTGCTGTTTAGGGCTTTGTACCTATAATAAAATCATAACACCTGTTGCATTGCCCACTCTTTATTTTAAAACAAAATATTTTGATGCAGTCTGTGAACGTAATAATGATTGGCAAAGCTTTGTGGCACCTAGAATAACAGTACCAAATATTCAATGGAAAAAAATGGTGCATACCAATGCAGATTGCAATTGATACAATTTGAAAACTGTCTTTTTTTTTTGTTGTTGTTGTTATTATTAAACTGTGTAGCTTCTGTTGGAGCACTGGAGATTTTTCCTCTTCCTTACAGAATACTTTGAGCTCTCAGCACCTGTAAAATTACTTCCATGAATTCAAATATTCTTTATTCCACTTCTCCCTACCTGATCGATAATTCCATCAAAACTGATTCAGTACTATGAGACTCCTTCATCTTGGAAAAGAGACAATGGAAATAAGATATGATTGTCCATACAATGTCATGAACAGTAGGGAGAGGATGGGTATGAATCACTTATTTGTTACTTCTTCCAAGACAAGATCATGATAGCACTGAATGAAGATAGCTTTGGAAGGACTGATCAAGACAAACAGAAATATTATTTCATGTGGTGTTCAGGAACCCCTTACCACAGGATGATGTGGATGCTAAAAGTTTACAGCATGTCACACAGAGACTGTTCAAGTTCACCAAACAGAAATCCTCTGAGCTTCATGAGAAACGACCTCATTCCATCTCAAAGTGTTTGCACTACAGTTTGCTGGTGGTTGGAAGGCAAGGACCTTATTAAACCATGGTTTTCTTCTTAGATTCTCTCCCAAGTGCTGATTTTTTTTTATTTAATTTTATTTTTTTAGGGATAAGCCACACAGCTAAACAGACAGGGTCTTCTTGGTTTGTTTTGTGGATTTTTTTTTTATTATTTATGTGTGCTTGTGTGTATGTCTACACACCTCATGTTCCTCTCTTTGCTGATGAGTTTAAACTCAATGACAGCATCTTCTTCAACAGTGCACTTTGAGTTTAGATCCCTTGAAATATATCGAATGTATTTCTTACTAGCATTGTAAATTGGGAACCATCTCCTCTAAACAAAATATTGTAAGGCCCCTCATGTGCCAAAGAAATCAGTGCAAACCTCAGATATTGGCTGCCAGCTGACTCACACAAATTGAGTAGTATGCATAAGATGTGCTGGCACATATCATAATCACTCAAGAGATGTGTGGGTCATACACCTGCAGGGAAGCTCAAATACAATTTGCAGAGTAGTGTTTGAGGACTGTGTATTGAATCATTTGCTTTAGTTTTGTCATTTTCTTTGCAGTTTCATGTAATCCAAAGATAGCATAGAAAATACTTACGTTCATAGCCCATGCCTCAGATGCTTACAATCATTATTTAAAATATGACTTACTTGGAGACAGTTTCAATTAGCAGGGATATGAATGGTATAAAAGAATAAAGGACACACATGACATATATGTGGTTGTTGAGATCAAGCGTATATAAAATTGTTTTTTTTTCCCCCCTTGCATTCAAAATATTTCATGAATGTTCCTATAAGCATTCCTTCTGGTGAACAAGCTTGCCATGCCCCTGGCTGCACCAAACTACTTTTGAGAATATAGATATTTAACTTCTTTATATTAATGTGCATTTTAAAAAAAGGATCGTGTCAACTTTTACAGATAGACGATGCATGTTCTACCTACCTGTCCACAGATTCTCAGCCTCAGGTGAGTCAGACAGAGGTTGCTTTACTATTTATGGTGTTTGTCGTATGCAGTAGGTTTGGTAGTGCGATACCTGAGTTCATGTTTTCTTTTCATTAGGTGTCCAGTGCACTGGAAGAACTTTGTTTTTTGGTCATGGGATTTCTCCAGAAACCACAGGTAACACACATGAAAGGCTCCTTAGCATTTCTGAAGCCTGATCTCTCAGTGTGCCAGTGCCTACAGTGAGTTCTGAGGACCCAGTACCTGAAGTGCCCATCAGTGCTGGAAGTAGTATGTCAGTTCTTACACTGAAATGCTGTGTGTCCTAATCCAATGCCTATTAAGGACAACTGGGAGAGTCCAATGTTGGAAAATAATCTCCAGCTTGGAGACAAGGTTTCAGTTCTTTTATTGCTCTAGATTAGAAAACTTATGAGCTCTCAATGGAGTAAGAAATGTACTGAAGAGAATCTGTTGCTGCCACTGCTAGGGAGATACAAAGGAACATCCGCTAACCCCATCAGTTCTTCTAGTAGAGAATAACCAATGCTCTCTGCAAGGTTTCAGAAGAGTAGTTACATTGATAAGCAAAGATGTGGTATATCTGTCAAGGAAGGACAATATTTCAATCCAGTATTGAAGTTTAAAATGTAATTTCAGCCCAGAGCAGAGCAGGCTGAGGGGAGGCCTCATGGCGGCCTCACGAGGGGAGCGGAGGGGCAGGCGCTGAGCTCTGCTCTCTGGGGACAGCGACAGGACCCGAGGGAACGGCATGGAGCTGGGACAGGGGAGGGTCAGGCTGGGCGTTAGGGAAAGGTTCTGCACCCAGAGGGTGGTCGGGCACTGGGACAGGCTCCCCAGGGCAGTGGGCACAGCACCGAGCCTGCCGGAGTTCAAGAAGCATTTGGACAACGCTTTCAGACACAGGGTCTGCTTTTTGGGTGGTCCTGTGTGAGGCCAGGAGTTGGACTCCATGGTCCTTCCAAGGTGGGTCCCTTGCAGATCAGGATATGCTATGATTCTATGAATTAAAACTGTCCAATATATATATATATATGCATATATATATTTAATAAATAAAAGCCTCTCTACTGATTATTATTCCCACAGGGTTTAGATGAAAAAGACAACACCAAAAGGGTAAGACTTCTAAGTATGTTTTATGATCACTTTAAAATTGTCAAGAAAATCCTAACTCCCTTGCCTTGTTTTGTAGTAAAACCCCACTTTTAATTTTTTTGAACAGTTCTTATTTCATTATTCTAAGACTCATGACTCAGGCAACTCAGACATCATGGTAAGTGGCATAGCACCTCCTTGTGAATACGTGTGCCTGTCCATAGAAGCAAGATGTTCCTTTCTGCAGTAATCGCTCCATCTGTGAAGCTCGGCATTTGGTGTTTCATGTTTAAAATACAGAATGTGTTTTAATAACACGGAGAGGATCATCAATGATGTACAAGTGTGGAAATGGAAAACAACATTTAGGGAATCCCAACTGCATCTTAGTCTTGTAGTTTCAACATTTAAGAATAAAATCAAATGCTTGCTTCTGGAACATAACACATGCAGTGGAACAATTCTGATTTATAGAAGTTGAGCACATGACCCTAAATATTAAAAACTCTCAATGCATCTTTATTAATTCTTAATTAAAAGGTATCTATTTGTGCATGTCACAAATATCAGGCAAAAGAGATCACTCAGACTTTGGAATATATTATAAATGAGAAATACCATTATTTTAAACAGAGCCTAGTATTTTTGCTATAAAAATATTCTCATAGCCAACAAATAAACTATGTGTGATCCACCCTTGCTTTTAAAGTGAAGACATAATCTGCTATTTCTGTGCATCTATTTATTTTTTTTTCTGTGCACCACAGGACTTTGAGAAAGTTAAACCTGTTCATGTCTTCTCATTTCTTAACAGTCATTTTTATATGTTTATGTCCATTACTGCCTTGTTGCTTAAATTTCTTAAGAAATATGCTGTATATTTCTTAGAAAGTGATACTGTTTTCCAGGCCTCCTGAGAATACTGCTGATGTTGCAGTCAAAATTTTCACAATAGAGTTGCTCTAGAGCTTTTCATGGTAATCAGGGCACAGGAAAATTAGCTATTTCTGCTGCTGCTTCTGCTTAAGAGGTTACTGCAGCCCCTTCTTCCCCATGCTGAACACCTTTGCCCCTGCCTGCCCACAGAGATTACTGTTTTCTCACTTCTTCTGGTTTAGCTATTTGGGTTATCTTCTAGCCCATTTCTCAGAGACAGTAACCTAGATGAGCTAAATAATTTTTTGGCTTCCTTAATCTCTCTCCACTAAGTGCAAAACAGAGCCCAGCTGGCGAGCTGGGGTGCTCTTTAATATGTCAGACTTTTACTTCAGATATTATAGTGCTTCGTTGAATACCTTAGGCAGACAGTGCAAAATTGACTCCAAGTGGGCAAGTTCATTTTACCTATCAAATATAACTTCAGTAACTCTAGTTATTCCATAACTTACATTTCTCTTTGCTGCATTACTTTTCTAAGAATTATTGTATCAAAAATGCATTATCTTTTAATTATAAGTAATTCACAAGAGTTGAAGGTTTGAATTAGTTGATGGCACATAGGTTTTTCTACTTTCTCTCTCACTGTGGGCCTCTCTCTACAGGCCCACAAGGTTCTGTTTTGCTAGTCACTGCCTGGGGCAGTGCACACAATCTTGCTGCACTCACCCAGGCTGTGTGTGAGCATACAGTCTTGTCAAGCATGAGAAATGTCAGGATTGGAGTTTGTCTGTTAGGGACAGTGACCAGTGTCATGGTTACAAATTTTACTTCAGGATGGATCCCTCCTTTGAACTGTTTTCCAGTAATAAATAAATAAATAAATAAATTTTCTTTCTTCTTAAAATTAAAGTAAAATTAACTTTTCAGTACAATGGAGATTGAAGATGTTAACTTCCATAGCAGATGATCACAGAAAAGTCAGTAAGCACAGTGTATGGGAATGTTCTCTGTGCCATGTGCAGAGGCTGATCAAGGTCTGAACAATTGCAGTTACCTGGGTAGGAAGACTAAAAAGTTCTTTCAGTGAGTAAAAGTGAGGATGCATATTTTGTCCCTCCATCACTGTGTGAGCCACATTCATATTGTAAATATAAATGTTGGTACCTGCTTATTGTCAATTCAGAATGTTCAGAAACAAGTTTCTCAACTAACATCTTCAGTCCTTTCTTGGTACATGATTGGTCTATAAGCCAATACTGCAGGAATAGACATTTTTTGCATCATGAGGTCAGAATTTCATTGTTGCTCATGTGTCTGTGTTCGTGTCCTCTCAGTCCTCTGTCCTGCATCCTTTGCTGCAACTCGTTCCCCAGCTTAATGAGAGAAGACTGAAGAGACACAAAGTGGACGTATGTAATATTAAACTATGCATGCTTGCATTCTCATGTTTGGTGATTCATTAGCACATCTAAAATGTCCGTGTAGACCTTTCTGCTCATGGCACTTTTATTTTCGGAGTTTAATGTCACACTGATGTGTTTCCATTGGAAATGTGCATTGTTTTTTCTATTCCTTAATTAATGAAAGATAATCCTGCTCATCTTTAACATTTAAAACTCTGAAGTAATATATGCTTAACATAGAACACTGGTAGAGCCTAGATATCAAAATGGACCTGTCCGTTGCTTTTAAAAAAAAATATTTTCAAATTTATCAGTACCATTATATTGCAGTTGAATTATATTTTCTAGGGGTGGGTTCTTTTTTTTCTCTCCAGATGGAATCCAAACCATATTTACTCCTTAAACACATTATTTATGACTTATAGCACTAAGACTTTCCAAGCAATTTATAATCAATGTCACTATTTAATTTAAGGTGCAGATAAGAAAGTTCTTTCTTTGTTACAGTTTTTGCCCAGAGTGTTTTAGCTTTCTGAAGAAAAAGCTATAGAAATGAGCCCTTTGAGAATATAATGACATCTCTTTCTACAGAGCTTTTATTTCTATTTGTTCTCATCAACCTTTAAGGGATGTTAAATTACCATTTAATTATCTTATTACCTGATTTAGTATCTGCAGAAACAAAACATAAGAAAATAAATATATCTTCTCACTTTGAGTATCATAGACGGAGATAAACTTTTGAATTGAAGACTTTTTTTTTTTTAGAATAAAATAGGCATTAATCAGAGGGGCACAAAACTTGGAACATCTTTTATTTTGGAGTTTTCAGTTTGGGAATAAAGAGTGAGCGCTCGCCGGCTGTTTAGCAGATGTAAAAGCTCTGAATTTAAGGTATTTTTCTAAAACCATCAGGTACACAATTTGAACCCTATTTTAAAAGGTGCAGAATAACTTCATACTGTCATGAATATAGCTAAGTAGCTCAGTGCTTTGTAAAGTCTAACTCTTTCATACTTACATATTATTGATCTCTGGAGGCATTGTAAAACTAATTTTTCATAGAAAAGTATTGTGTTTGGGAGCAAAACTTTCCCATACACTGAAATAGACCCATTGTTTCCAAAATATCATCAAATTTGGGTATTTTTGCAGCAAATACACTTTCCAATTTCAAAAATCAAAAAGCAGAGGGATATTAATGCTCTTTGCATGGATGCAGCACCACACCATAGCATGCATTTTATTGTCATTGTGTAAGAAGAGTGGTAAAAGGTATGTATGCACACAGAGCCATCTTTTGTATAAAAATAGCTGACTTTTCTTCTTGCAAGTATGATTTCAGTTACTTAACACTCTCCCTGATTCCAGCCTTTTCAGACTGTAAAAAAACAAACAAACAAACAACCTGCATCCTTCTCAGGTTTCTTTAGCTCATGAAGTTCAACTAAGGCAGAATGGATATTTAAAAAAAGTAAAATCAACAGCAACAACAACAAAAAATCTTCATTATTTTAAAGGTGATATGGAGGAAAAAAATGTCACGGAAAAGAAAAAGGCAATACTAGAATTTATGCAGAGACTTATGTTTTCAATACTGACACAGCCCATGTCACAGCAGCACAGAATGAAACCTCAGGAAAAGCCCTGCCAGTGGAAAAGTGAAACTGTGAGCTGAGCTTTGAAGAGCCAAGGTTGCTGGAAGGAAGGAGGGAAATGTAGTCACGATTGGGATAGGCACAGATGCTTCAGGTCTCTTTGATGAGGAACCAGCAAGAAGAAGAATGGTTCTGGCTGGCAAGGACAGTGAGAACTACTGGGCAAGGCAATAAAGAGGCACACACAGTTGACCTTAAATCTGGCATTTCACAACTTCTGAGGGGTTGATTTAGGGTTTAAAGAGTACGTAAAGAGATAAAGAGCAGTTCCTGGTTTAAGGACAGTGAGTTATTTCAGAAATTCTTTATTCCACCTATTAAATGTTTCTGGTCCAGTCTGACCTCTGAAAGGAGAAATAGTCTTGTTTGATATTGCTCTGATTTTCTGGGTCCTTCAGAGTTTCCCAGTCCATGACGTGGGTCTCTGCTGATCTTATGTCTTAAGACATAAAAAACTTCGTGAAACAAAAACATTTTTTTAAATCTTCTAGAATCTAACATGGAAACAAACAGAAAGGGGTGGAAGTAATAGAGGTAGTAAATGAAATTCAAAGCTTAGACTAACTTTTATTTGATTGTAAATATAAACCACTGTGGCGACAGGTAAATGTTTTGATTATTTTCAACAAGGTTAAATGCTTCTGCAATTTCTTTTCAACACGATTAGGTGAATCATTGATTAAAAAATAGAAAGCTAAGAAACGGTGATACATGGCATGATCAAATTCCTTGATATTTTAAGTGTTTGGTGCCAGAGTTTCAAGTGAAATAAAAATCTCTGTAATTGCTACTCTTAGTCAGACTTTTCCCATTACGACATTGAGTGAAAAGGGGTTAGTTTTTTTTCCTTTCAGTATCTTCCTATGTACAGGAACAGGACACAGCCGTCCTCAGGGGATAGCTGCTCACTCTGTAGTTGAATGTAGTTCTGCTTTTCCTCATGTGGGTGAGGAGGAGGAACAGGGTAATATTGGGCCAGAGGTCCTCATGAGCAGTTGCAGCCAAATTATAAAATAAAATAATAATAATAATAATAAATCAAACTAAATTTGTATTATCAAATTTGTCTAGAAAAATAGCATAACATGGATGTCCTTAACAGTGCAGTTATATATACACATATATCTAACCCACCAAACAGTAGAGGACAAAATGCAGTAAAAGGCAGGTAAAAATATGATCCAATTTATGAAGCAGCCCCTACTACTTTTATAGGTGTAGTATTCTTCCTGACTTCTACAGCATTTTAAATGAGGAGGAACTGTGTAAAAACTAGACACATTTTTCTTACCATTTATGTCAGTCCGGTGACAGAACCTGGCTACATATAAGAACTTTATGAGTTGGCACATCTACTCATGAAACACTCGGCAAGGACTAAAATTGTTATAAAAAAAAATCAATTTCTCATCTAATTGGAAAATACAGGGTAAAATTTACCCTCTGCTGTTAGACCTTCATACTGTCAGAGAATATTCTTAGAGCTGATGTTTTTGCTTTCAAAATAACCATATATGCTAAATAAGACAAAGAATGGGAAGGACAGCATAAATGCAAGAACACAAAATTACTATAGGTGAAAACAATCTAGCTTTTAAATCCATCAAGGTCCTTTTGCTAGAATACTTCAATATCCTGAATGTGCTTCCGTTGAGGATGGTGGCACAATTCATAGAAACGGGATGAATGCACTAATTAAAAGACAACAACCTAAAAGTCATAGCATATTTGGCATACTCTAACATAGTCCAGCTTCTTCAGGACACTTGTATTTTTAGTGGAGAGTTTCTCACCTGAGCTCAGATAAGAAACTACAAGGATATTTTTCCAAATAATAATAATACAAGTAGAAAAATAATGAAATATAAATACTGTAAGACACTCCAAGTATCTGAAAAGACAGAATATGGCAATGTAGAAAGCTCCACTAACAGACAGTAAAATAAAATTTAAAAACCTATAATATTTAATGGATTGTAGATGTGAGATGGGCATTTCAAACTCAGGTAACATCAGAATGAGGTGGACAATATAAATAAAAATCATACAGATGTTTTACATACAGCAAAGAAACTGTGTATAATGGCATACCTGATGAACTGAAGTCAAAATTAAAAGCAAGACTCAAAAATTATTTATAGTTTAAGCCCTGCTTCCTTTGAAAGTTTTCTTGGATTGGAGATATTCCCGTGTTTGGAAATGATGGGCGCCATCCTGTTTTACATTATTCTTACAGCATTAGAATAGAGCATGAAGTGAATTCTCCCTATGACAACTCTGGTTATTATTATTACCCAAGAGATTTCATGACCTCAGTTTTTAGTTGAGAAACTATCGTTGCTAAGGGAGCATACAGTAAATATATTCCATCTAAATTTTATGTTCTGCTAAGCACAAGATTTGAAGTATTTGATTTCTGAATTGGCCTATGTCTCCCTCTACTGGACAGACACTTCACTGTCTTGTAACGTAGAGGATGAAAATACTGTGATTAAGTTTACGTCTTGTCTAATCATGAAGGTCTCATTAAAACAGATGGATACTTCATTCTCTGTACTTGCTACATTTAAACGGAATTTCTGTTTTCTTCACTGATCTTTTTTTGCTCCTTTCTGTGTAGATCAGCAGACAGTTGTTTCTCAGTGTGTGCAACATGAGTAGGATAGAATACCATAAGCACTGGTCTTTGAAAAAAATTATTTCTCATGATAATTCTGAGATGGGTGATCAGGATAGATCTCTGAGATCAGTCTGGGATCTCATTCCTTGGCTGGGGCCAATATATTTACATTTTTTAAGCTTTACATTGTTGTCATTCTGTAAGGTGCAAAGACCAACTCTATTTTGTATGTAGAGACTCCATTACTACAGAGACTGGTTGTATTTGAGTGATGAAACCTGGAAAGTCAAAGGCAAAGACTGCTTATCATTACTAGCATAATTCTAAAGCAATCTGAACTGATGTAAAACCTTAGGTGGATTTTGGCCCTCATTCATGTGTTTTCTGCAATTCCTACACGAAGATATGAACTTCCTTGTTACTGACATGGAGGAACACATACTGTATGCCTTAAGGGGGCAAGACTATATAGTAGTACTGAAGAAATACTTATAATAAGTACATAAGCAACCTTTCTGTATGGATTCATTCACAAGAGTAGATATGATTTAAAATACTATTATTTTTTTTTCCAGGAGGACCTTCAAGGAGCTGGAGGGATTCAAAGTAGAGGCTACTTTTTCTTCAGGGTATGGTTTATTCTCCTTTTTTTTTTTTTTCTCCACGCTGAGTATTACCAAACATAGAGAAAATTAGAGTAAGAATTGCTCTTACATTTGCAGTCAGAGCTCCTTGTTGTAAGCAATTCCACTAGAATTGTTCGCTTTCTTTGTAAATAATGAGAAATACTCATCCAATGACTTCAGGTACATTTTGTATAGCACAGAATCTGTCCTTGCAAAGTAATCAGAATAGCTGGGCTAGTTTGAAACTTCTTGGTGAAACTGAAGTATCAAAAATGTATTAGGAAAACAAAAGAGATTAACTATTGATACTTTGTATTGAACCAATATTCTAAGATATCTTACATCAAAATAACAATTTCTTAAGTATTTAGAAATTGATTTTTTAGAAGAGTGCTTAACCACTGTATTAGACTGATGAAGATTTTCAGTCTTCCCTGGTAATATAGATCTTGAAACGAGGTTAGACATGCCAAGTTGCATGGGGCTTTGTTACTGAGCCCAGTCAGTTTTATGCAGTGCTTATTGAATATTTGTCTTTCAGCCACGCAACGGAAAGAGATCAGTGGATTTTCGCTAAGGAGGTATTTATTTAATGCTTTTAATCGTGACCTATACAGAAATTACTTTATTCTTATGCAAATATTCCACAGTACTTATGTTTAGAAGTAGATTTCTGGAGACAAACTTCTAGCAGATGTGTTAAATTCACTTGTCTTTGACTAAAGTGAGTAGAAGCTGTAGCTACTCAGTTCCTAGAACAGAGAACACAAGGGTGTTTCAGGCAGCAAGAAATGGAATAGATCCCAGATTTGTAGACAGTTTGGAAAGTTACCAATGATGATAGGTGTACATCAGGAAAAACTGATTCAACCTCCTGCCAAATACATACTGAGAAGTAAACTGATGACCTGGTGGTAATCCTACTATTCTTACATAGAAGAAGAACCACCCTCACATTGAAATTAATTATGGATTTAATTTCAAATCATGCAAGTCTATGGACAGAAAAAATAATAAATCTGTGCCAATATTATGAAATTCTGTTTTGTAATATATCTTACACCTCTGTCATATTTTAAGTATTTTGTGCTATACCATGCCAACAGCTAAAACTTTTTCTTATTTTGCAGGATTTTAGACTCCTGACCTAGAACTTATGCTGCAGGAATGCTGGGCATGGTGTTTTCCTTACAGAAATAATTCCTTACGAATGTACAATTAAAAATCACTACAATGTAAATGTTCTTACATTAGATTCAGTAAAAAATTCAAATGTTTCTTTACTTCCTTGATTATATTAAAAGCATATCAAAATTATTTGTTTCTTAGTGTTATGATGTTTATAACTGTGTGTAATGAGACTGTAAAATATCTCAATGTATGCATGCAACTGACATTGCCTCTAACAACATTGCTATGTATGTTTATTTGCCTTTATAAATAAAGGCCCTGAGAGGATTGTTTTAATGGGAATGTTTGCAGTGTGGACTATTGCTTTTTTTCAGAATATTTTGCAAGTGGCTTGCGTAGTCTTCAGAATCGCAGCATAATTTACTTCTATTGTATTTGCAAGGTCCTTTTTGATAATTATGCACATTTATGTAGCCAAAGTGTTACATTTGCATATGATTGTTCTCACATTTATTGGAAACTCATCCTTTCATTATCTCAATATGAGTAAACTCAGTCATACAAAAAAGTCATACATTGAAGCCAAGCTTTCATATACCTGCTTGATAAAATAGTACAGTAAGTCTAGTTCATGTGTTATACTTTTCTCTGCTGTAACAGCACACAATACCACCTCACAACAAAATTAAGGGAACAGAGAATGAAAACCCATGAGAAAATACTACACGTCAAAAAAAAAAATCAGCAAAGAAAAATATATGCAGCTAGAACCTTTTCATAAGCAGTTTCTATAAAGGCTAAGCAAAAAGCGTGGTTTGCTTTTCAAGATGACATCCTCTGCCCCTGCACTTACTTCACGATTGCCTGTGGACTTCTGGCAGCCTGTAGAGCCAAGGTAAGTGGTCTGCAGGTGGTCTACTGAATTGCACTGATGATAAAGGGGTCTGGCAGTTCAGAGCATGTCTTAATGGTAATAATGCTGAAATTGGCTGAAAAAAACTGAGAATCTCTATTCTCTTAACTAAAGGAAACTGAATAAATGGTATGTTTTGAAGAAATACCTCGACTTTAACTCAACTAAAATATAATGGCTTTTTTTTTTAACTTATTAAGAACACTGATACACTATGGTTCTGATTCAGAAGACTTAATTGCATTACTTGCATTCTTCCAGATTTAAGATCTGTTTGAAAACTCAGCTGGTTCTGATGTAGTTTTAAAGAAGTTCTTCTCAGAAGAGTAAGTTAGCCTCACAGTCTTCCAAGCTTCTTGCTCTGAGTTTGCTTTCACACCAGAGTTGTGTTGAAATATTTGAGGGTATAATTATATTGACAGTAACTAATAATCCTGTGTAGAAATGGATTGTTGTTTCTAATACAGTACCGGCTGGCCACAGTTTGAAGTGACCTCAGCCCTACTCCTTGTGCTTGCAAGCATGGGTGAGCAGCTGGGACAGCTTTTGTGATCCGAGGATCCAGCTTTGTACCAGCTGCCTCCTGTGGAGGTATATTGAAGCTGGGTCATCATTAGACTGTGCTTCAAGATCTCTTCTACAAGGACGAGGGGCAGCTGGGGCGGGAAGGCTGCCTCGTGGGCTGCAGGTCCTGCCTGTCATGGCAGGCAGCACGGAGTCAGCAGTAGGCACCGTGTGGGCCCAAGTGGCCCAGTGTGGCCGTTGGAACTGGTGGTGACCGGTCCCAACAGCTGCTGGTGGGTCAAGATAACGGCCTCTCCAAGGAAAGGCAGGGCAGCAGGGGGAGCCATGCAGGTGGGCGCACAGACCGAGGGCGATGGGAGAGTTGGGGCTGGGGACTGCAGGGAAAATGGGGAGGCGGAGGGGTGGTGAGCGGTTGGGCCAGGAGAAGTCCTGGGCAAGCAGTTCCTTTGTGCAGATGCACCTCTGAGTTTCTAGTGGTTAGGAACTAACCCTCGTATATGCCCTTTAAAAATAATAAAAGACTGTACTTTGTTGAAGTTATCTACCCAGAGCATTCCCAAACTTAATACACGTACCATTCCTGTCAAAGCTAGTGGTAACCAACATTATCATTGGCAACAGTGAGAAGATTTTATTTTTTGCTTGGTATTGTGGCCTGCTAGTTGAGTAATACCACTTCACACCAAGACCAATTTATCCTGGATCATTTTTGCCATTGTGGGGTTCCTTTGCATTTCTACCTTTATATTTTGGGAAGTTTTTGACACATTTTCATTTATTTAATCTGTAACTATTACAGCAAGCTTGAATGAGTAGCTTAATGCCAAGTTTTGGAATGTTGGTTTAACTCAATTTGTTAAGAACTGTTGAAGGTTTGCTAGTTTCTGATCTTCTCTTGCTTGAGACTGGAGCTGAGGTATTATGAGACCTATTTCTGGTACGTTTACCGTGACTGAGGATTCCTGATCCAATTTCCAAGAGGTTGTATCTAAACACCAGGCAGCACTTCATGGTGCCAGGTGACGGAACCCTGTCACAGGCAGCCCAGGGAGGCTGTGGAGTCTCCTCCTCCTTGGAGATCTTCAGAAGCTGCCTGGAGGTGGTCGGGGGCAGCCAGCTCTGGGTGGCCCTGCTGGAGCAGGGCTGGGACCAGGTGAGCTCCAGAGGGCCCTGCCAGCCTCAGCCGTGCTGTGATTCTGTTATGATAATGATTTTAGTTTAGTTTTGTTTTTTAATGCCTCATAATTCTTTGCAATCCTGACACCACGAAGAAAGATTTGCATTCTGTGAAGCACGGAAAACTGATAGTGACTTAAGACTGCAAATCATACATTAAAGCATTTGTGTGGAGGCCAAATTACTTGTGTGTTACCCATGTTTCTTCAGTGGTACCCATGAAGAAGTAGTCCTCTTAGTTCTGTGGGCCTTTTGATACCCTCACTGTATGTAAGTTAAAATTGTCAAATTCTTATTCAGTGAAGGGTTGAAAATTTGCAGTAACTGATTGTAAGTTTTTATTATTATTACTATTATTATTATTATTTATTTACTTAAAATAATGCTGGGGAATTACATTATAGCGAAATCTTTGTTTGGGTTTTTCCTATTCTAGACCCCTTAGTGGCCATCTAAGTCATATAATCTTACATGGAACTTTTATTTTATTCAGTGGGTTATTTCAACTATTTTTCAGTCAAGAAGAAAACATCACTTATTTCTTTACTTATATTTTCATATGTGAATAAAGTTAAAATAAGTTTGATAGTATATTTGAAAGACATTGATAAAATAACCTTGTTTTTAGCAGTACAATTCTACAGAAAATAATTTTCCAAATAATGTCACTAATTATTTACAGTGGAGTTGTCATTCCTTGTTCAAAATGTGGATCTCAGAGCTTTGCAGAAGGAATCAATTGAAGTATTCAGATATAAAATCTATTTTATCTTAGCAATAAGGTGCTAAATGTTTGCAAAGCCAGAATGCTCCACTAGTAGTGAATATCGGTAGCAGTAGCAGTGCCTACAGTTTGCTGAGCCCGTGCAGGAACTGTCAGAAACTGCTGCCACTTACTTTCCACTCCAACCCTGCAACACCTCACTTTCTCACTCATGCCAGGAGAACTGGAAGAGGTAAAAGTCTTCTTGCAAACCCACGGTACTTGACTGCCTCGTGAGTAATAGCATGATTCTATGCTCTCTGGGGGTTTTCTAAGTATGTTTACATCCAAAATGCAAAAGGGCTTACTTTGTCTTTATGAAATTCCTGGAGGCATGTATAGCTTAGCATTTGGTCTGTGGGATCTCCATTAGAATTGTGTTGTTATACCCACGCTATGTTCTGTGTGAGAGGTCTGTTGAATAAAAGCAAGGCAGCGCTGGCTCAAAAGGCAAATGTAGCACTCGTGGGCATGGTAGCACTCTAATGCAAATCCTGTAAGTTTCCTCAGGTAAAATTTTTGTAATGCACCTTTTATTCATTTGATGCAGCGTTATTATGAATATTAAGTATTTCTGATATATAAATATTTGTACAGTGTTTTCTTTATGGATGTTTTCAAACAAATTGTTATTTCATGGCAAAAAAAATACCACACTTTGATTAACAACCTGTTTTAAAATCTGTTTTAGTACTTCTAATCCATATGAAAGGCCTCCTTACGTGTTGCAGTCCAGTTAAATAAACAGATTCTTTTTATGTGATAATTTCAGAGTAGATGCAGTCTCTTTATCTTAACTGCTTAATTAAAATTATGACAAATGTAGACATAATACCTACAAAAGCCCTATGTTATAAATAGACATGGTGTATCAAGTAGCTTATGTTGACACATTCATGTTAATCATTCCTTTAAAATAAAAGGTCTTTTTTCTCTGACTCTTAAGTATGCTTTTGCATGTTTATTCAAACTCTCTATTCTTAGTAGTAATATAAAAATATTGATACAAAAATCTTCCCATATTTCTTTAAGTGTGTTTAAGTGGTTGGTAGTCCTGGGTTTCTGAAGTAGGTTTCCGTGCATCTTTTAGAAAATTTTTAGCTGATGTGTTTTGGAGACTGATTTGTTTGCTTACATATTGAGGGTTTTTTCTCTCCTATTTTCTTACAGTTGTCTGTTTAGAACTGAAAAATGACAAATTGAAATTCATGGTAGAGCATGGTCCTTAAAAGTATTGCAACCTTTTATTTGTTACATTTTGTATGGTTGTTATATCCTTAATATATGCCTAAGTAAAAAAAGGTGCTTTTTTCTTTTGTCATTGTTGTTTTGTTTTAAAAATGTCACGAAAGACTGATTTGTCAATTTAGTTTTGTTCCATAATATCAAAACAGGATCCAAATGAAGATACTGAATGGAATGAGATACTGAGAAATTTTGGAATTCTTCCTCCTAAAGAAAAACCGAAAGATGAAGTTGAAGAAATGGTTTTACGCTTGCAGAAGGAAGCAGAAGGCAAGTAAAATTAAAGATATATGACATTAGTACAACAAGATTTGAAAAGCTGAAGTGTGTAGTGCAAGGTCCAGCTCCGGAGTGGGAATCTTCCCCAGTACAAGAGCCATTCTTTGCCATCTCCTTCCATTCAAAATTAAGAGATTTTCATAGATCACAGATTGAACAGAAACAGGAATGGAAAGAACATAATCTAATAATCTAGTTTATTTTGCCTTAATACAGGATACATACCTAAGTCTTAACAAATGCTCATTTAATCATTTTTTAAAAACTTTTTTCACAGAAAGCATGAAGAAAAATGTATTCTCATTTTTTCTGCAGTTACCTCTAAGTACTAGAAAATTACTACTGTGGCTTTCTGTAAGTTCCATTTGAAGAACAGAAAGCATGAAGTTGTAGTCGCAAACATGGTAGGAACTAGAAGTTGCACGTCTAAAACTGTACCTCTTGGTACCCACTATTTTCCTGAAGGCAAACAGTTTTGCATAGAGTAACTAAGGCTCTTGCTTAAATGTGTTCTAGTAATTCTCATTTTCTGACAAGTGCCAGACTTACAAATTCAAAGGCATGTTACAGCTAGTTCAGGAGTCTTCAGATTCTGCTGAGTTCTCTAGATTATTCCAGAACAGAGGAAAATATATCATCTTTGTGTCTTCAGTAGTAGCTTCTGCCAAATTCTTGCAGACAGTGTTGATCAGGATATTTTTTTTTACGTAAAAATAAAGTTAAAATACACCAGAATATCAAAAAAGATGATAGCATTGCAAACCGCTGCATATGGCACCATTTTAATTACTGTTAGAATCATAGGATGGTTTGGGTTGGAAGTGACCTTAAAGCCCATCCAGTTCCAATCCCCTACCATAGGCGTGGACACCTCCCACCAGACCGGGTTGCCCAAAGCCCCATCCAGCCTGGCCTTGAGCACCTCCAGGGATGGGGCATCCACAGCTTCTCTGGGCAACCTGTGCCAGGGCCTCACCACTCTCTGGGTGAAAAATTTCCTCCTAACCTCTCATCTTTATCACCGCTGTTTTAGTTTAAAACCATTTACCCTTGTCCTGTCACTGAGGCCCTGGTAAAAAGTCTTTCCCCATCTTTATTATAATCCCCCTTTACATATTGAAAGGCTGCAATAAAGTCTCCTTGGAGCCTTCTCTTCTCTTCTCTAGGCTGAACAAACCCAACTCTCTCAGCCTTTCTTCATAAGAGTTGTTCCAAACCACTGATCATTTTTGTGGTCTTCCTCTTAACTTGATCTAACAGGTCCTTTGTTTTGCTAACAACTTTGGGTTTTTAAGACTTAGTTTTAACTTCTGTTTTCTAATTCTTCTATCGTTCCTTTGCTATCATCTAGACTCTTATGGATTGCTTTGGGCAAACTGGTGGAGCTGACAGGCGTAGGACAGAATTTGAACCCAGTACAGGTGTAGTTAGATCCATAGAAACAGTAATGGCAAGTAACTATGCAAGCAAGTATCTAAGTAACCAAGTATGGTTAAATAGATTCATTTTTTAATTCTCTCTCTTACCAGTTACCCAAAGTTGACTGCTTTCTGAAATCAGTATGTATTTTCCTTTCATTAGTTCCATGTCTGAGTAATAATTTTCATACATTTAAAACATGTGCAGGCACTCCAGAGAACACGAGGTGACCAATTTTGTTTGTTTCTAGTGAAACCATATGAAAGAATGAATCTTAAAGAATTAAAGGAAGCTGAAGATGACTTTGATGAGGCTGATAGGAAGGCTGTTGAAATGTACAGGTATAGTGAGATATTCCTGGCCAAATTAACAATGGTGTCACTATTGTACATTCTGAAACATAAACTCAGAATCTTTTGAATAGTAACATCTGCTGACACAACTTCTACCTTTTACCTTCTGTTCTTTTGCTGATAGCACTGATGTTACTGTCTTACATCTTCCCAATAGCCAGTGACAAAGAGACGCAGTTCACACCATACTTTGCTTTGAGGTTTTCTTAGAATCAAATTATTCCCCTTTTAAAATATTAAATTTAGTCTCAAAGCTGCATATTTAAAGGAAAATAGAAGGGGCCACAGTGGAAACCACTGTTACACATTCTCAGTTCAGCTGTACCATGCCGCTGCATGCAGAGAAGTGTTGTATATTTGAAGTGTTGTGCAGTCAACAATTTACAAAAGTGTCTCTTTGGTTAAACTATGACCCTCACCCTACCACTCTGAAGATACAGGAGTTAGAGCAATGCTGATAAATATTTGGAGAAAGGAGAAGTTCTAGAGCCCATTTTCCCTCTTTTTCTGCATAACATTTCCTGTATAACATTTTCTGTGGATTTCAAACTGGGAGGAAATGTAGAGTTGGTCATGGGTATGCTTTGTCTATAATATTACAGAAGAACATTAAGGGAAAAACAAAGTCCCAACGTACATGGTTCCAACATACATGGCCCCATCTTTGTGAAAGAGGTTTTTTGCACATGGGTTTTTGGGGTTTTTGCATATGAAGTGCATGCTACCTATAAAGGGACTTTTACTTCAGGACAGCATGCCATTAAAGAAGAAAAATGTATTTCAGTGCTGTACTCTAACTGCTCAGTATTTATAGTTGAAAACTAACTAATTAATCTGAGTATTATGAGTGAAACACTTCTCTGCCTTTTGGATAGTACTCATTTCTGGTACAGTAGGCTTTCTAAACATATTGAAATAAAAATGCAGTGTGAAGTTTATTAGAAATTACAGCTTCATTGTATCATATTTTGTAATGCTGACAACTGATAAACTTTCTGTTTAAAGTAAAAGAAAGTCAACTGTGGGCCTCTTATACATAACTATTGTGTTTTGACTTTTATGGAAGATTAATTTTAATGGCCTTTCTATTTTTTACTACATGAAAACATTCTTTTGAAGTTTGTATAGAAGAGAAGGCTCAAGGGAGAGCTCATCAATGTATATAAATACCTGAAGGGAAGAAATAAAGAATGCAGAGCCAGGCTGTTTTTGGTGGTGTCCAGTGCCAGGGCAAGAGGCAGCAGGCACAAACTGAAACACAGAGGGTTCCCTCTAAACATCAGGAAACACTTCTTGACTGCAAAGGTGTCTGGGCACTAGTACAGGTTGCCCAGAGATGATGTAGAGTCTCATTCCTTGGAGATCTTCAAAAGCCACCTGGACAGCCTGCTCTGAGTGTCCTGGCTTGAACAGATGACTTGGCTTGGGCCAGATGACTTCCAGAGATGACTGCTGACCTCATCTGTAGTTCTGTGACATACCATGTAATGTTCTTAGGCATAAGTGTAATACAACCCAGGTTCTCGTCCAACTGTTAATAGACGTACACCAATATGATTACCATACCATGCAGTGTCAATACATTTTATGACTTCGGGTTCAGAAAATCTCAGCAGCTTGTATGGAGACTTAGTAATTCCAGCTGTGTGGGACATTCACGTGTTTATTTTTGAAAATATTTTTCAAAGTACTCTGCTATGTTCTGCAGAGCTTAGTACTGTAACTAAGAAAAATGAGACATAAGCAGTTTAGATAGAATAAAAGTGGTTATGTGATCAGAACATTTTCTCTGCCTAGATTCTACCTGTACTTCCTGCTTTTGCAGTGTTGAAATGACTAAAATAATTATAGCCCTAACACTGAATCTAGTACTGTATTCCCATAGAAAGGTAATCCTTCACATAATTAAGTGAAAGCTGTGAATGTAAATTATCATGTATTGCTGCTAGAGTATAATAACGTTGTGCGTATATTTAGTCTTGCCAATTTTATAGTGGTTTTCGATCAGTAAAATTAATAGCTGCTTGTAGTTCAACCCACCTCAGTAAGGCATTTTCACTTTCTATGTTGCAATTACTTTTGAGATGAAGACCGCCATCTACTGGTTTTACATTTCATGAATTATTTTAATATTAAATTGCGTAACGTTAGCACTTTAAGTACTGGTAGTTCTTCCTCAAACTACTAATGTTCAGAATTACAGAAACGATTTGTACCTTGTAAAATTTTCTTGCTTTGTCTCAAATGATCAAGACACTTGTTTAGTGTTTTTTTACTGAAGTTTCCCAGATCTGATACTGATATGTAAGCATAAAACTACGAAGATGTATTTTAATGTTATCTTACAGAACAGAGATTAGTATAGCAGCCTTTCTAACTATGAAATGATACAAAAAGACCTTGAGCTAGAGTATTTCTCAAAATATTTTTTTAAAAGGATTTGAGAGAAATGCAGTAGATATTATCAAAAGATGCATTTTAAATGTTCCAAATGTGCTTATTTTTATTATTGCTTTTTAATTAGGCAGCAGCGCTTGCAAGAATGGAAATGTCTTCAGAGGAGGCAAAAGTATGGGGAGCTAAGAGAAATTAGTGGAGATCAATATGTAAAGGAAGTTACAAATGCTCCTAAGGATGTTTGGGTCATAATTCATCTTTATCGGTCAAGGTAATTACTTTCTAGTATAAGGTATTAAGTACTTCAAAACAGAGAATTCAACTGGTAATTAAAAAGCAATACCAAGAAAAATGAAATATGATAGACTATTGAAATAGCAATTGTTTGGAGGCAGTGGAACAGAGAGCATGGAGCATGGGACCTTCTTGATTTGTTAATTCACTTTAATTAGTTTGCCTTTGATCATTTGTATTAAAGATTTCTTTTGCTGTGTATGCCCCTGTGCTCTGTGTGCTTATGTGCTGAATCTCACTGAGATTTCTGAATTTCACTGAGAAACTGTTGTTGACCGTCTAGGCTAACACAAGTTCCTTTGAAGACTCATTGCTCAACAGAAGTCCTTTAACAGATTTTTTTCTACCTTTGTTTCTCCTTTAACAAGTAAAAAGCCCAGCAGGGAAAGTCTCAACTCTGAAAATCAAGGACTGCTAAGGGAATTTGTTAGTTTATTGGTTTCCCTATATTGGTTCTCTAATGGTAGCAGGAGTTGTGACAGAATCCAGCAGAAATGTCAAAGAAAACTACCATGATTAGCCCACATACGTTAGCAACTCTAGCATGTTCTTCAAAAGCACTGAGAATTAATATGGAATGTTTCATGTTGTTTAAATTCAGACTAGATTTCTCTTTTCCATCTTTTTAAGCATGTGGGAAGGAAGTTTCTTTGATTCTTTTCAATTGTCAGGAATCGAGCATTATTTCCAGAGGGAAGGAGTAAGTCAATCAAATGAAATTGTTCAAATTACAGTAATTTAAATTTACAGACTTGAAAGAAAATAGCATGTTTTCTTCCTTCTCATTGTTTTTGTTTACTGGAGAATCAATTCTGTACTGGATCATCATGTACGTACGAGTCTGTGAGAAACCTCATAATTCCCTAGGAATGAATAGTTCTGTTCCAGAACTGTAACCTCACCTGCCTTTGGCCACCAGAGGGTGCTGGTGGAGCTCTTTGACGGTCTATAGGTTAAATCCTCTTCAGTCTCAACAAAAATCTGAACATCGCAAAGGTTAACAGACAAGAGGGGAACAAGCTACGAATTTTGTTGTTTTTACAGAGGCTTATATGGTGATTGTGCTGCAAATACTAGCTATGAAAGTAATGAACAGGCCTATGGTGGCAATATGACTACATAAAGATTTCCCTACATAAAGATTTCCCTGACACTATTTAGATTTTACTAAAGAATTAAGAGGTAATTCAGTGTTAAATTCAACACCCATTCAAATAAATTCGAGTGAAATGTATGTTAGAGATCTAAAGTCTCTTTTGAAGTCTACAATAAATGGACAAAATGAGCTTTAAAATCTTAGTGGATAACAAAATTGAGGTACAATGCTTGCTTGAGTCATCTGGTAGCTTTACAGACATGCTTCATAAACCGTGCCTATTATATGCATTGACAGTTTTTATTTGGACAGCTCTTTAAATCAAATGATCTTAGAAGAATCTACAAAAAATCTGTGGTGCAAACCTCATTACAAATTAAAATAGAAACAGAGGCAATGGAAAGGTATGTTTATTCTTCAAAGGCTCTGTTTTAAATAACATTAGTTCTACAAGTCATGTACACTGGAAGTATGATCATACTCTCTTATCCTTTCCTAGCATCCCAATGTGTTTACTAGTTAATGAACATCTCAGCCAGCTAGCCAGAAACTTTCCAGAAGCCAAGTTTGTCAAAGCCATTGTGAACAGCTGCATTCAGGATTACAATGATACATGTTTACCCACAATACTTGTATATAAATCTGGTGAAATAAAAGGCAGATTCATAGGAGTAGCTGAATGTGGGGGGATATATCTTAAAGTGGAAGGTAAGAGAAATGCTTTTGAATAATTCACTTTATAGAAAAGTTTATGCTGTTTGTAATCATCAGATCTAAAGATCGCTGCTTAAAGATAAGACAGTTTTAAATATTTTAATAGAAAAAAAAGACACAAAAAGCAAAGAATGACTTGTGTAATCCTACAGTGATAAGAATATATAGTAAGCAAAGATATTTTGCAGTTTCAGTTTAGATGTTTTACTGGGATACAGCTGGGTCGTCTAAGGCTCTGTTTTTCTTGTTGAGATGGAGCCTAATATTTAATAAAAAATCTTTTATTCTTAACTGAGAATTTATAGCAATTATTAGCATAAATTATCATTTGTTATTACAGAGCTTGAATGGAAACTAGCAGAAGTTGGAGCAATTGAAACTGACTTAGAAGAAAACCCCAAAAAGGAAATTATAAATATGATGACATTGTCAAAGCAAAATACTTCTGCTCGTGAAAACACCAATACAAAAAGCAGCGATGTGCTGAAACCACATATTACTTGAGAAGAAATTTTTAATGTGGATAATCTGTTCCAATTTAAAGTAGCTCAAATATAGCCTTTAAATTCCCTTTGTAAACCTGAAACAATAAAAGAGAGCTGTTCTTCCACTTGTGTATATTTGTGATTTTTAGAAGAAAATGAATGTAGTAAACAAAAGCCCTACTTATCTTCTGGAAACAGAGATGGCTCCTATTGACAAGAGAGCCTGAATTCTTCTTTTCATACAACCTGCTTAAATGGAAAAGGAAGGAGTGGTATTAGCTGTGGGGCTGTAATCTATACTTCCTTATTTTATCCAGCAGAGGTGCAAGTTTAACACCTGTAACTCTCAGTGAAATGACTGTAGTGGGACTCTGCTCTAAGAAATTTTTCAGTTCCTGCCATTGGGAAGCTGAAGAATGTGTACAGTGGTATGAAAACAGTATTTAGCCCTGAATCTATTGACTAATACTTTTGCTTGTTTGACATGTATACAAGCATTTTCTCCAGTGTCAAGGATAATCTTCCCACTCTTTTCTAATGCTGATGGCTGGATCAGTTGTTCCTTCCCAGCAAAAATAAGTCCATCCCTAGCAAAACAGTTTACAGTCCATGTGTATATAAGCACAACAAAACTACACGAGTGAATTAAGAGATCACACTCCTGATTCAGCATTTTTATTATGAGTAGTGAATCAAATTGCATAGTATTTATGTTATTTTTCCAGTGACTTGACTAAAAAAATAAGTTTTAACATGCTAACGAGGATTATACACACTTGACATGGTTTACTGCATCAGGATGCAGAAACAAAACAGAAATGGTTCACTTAACTCTTGGCACTTAGGTACCTAAGGAAAACAAGAAAACGAACATTAGCTTGTTTATATTTTTTTAACCAGGAGTATAAAGTAGATATGTATTGACAGACAGCTGTACTAGAAGCTTTTATTTCGCGGATTCAAAGAGAACTGGTAGATGTACTTCGAGTTAATGCCTCATCTGCCACTTAAAACTCGAAGGCTAACTAATATAAGTTTTAAATGTAGATAGGTCATCAGTAACTTGGGATATGACTTCCCCATCGCTTCAGGTGAATACCAGTGTTGGTGTGAAAGGGGCACTACCACTCACTTGCTCTTTGCAGCAAACCTCCTTCCTGCCATTGTGGCTGCAGTGAGTTACAGGAGCACAAGCCCAATACTCACTGCTTATAATTTGGCAATGTCTGAACATTATGTTGCCCCCCAAGGAACCATCAGAGGGAACTCACGTTGACAGTAAGATTCAAGAACACAGTATTTCTAGAAGGAAATAATTTCACAATACTACTATTCAATTTCTAAGCTTTCTGTCCTGTTCTTTCAGAAGCCCTTAAAGTACTTTAAAAGAAGAAGATGCATTAAAAAACATTGCCTCAGTTAGGCTATAACCTTGGCGCAAACAAAAGTGTATGTGATCTGCCCAGGTGTGTTGCCTGCTTTGATCTTGACAGATCCCAAAAGGTAAGGGATTTGCAAGCTTCCAGGAGCAATTTGGTGCTGCGGCACTGCAGAAGGTTGGTGTTGCTCCCCCATACCTACAAGGTATACTTTGGGTCAAAAGATAAGTTGTAGTATCTCTGCTGTGTTTTTCTGAAGAATTACTACTGGTGACTAAAGATCCTGTGGCAAATTTTATACATACAGCTTGATGCTAATTTTAGCCTCAGCGTTTCTTGGCCACATTCTATTCCTGGCAATTATGTATTTTTGTTGAAGATGTTTCTGCATTTTCTCCTTCGAGTTTCCATCCCTGCTGTGTTATCCTTACTGCATTTCATCATAGCAGCATTACTCCTTTCCCTAAGTAATTACATGATTAGCTTCATTTATGTCAATATTCCTCAACTGAAGGCTAGAAATAGAGTATTATATATCAGTAAATATCAAAACTCAAGTGTTTTTTACTGATGCTTTTCACAGTTTTTCCTGCAGAAAAAATCTGGCTCGTGGTTAATTCTTTGGCAGCATTACAGCTAAAAAAGGTTTGTGTCCCCACACTACCTTTGTGTATGGTCACAAGGTGAATCAAACAGGGAAATTGAGCTACCTGAAAAGTAATCCAGAAAGGAAGATCTAGGAGATTTTGGCAGCCAAATCAAGTTCTTGCTTCATTCCAGACACAAACACAAGTTACACTTCTATAGATACATATTGGTGATTATAGTTTTAGGTATATCACTGGAAGATCAACTGAAAAATAAACATCCTTGGAACTGAGAAAAATGGGAAAAGTTACATACTTCTACCACTAAGCAATGTTTTATTTTACAGAAGGTAGTTTGTTATGCATGCAGAACAGGTTTATGCTAGAATAATCACTGCGCATTTTAAGCATCTTCCAGTCCCACAGCAGGCAGTGCAGAATACCGTCTGGAACATGTTACAGTTATACGTAAAGCCTGTGTAGTATCAGCTAGTTATCTGTTTGATTAACTGTGGCACCGTTTGCATTTATTGGCCGGACCGTGTTTCACAACTTAAGTCTGCGAAGTCTGTAAGATAGCCACATCTTGCAGTTTGTATACGTTTTTAAAACACACAGCTACACAAAGACAGGGATGCCAACTTTTATTATCAGACCCTCCTGCAAACTCTTATTACAGCTGTATCTTCCTGTGTGCATCTTCCCGGGGGCCACGGCCGGGTTTTCCCGTCACGCCGTCTCCCCCAGCCGGCATTAGGAGCGCCGTGCCCCGCAGGGGCCCGCCAGCCCCGCACTCCCCCCCCGTCAGGCTCCAGCAGCGCCCGCCCGCCATTTTCCCCTCCGTGAGGTGAGCCGGGGCGAGGTGAGCCCAGGTCAGGGCCCCGCGGCTCCCACCGCGCCTGCGCGCTCCGCTCCCCTCCCCGCGGGCCTGCGCGGGATCCCCTTTCCCCACACCCTCTCTGCCTCCCTCCCTCCGCGCATGCGCAGGCGGCGGGCTGTGGCGGGGGGTACGCTGCGGCTGGCAGTGCGCGGCGGCGCAGGCGCGGTGGGGGCAGTGGCGGGCCCGGCGGCTGCGGCGGCGGCGGGAGGAGGAGGAGGAGGAGGAGGAGGAAGGAGGAGAAGGGAGGAGGAAGGAGGAGGACGGCGAGCGGCAGCCCGGTACGTGAGGGGCCGTGAGGGGCCGGCAGGGCGGCCCCGGGGGCGTTGCGGTGCGGGGGGCAGCGCTAGGCCCGGTGACCCACTTTGCTCCCGTCACGGCGCCCCGGGCGGGCCTCAGGGGGCGGCGGGGCCCCCGCCGCAGGTGTGAATTGGGAAAAACGTTGTTGTCTTCCCCTAACCGACCGCGTGCACCCTAACGCCTTCATAACCGTGCTGTTCTCACGTAAAACCAGACCGACTGCGAGGAACAGGCGAAGTGAGGTGCAGTTCAAGCCGCGACGTGAAGCGACAGCCAGGCGCAGAGCACCTGAGCGCAGCCCCGAGCCCCCAGCCCCGCGCAGCACGGGGTTTGTCGGTGACACGCTTTGACAGGCGGTGCTTCTGGGGACACTGGTGGCTCGAACAGGCCCGGCTGCTCCTTGCTCCCTGCGCTCACCTCGTTGCTGCCCCCCTCAGCTGTGCCAGCACAGCGGTTCGTGGAACTGTGTCCCATAACTAGGTTGGGGAAGTGATCCAGGTTAAAATTAACTACCTTTTTTTTTTTTTTTTTTTAATGGGGTTATATTTAACCTAGATCATTGCTCCGGGTGACAGGTGTGCCAGAAGGCAAGAGGATTGTTTAAGCAAACACTCTGGTGAAAGAAATGCTTGAGAAACACAGCTCAACTCTAGTAGCCCTGGCAAAGTGCAGTGTGAGCAGCTGTGCCACTCTCTTCGGTCACACAGGAACAAAATTGATAATGTCTATGAATATTTAGGGTTTGGGGGCTGTTATTGTAGACAGTATCTGGTTGTTACAATAGAGGAATTTTATTCAACAGGATGAGACACTTTGCAATTTATTTTTTTTTAAGAAGCTACCGATTTTCATATATATCAATTTAAGATACTTTCTCAAAATCATTGAAGACTTTGTTTTCAGATATACCAAATACTAAATGTTTGTGTTCGGGTTTTTTGTGTGGACCTGAGTGCTAGTGCTTTTAAGGGGTAAGAGTTCTGTTGGTTGGGCAAGATTTATCTCTTTCTAAGAAACAGTCCTAACAGCAAAAAAATAACCCCCAGCTTGATACTAATATTTTAAGATCTCTTCCAGGCATGTCTTTTTCTCTTTGTTTGTTCTGCTTCACGTTCTTATATTAAAAAGTTTAACAAATGTAGGTAAAATAAAAGGATGTGAGGAAAGCAATGAGTGGTTTTTTATTAATGCTTTAAGGAGACTGTAAACCCCCTCTTTTCCACTTTTTACACTCAACAATTTAAAAATTGAGTGGTAATTACTTTTAATTTGTAGTGTGGCTAATTATCTTATTAGTATAGAATTTCATTTAAATCTTCATAGCTTGGTCTTCTCAGGGAAGTTGTTGCTTCCAAGAAGTTCAAGCTTTTGCTGTCTTCTGGACAAAAAGTTGAAGATGCATATTAGCAATAGAGATATCAATAAGCCCCTGCCCCCCAGCATGTCCTTTATATGAAATGATTGTATCAACTTGAAAGGTTTTGAATTTTTTGGTAAACAACAGACTTCTCCCCCCCCCCGGTGTAATTTCATGTGTTTGAAAACAGCCCCTCTTTAGCTATGCACCCTTTTGGGGAGAGATGCATGGTTTGCTGTCTGGAATCTTATAGCTTCTGTGTGATTTTGTAATTTAAAGAATATAGATATTCCCTCTCTTAGAATATAAAATTAGTACCCTAGTATGTTTTTAATGCAAACCACACCATATAGGTATGAAGAAATGGGGTCATAGCTAAGGTGTCTTCATTTTCAGCACATTATAATGAGCTAGTTTTTCTTGAGTAGAAGACTGGTAGATGTTTGAAGAGGTTTGAAGTAAAGAAAAGTGCATTTTTGCGTTTCAGCCTTCTTGAAGTACTCATTTCTGTATGAACGCTCGAAATTGCAAAGGCCAGGTGATAAAGCAGGTCTAGGAATGTTTCCTTAGTTAGATGGTATGAGTAGGTAGTTGGGTAGCAAAGACAGTAGTAGTTCCTGCCCTTCTTGCCTTCTCCTTACTTATGTTGCAGAGTGTTTTTATCCGTTCTTTGTTAATCGAGCTGGGTGACCCTGTAAGGAGCTGCACTGGTGGCACAGGAACAGGAGTGAGTTGCCAGGGTGCTGGGAGAGCAGGAACTCTTCTAAGGTGGCTTTGTCTCTGCAGGGGAAAAGACGGCTCTGTGAGACTGCAGCCAAACGGCAGCCAGACCATTCAGCTGCCTCTCGTCTCCTGCTGGTCCTGCATTACTGGCAGTAGCATTGTTATTCCAAATTTGGTAGTGTTTCAAGATAGAAAGAGGTGTAAGAAGGGCACCTTTGGTCACATCGCAGAGCCTGAAGGGGAAGATGTCGGTGAACTGGCACAGGGAAATACAGCTGTATCTGTTGGGAAGATGTTCATCTTGCTAGCTCAGTGAATGGGGTTCTGTGGGAATTGGAAACTCGGACGTTCCCCCGTTCATTTGTTGTAGGAGTTAAAGATGTGAAATGCAGAATTCTGGCAGAGGAAAGAAACTTAAGGTTAATACAGCTGGGTGCTGCCCTGAAGGATTGAATTCTCAACCCCTACTGCTGCCACAAAATTCCTTTGTAATGCAAAGGCCGCTTTAATTTTGGCATGCCTCATGCCTGAGTGTTTAATTTTATAGCCTTAATATTCTCTCACCGTACTTTTTGGGTATAATATAAATTCTTAATTATAACCGCTTTCAGAATATATAATCATATATTTAAAAAGTTTCCGTGCTCTGCAGTTCCCATATATTTCATATTATGTGGAAGCAGCGAGGCTTCATTTGTGCTTAGATTCTTGCCTCAGTTTAGTCATTTGCACGCTTTGGAGTCTTTCCAACTGTTACATTTTGTCATTAACATCACTGAATTAGTTTCCTTATTTTGCAGTGATGTTCAGAGGAACAATGCTGAGTATATCATAAAATCATGTCCAGTATTAATATTTTATTAAATATAGATCCATAAAAAGTAGATACACCATTAAGATTCAAGAGTGGTAAAGACTTGTGTTTAGAGTTAATCTCATGAAAATTAGCAGATACTGTGGGCATTCCTCAACTTCAACATAAAAATGTAGCTAAATTAGGCATAAAAGTAGCTGCATAAATGCTTTGTCCTTTTAACTGTCTTTAATAATCTCAAAATATGTGAGAAAGCTTCAGAACTGAAACTGAAGTCATTTTACTACTTATGACAGCCTGCTACCACAGAATAAATGGGATTGGAATAACATCCCTGTGTTAAAACAGAATGAAACCGTTCCTGGAGTAAGATCTATTTTAAGTGGCTTTTAAAAGAACTATACCTGGCCTTGTTCAATAGAGGTCCTTCTAGAGTCCCATTAAAACGGATATTTGCAGGTGTCAGTGATGCATGTTATTTTGGTGTATGGCCAAATCCATACAGAATACAGAGGAGTCAAAGTTGTGATGTAGATGGATTCTGGATATCCAGTCCAAACTAAAATTGTAGCGGTATGTTGGCTATATTTTAAGGGCCTCTGTTTAGTAAAGTTTTCCAAGCACTTTGAAGTTTTATTCTCACTGAGATCCTTCACAATCTTGTCAAAACCGAGCATCTTGGCATGTAAATCTGTTTAGCATTCATAAATTAAGCAATCTGTAAATTAGGCATTCACTTGTCCAAAGGCATGTTGAAACCACACCTCAGGCACACCTATGGGATTGGACTTGGACCAACGTGGTGACTCTCCCTTTTGTTCAGGAGCACAAAGCAGGGAGGAGGAAGAGAGGGTTTTTGATGTCTGCCTCCTGAAAAAAAAACAAGAGGAACCCCAACCAACCCCAAACCAAAAAACCACGCAAAACACTCCCAACAAAAACAGCACCCAGACACTACAAATCCACTTTTCAATGTGTATAAGGTGATTAAAGTTTAATTGGACTGAAGAGAGATACTATGCCACTTGTTTTCTCGGAGATGGGAAAAAAGGAGATGGGCAGCTGTGCTGTGGCCTGTTCCAGGAGCGATGCAGTCTTTTCTTCCACTTAAAATTTTTAATGCTGTTAGGGATTTGAAGCCAGAACTCATCTCTCTGATTTGGGTGCCCTTCTCCCTAGAGGTATGCACACTGCTGGTTCTGCTCTGTCCAGCAAAGCTTCTTTTTTTTTTTTTTTTCTCTCATGCTCTGAGGAATGCTGCTGAAAAGAGAGGTTAGGAGTTGGTCCGGCTTCCAGTGCAGCATGGTGTGTGCAGAGAGGTTAGGATCTGAACCCCTTCTGAAGACTGGCTCTCAGATCTGTTTGGGGTCACTGTGCTGTAACTCGGTCTGCTGGACAAAATGAGAACACGTCTTTTGCCTCCTGCTAGTGTGTTTTGATAGGAAAAGCTCAGCTGTGTGTGTCCAGGGCTGTGAGTACTCGCCTTGCCTGTGTCCCAGGCCTTCAGAGACGCGTGATGGGAAAGGCACTAACATCACAGGGTACTGGTGGAGCTCTGGGACGTTTGGAAGAGGTGTGATACCTGGGAACAGGCTGACCATCCAGCACGATGTCTGAATTTTAGATGCTTTGTAGTAGGGTGCACTATTGTTAACAACGTAGTGCTGCTAACATTGTAGATAAAATTTACAAGAGCTTTTAGCTTGCAGCTCCTTCAGCATGTGAATGTGTCTCAGGTGCTTGCAGAAGGCTGGTCTCAGATCCCATAGGCATCCCATTAACTGCTGACCTGCTAGTTATAAGTGTTTGTGAACGTATGAGAGACAGTCCTGCAACAAGTGGTCATTGGTAGAAAGAGGAATAATAATTTCTGGATTTCCTAAAATAGGCATTTAAAAAAAACACAATAAAATACATGAGAAACATACATTTTTACATATTAAATGATGATCTTGGAGAATGTATGAGATACTAAAATGCATAATAAAAAATAAAGAACACTTCAAAGTAAATTGTATGAGTACAGCTAATTTCATATTTCCAATTCTAAGGCTGCTGCTGCTGTGGTAAATAAAACATAAGGTATAATTTTTACATTTTGTGAATTACATCCAGCATGATAAAAGTTTGTAATGATCTAGTAAACTTGTTTCTGGCATTTAAAAGCATTTGATGTTTTTGGTGATGTTTCTCTGGTGCAGTGAAATAGTCAGAGACTGGTGTTAGTCTCGTGAGTTGTTGCTATTATTCACGTGCACCCTGGAAAAGCTGTGCTGACAGAGTAATGTTCCCGTGGTTGGGTGGCTGTTGGCAGGCAGGTGGTTGGTAATTCTGAGAGGGGGAGCTCCAGCTGGTGCAGGCAGGTGGGAGGTTCAGGATTCTTCACATGGGTCTTGTCAGAGAAATGCCAAAGGCCTGCGACTATTTTAGTTTTCACTGGTCATCCAAAAGCTTCAGGGTATGTTAGGGGGAAGAACCTTGGCACGTGGAGCAGCTTGTCAAGCCCTCAGTCCCCTAAAAGTGTGTTTGAAACAGAAGTGTGAAGAAGTGAGAAGTCACAGAAATCAGGAAATGTTTTTCCAAAATCTGCTTATTTCCCTTGGCTCAGAAAGCAAGCAAGAACTTTTCTCCATTGAAAGCTGCAGGGTTTTTTTAGCCTGATTTCCTAAGGAAAGTGATTTATTCAGTTTCCCCTTTTTCTCATTCTTTCCCTACGTCTTCGCCAGCAGCTTTTGAAGTCACGGACCAATTTCAACTGTGTTGGAAGGACAGTAATCTCAGAGACTGTCGTGTTCCTCAAGTTTGGAGAAGATAGGCAAACTGGATAGGGAGAAACCCTCCGTCCCCTTTCTTGACAGAGATTGTGAAATGCAAGCTTGGCTCTGACCTGCTTTTCAGCGTGAGCAGGGTCTCTCATGGTCAACTCTGCTGGACAGAAAGGAGGTGCTTGTAGGTAAGCTGGCTTGTTACAGCGTGGGAGAGGAGAGTAGATAAAAGGTAGAGCTCTAAGAACCGTGCCTTGCCATCCACTAACGCGCTTGCTTAGTGATGAATTGGTAAAGGATATGGTGGCCATTAACCGATGAATTACTGATCAGAATTAACTAATGCTGTGTTTTGCTGACTGCAGGGTTGCCTGGTTCTTATTTTCCATTAGTATGTAAAATAAATTCTTCTGAAATTAACAGAATATCTCAAAGCCATGATTAAATTCATATTTTCCCTATGTTTTGGGGGAAAAAAAAATACAGTTTTGGCATATTTCTTGGAAAAGGCTAAAACTTAGACTTTGCTTTCAGTAGTAAAGAGCAAAAGAACGTGTAACTTGAGTCCGAGAAATGGGACTTCTCCATTTGAAAGTATTTGACCGGCCATGGAAAATCAGTGCTTTTTGTAGTGGAGGTATAAAACTGATAGGGTGCTGTCTAAAGATTTCTGTTTATTCCAGTTGCTGTATGAAGTATGTCCATTTGTAGCCAAAGATAAGATGTTTTTCTCAACATAAGAATAAAAGAAGGTACCTCCTAGGCTGGATTTCCTGCAAGCCTGCTCCTCTGTCTGTAACACGGAGTTACCAGTTGAAAAGCAAAGGGAGCTGGACTTCCCTCTAGAATCCCATTTCTAGTTCTTCTGTCTTGCCTGTATTTGCCTTACCTCTTATTTGTGGTAATCGTTGGACTGAAGTTTCTAGCGTAATGTTCAACTTGCAAGAATCTGTCTGGTCTCAGTGGAGAATTTAGTCTGTCCTGCTGGTATGTTTAGAGAAACTGCTGATAGACTTCGTAATGGTGAAAGTGAAGAAAACTTTATTAGCGTGCTCCTATTAATTTCTAGACAGTTCCCTGCTCAGTGATGTCAGATATACTTTCCAAGCCTTCAGTAACACTTCGAGTGTTTACAAATCATACAGTCTTCAGAAATGTTAATTCAGAAATGTCAACTCTTACAAATGTGTTGGTTTTAAAATAACAGAATGGATTGCGGCGTAGTTATGTGGCTTTGACTTGTGCTTATTTTAAAGCAGTTTTCATAGTAACAACAAATATTCTAAAGGAAACCGGATTTTCCTCTGACTGCGAGTAGAAAAGCAAGTAGCAGCATGAATCACAGCTTCCAAGAACTGTCAGAATAGGAATGCAGATTCTCACACACACACACTTTCCTCGTTGTCAATTTTAACGTGGTAATGTGGTTTAATAAAGTTTTTCTTGCCATCCGCAGCAGCAACACTTATATGCAATCAAGCTGCTACTAGCAGTTGCGTGGTTGGGGGTGAAAGTGCAGTTTGGAACTAGTGTGTGAGTTTCAATGATAATTCATTAGCATCTCAGTAATTTTGCTTAAAATACGTTTTCTGACCTAACTACAGTAGATGCAAAATTCCAGGTGAAAATATTTGTGTTGTTAAAATACCAGCCTTCAGACTGTATTTTTTTTCCAGCCCAGAAGAATTAAACATTTTGTGCTGCACTAAAGCTTTGCATGATGTTTCACAGATAAGATAGAGTTCCAGCCTTGAAGAGCTTTTGATCTAAATTTCACTGACATAGAAAATGAGGAAAGTGACCTCAGAAAGGGGGACAAGGATTCAAATGAATGTGAGTCAGAGAATTAAACAAGCTGTAATTTCTAAGAACAGAATAAGGTAGATCAGCAAGGAAGAAGTTGAGAATATAGAAGCAAAAGACAGCATAAAACAAATCCAAATAGAACATTTGAAGGAAGAGATGGAGCACATGCTGTAGTGCAGGATCTGGAAAGTATAATAAAATCAGAAGATTGTGAGTAGAATCAAGATGAAGAGGAACTAGAAGGTGGTAGGAAACGGGACAGGAGAAAAATATGTAGAAACTTATAAATTATGTTTGTGGGTTTGGCTTTTCTGGGAAAAAAAAAAAAAGAGGAGACAGGAAAAAGGTTGGAGAATGTGCTGGTTTGATCGCCTTGGCAGGAAAGCCAGGATACAGATTCTAGCACCAAGACTCTCTTAGCCCCCAGCCCACCCTGAAATGTAGCTGTCAGTTTAAGTTGCTTTTAAGATGAGTGGCAAAACAACAGGAACCCTGCCTGAAAACTCAGTCTGGGGCACTGGGGTTGCTCTGTCACCATGTGCTGTTGCACCCAGCCTTTGTATAAGTGGAAGGACTTCTGTCTGAGTTTCAGTGCAGTTGAGGTGGCATTAAAGAAGCATCTAATACCAGAGGTGGTTGAGGCACTACTGCTTTAGCTAAGTCAGAAAGGACCTAAAACTTTTTCTCATTAAAATAACTCCGTACAAACCAAACATAAATCTAATTTTCCATGTAAAGGTAGTGCCAGTTGAACTAAAATAATTTGGAAAATGAATTTCAGTTAATTTAATCTTGTTTGTGTTGCTGACATAAGAAATGAAAAATAATCAAATTTCTGTAGACTGTTTTTTAAATGTCACCTAGACATCTTTACTGCCCCGTAGAGCATAGTTTGTCCTTTCTTAGCTATACATTATCCTGGGGTTTTATTCAATTTAATGATTTGTAACATTAGAATATTTAATTGTAGAATGAAATGTATAGAAATATATAGAATGAATGTCTGGAAAAGAGTAGATGATAAGTGTTCAAGGCCAGGTGGGATGGGGCTCTGAGCAGCCAGGTCTTGGACTTAGTGATCTTTAAGGTCCCTTCCAACCCAAACCATTCTATGATAATGGCCTGCCTTTCTTCTCATGTTAGACTTGTCCAATAAAATATACATTTGGAGGATATATAGCAGTATATAGCCCTGTATATAGGAGTACAGCATTGTGATCTGTAGTAAGTGGGCAGCTGCTTTTGTGGAATAAAGTAGAGTCTTTGTGTATGAAAATAGTGGTGTGTAGTTAGCTTCTGCTTATGAGAGCTCACTGAAATTCAAGTTTGTCATCAGTAAGGGAAGATGTTCGAGTCTTTCCTATGCTGTTTTATGCCATGTTCCCTGAGAGTTTTGTACTGTGTTCTGAGGTAGATCACATGTCCTGTTTGACCTATAATACACAAAGTTAAGATTGTATGGATATATTTTCTTTCCAGACATTTTTTTGGTGTATTATTGATGTTTTGGAAGCAAATATCCTCTGCAAAGCAATACACAGCAAAAAATATGTTAATGTTTGGTAGGCAATGTTAGAACTGTAACTGCAATGTTACCTTTAAGCCATTGCATTTGTCTTGCAGATTTGCACTAGGTAGAAGGTGGTATGTACCTCTGAAGTTCTCCTTCCTCCTTTATGTGGAATAAAGGAGTTGGGGTGTGAAGTTGTGGATGCTCTAGGGTAGGAATGATATGAAAGGAGAGGAAACAGGGCAGCAATCAAGCGCTCATCTCTCAAAGTTGTTTTGAATAGATTCATCTTTATAGAACTTTTTGTTGTTGTTGTTTTTCAGAAGACTGTGCCAAAAAACCTCTTTTGCTCAGATGACGTCACATTTGGACTACTAATGCTATCCACCCACTCTACAAGGCACAATGGATTTCTAGGTAATTTAAGTAAGTATGTAGATTTTATTGCTGCTAGAACAGTAATGCTTTAAACAGAAGCATCTCTTTTAAACCTCAGGCAAGATAGACATTCCACTTCAATTTGAGATTGAAATTAATGTTGTGTGGGGCAAGAATAGACTTCAAATAAGCTTTTAATAAGCTTCCATCCTGTACACTGGAGCTTGGAATAAAACAATTGTACCTGAGCTGCCTTGGAAACCAGAGGGAAGAAAAAAACAACCCACGATGGCACTGTCCTTAGCAATGCCATACACTAATGTGGCTCTGCTGTTTCAGGAGCCTGAATTAACGTCTCTCTCAGGGATACGTTGCAGTGAATGAGCATTTGTGTTGCTATGCTTGCAGCTTCTGGGGGTCTTCTTTTGCAGAGCTCTTGCTAAATTGCTGATGGACTTAATACCCCATTAATATAAGAATGTATAGAAAGGAAAACAATGCATCTTAGTAGGTTCAAGAAGCAATCTCTCTGTTCATGTGTCATTTTAGTTGTGAAAGGGTTGTGTCCCCTCACTTCCTTGATACAACACCGTGTACTGTCCTGCTGAAGACGGGCCAGTGGTGCAAGATTTCTTCATATCTTGTCATGCAGTGAGTTTACTGATTGCTTTGTACATCCATGGGCATGCAAAGAGAGGCACAGAAGAGATAGGGCAGATTGTTTGAGGTTCCTCTTCTGAGCAACAAGGGGTTTTTAATTTGATGTTTCATGAGGATCGCAGCCTTGGGCCCGGTAGCCTTCATGCATGTGTTTACATGCTTTTTCTTTGTAGCAGGATATTACTGTTAATTTTTTTTTCAGGTGGCCCTATAAATTAAAAAAAAAAAAAATCTATTTAGATGTATCAGGCTTTGTGCCAGTCTTCTCAAACTGGATAATTTTGTCTTGCTGGCAGACTCCCTCCCTATATTCCTAGTAGTTTGTCGTGCATTGGGCATGGTTGGTGGTGCATGAAGGAAAGCGAATGGAGTTGTAGGCAGCAGCGCGTGTAGTTAATGATGCTTGATGCCTTCTAAGACCTTGCTTTTGTTTGCTTGTAATTTAGCAGGACTTAAGTCAGTGAGCAGTAATTCTTTGCGTTGTATGGTTGCCTCAGTTCAATCTTCACCAAAAGTCAGCCTGTGACTGAGAATGAGGTGGGGCAGGGGGGAGGAGTACTGTTTTCTTGACTTAAGCTGCGATGTTAATCTTACCACAGGAAAGATACAGGACCTGTATACGCTGAGGTTTTTAAGAGAGAAGTTGAGTTTTTAGGAGAAAACTAGAACTGTTATGCTGCAGTATCAGGCTGTTTGTTTTGTGCCATTTAGATTTCTGAAAAATAGGTCTGTCCCAGCTCAGTGATTTGCCTAAACCTGTTTGATCTGTCCAAATCAGATGAGGTAGGTATGTTCCAAATCCTTTCAGTTATAACCAGACAAAAGTACAGAGCATGTTCTAGCTGGACTGAGAGAGGTAAAGAGGCCTAATTTGCTGCTTTCCGTTGTAATGTCAGGCACAAACACAAAGTAAGGAGGCTTTCTTCTGGGCTCTTCCTTAATGTCTGCCTGCACCTCCCAACAGGTACAATAAGGAGGAATGGTGGCATAATCAGAGTCAACCCATAGGAGATGGGAAATGTAGTATTGTAGGGCAGTTAGTTATCTTGGTCATAATTATTGGGGCTGCTCTGCCTGTTGCAGTGAAGAAAAATTGCAACTCATTAAATCAAAAAAAAATTAATAGGTTATAAAGCGGTAAAGATCTGAAAATGGTCTCCTGGTTCCTAGCAGATTTAAGGAGAAAAAGGAATGGCTTCTGAACAAGCTAAGAGTTTGTCCCAGTTTTACAGTTGGATCAGAGAATTGACTTAATTAAATAGAGAAGCAATAGAACAGCTTTGCTGACCAAAGCAAAGCTGTGCCTTGGCCAAGCAGAGAGGTGCAAGGAGGGAGAGGTGCTATGTGGGAGAAATCATTGCTCTGTTTGTCTAAAGGTTTAAATTATGAAGCAGAGTAAGAGAAACTGACAAGATGAGCAGGAGGCTTGTCATTGCACTTTCTTTTGCTGAATCTAGAATGTATGTTGTGGAGGATGGTCTTAATGTTTCCTGTTCTTCCTTCTGTTTGCTGTAGAACTGTGCTGAGCATTTTTTCAAATATTTTGGATTTTTTGTGAGGTGACCCCAAAATATTCATGAGTTACAGGACGACAGAATTTCTGTCCATGATAGGAATAAATTGGATGATTACTTCTGAGATTTTTATAGATGAAGAATGTAGTATTTAATTTGCGTTAAAATTTCATGGCTGCTTAGTAGGGCTTAAAAACTCAATGGGATAGTTGTATTTACTGTTGATGAAAATTAGTGTTACCTGAATTTTTTATTATTGAAAAGAGAGGTACTTAAAAACTCTGTTCTTTGCTCTTAAGCCCAGACCCATGCAGAAGCTGGCTTCTGAAATACATATAATGCTGACCATTTAAAAAATCTTCAGTTTATGTATGTGAGAAAGTTTGTATACATTTGGGGGTTTTTAGGCATTGCTTGAAAGAGATTTCACTTCCTTTTCATCTAAATTTCAGCAAATGCAGTGTGAAGCCCATTCTTTCATTTGCAAAAATCTTCTGGAAAATTATTTGGATGCTGTATATTGAACGTCAGTGAAACTAGGTGAGTCTCTGTGAATGTCTTGGTTATTTTACGCAATGAATGAGTTAATTGTGTGAGACCAAATCCCGTTTATAACTTACAATGCTAACATATGCTCTGTCATTTAACCTAAAATCTAGAAGATTAAGTTTTTAGATAAACAAATAACATAGCTCAGAAAAAGGAAGGCAGATTATGCAATATATTCCTGGATTTTCTCTTTGGCTGTGTATATGCCAAATATATTTGTAATAAAGTTCTTTTATAACATCAGTTGCTTGATTAGTTTTCCTTAACGTATTTGCCATGGTGTTCCTATTGCTGTTCTCTGATGATGTTTAGAACCAGACTAATTTCAGCCTCAGGCTAAACATATTCCTGTATCATTAATCTCTTTTCTTTCTCAATTCATGTGGTTGTTTACCTCTGGACTTTGAGATGTGTTTGAACGATGGAAGCAAGCCCGTGGTCATCTTTAGCCCTTTTAAATTGAGTTTGGACAAGTTGAATTACAGTGGTAGCGCTTACAGGGCCTGTTATAGTCTAAACTATGTGAATTGCAAAATGAAAAACAATACTGCCAACTCTGAAAGTTTGGAGATGTCACATCTTAAGTTTGCACTTGCTGTATTTAGTAGCACAGGTAATAGGAGGAAATAAATTAGTGAGACAAAAAATCTGAAAGAAATAGTTGGGAAACAAGAAAAGGAGTAAAATATTTAAAGAAGGAAAGGGGCATAGAAGATAAAAGTGAAGAAGAGATGCATGAAGGTGAAGTGGTAGTAGATACCAAGTTTTATGTCTTCTGCTGAATTATGGAATAGGGGAGATAAAATCTTTGTGGCAGCCAGCAGATTGCCATGCAGTGTGGCTTTTGTTTGTTTGCTTTTAACTGTGGTGAGGAGTTAAGAAAAGCTTACAGAATTCTTCTAGAGCCTGTACCCTCAAATGTTCTGTTCTGTGAGTTGGTGCCTTCCTTGGTTGGTCTGTTTTGGAAAGGATGGTACAATTGAAGCGTAAGCATTACCATTTTAAGTTGTTAATACTGCTTTGGAGAGAAACTCTCAATATTTCCTCTTAATATTTCCTCAGATATTTCCTCTTATCACCTACTGATTTAATGTGTTTGAGCTACATTCCTTTCCCAGGAAACTGATTTTTAAGTTCTGCTGCAGGTGCAAAGCATTCTTCTGTTTCTACTGGGAATACACAGGCCTGAATCAATTATTAAATCCCTGGAAAACTTTGAGTGGCCTGTATGATGGTGATTTGCTTCTGGAGACCAGATGGAAATCTAATCCAAAGTAAACTCACTTGAACAGCTAGTGTCAGCACCAGCTGCTTTGATCTACTGATCCATTTCTACTGCTCCAGTTTATTTGCTAGTGGAGATATAGTCAAAATTATTTACTTTGGTTATTGGTGAGTAGCTGAAGGCAATGAACATCTCTGTGCATCTGTTTTCCAAATCCAGTTACAAGTTTCAGTGCATTGGTACTGAGCAACACAGCCTCCACAGATTTCCTGCACTACCTCTGTTAATACAATCTGTCAAGGAAATAGAAAAATCTAAAATGGCACGAATCAAATGGCTATATGATACAACTGCCTTTTGAAATTTTTGATTGTTTAATCCGGTTTTGTTCCCTGTTTATATTCTTAAATTGTTAAAAATAGTAGTCTTGCGATTTCTTTCATATTTTTTTATATAGAATTCTCAAATTTGTATACTTCCCACGTGTTTTGATTGAGCTGTTTATCTGCATTAGAAAAAAAAGTACACAGTTCTGTTGCAGTCATTAAGTCTGAGCAAGACAAGAAAATGAAGAAGGCAGTCTTCACAAGTGTTTGCAGTTTTTGCTATTTTTCTGTACATTGATGTCATCAATCAAGGCAGATTTTTTCCCCAAATTCCTCTGTTTCAGGTTGTAGATGGCAGTTGTTGATGCTTTGAAAATTTAAGTAATATTTAGTTGCCAGTATTAAATCATTTCATCTTGAATTAGTAGTTGTCAGAGTTCTTTCCATCTGTGCTGTATGACTTTAATTTTTGGAGATTTCCAAGAATTTTTGAACATTTGCTGCTAATGTAATACCCTGCCAATCTAAGCTGATGATTAGGAATAAACTCCTATTTCTTATTTATTAGATCTTTGCGGGATCCAGGCCTTAGTGTTCAGCACTTTCTTTCCCCTGAAATTTTCCGTGATTCAAGTATTCTATCAAGACTCTATCGATAGGGCAACTGAAAACAAGGGCACTTTAATATAAGCAAATCTAAGGTTGTAGCAACACAGATATCAGCACCATTTTGGAGAACTTCAATTTTTTTTTTTTTTTTTGTATTAAGGCTGGTGTTATTTACATGCCAAGTTATTTGCAGTGTAATTTAAATTTTTTATTCACACCATTATTGTACACTCGTATTACACTCGTATTGTAACTAGCACAAGCATATTATAAAAGATACCGTATTTTGTTTTACTAGGCTTAAGCATCTCTGTTCAACTTGTATAATCCTTTCTAAAAGAGAGATTATTATTGCCATATGAGTTTGTAGGATTTTGGCTACCAAAAAAACCCACATTAAGTAAAAATCAAAATTTAGTACTTAGCTGCTTCATGCTGCAGCCTCAGGAGGAGGCCTCGTTGAGGCAAGAACAAACTTCACTTCAAAATGAAGAAAAATGTTGAGAGTCGAAATGTGAAAACTGTAAGCCAGCAAGTTAGGAAGAGTCCTCGTTGTTTTAAGTAATCTTGTTTTAGGAATATTGTTGTCTTCTGTTGAAGTGTGTGTTTCATTCTCACTCTATTTGCAAATTTGCTAATGTGTTAGGCATAAATAAACTGTTTCAAGCCTTAACATGTGCTTAAATAAAATACAGCTGTTTTCATTAGCCTCTTAGCATGTGGCCTCAACATCTGATTTATAGTAGTTTCAGGGTTTCTTATGAATCCTGGTAGCTTTTGGAATCCTCTTCCTTGATACCATTGTTAAATAGGCTACTAGCAAGAGCCTAGGCCACTGAAACCATTTTCACCATGTTCTGCTTAGCAGAAGAGAGTTATTTAAACCAAAACCTGATTATAGTAGTTTCACTTTTTGATATCTGATTAATGGAAATTTGATATCTATATATCTATAATACCTTTATAGGACCTTCTTCATGTTACTTCTTAGGACCTCGATGATCTGAATCAGATTCTGTTAATAAAGTGGGAAATGAACCTATTTGGAGTATACTACCTCATTTGCTGTGATTTAAACAATTAACTGTAAGATACATCTAGTGCAACTTGGTTTTTTACTAGATCCTTCTTGCTATTTGAGATGGCAGTCTTTAAGCAGTGCTAATTTTAGCATCTTCAGTAATGGCCTGGAAGGGAAGGTTCTAAGTCTTTGCTAATAAAATATGGTGATACTAATTTGGGAGGTGTTGAGAACTTGAGAGTGCAGAGAAGACTAAGGGGGCAAGAAGTAAGCATACTGAGACATGTTTAGGTAGATAGAAGTAGTGTGGTCTGATGATTCTGTCGAAGAAAACCTTGAAGAGTGGCAAAAGAGAAAAGAAAAAATGCAGATGGAAGCCCAAAGAGTTTAGAGAATCATGCAAATATAGTGAGTGTGGTCCCAAATAGTTGATATGGTTTGGTGTTGAATATAGTAGATTGTACAGGAGACTAATAGTTCTTATGTAAGTACCTTTGAGCACTCACTTGAAGCTCTTTAAAACTTAAATGTAAGTATCGGGACAGAACCTGAATTTCTGAAAATACAAAGAGGAGCTGAGTTTGAGGAATTACATTTTTCCTCCCACACCCTATCTTGAACGTTCTTATCTGAAATGTGGTAGCAGCAAAGCTCGAAGAAGCTTGACTTAAGAATTCTACAGTTGTATTATGTTTTCTGTCTTTCATTAAACATGATCTGAAAGTATTTTTGAAAGCACTGAGAGAGCGGAAAATGGTTGAGAAGTTTTGTTGTGAATGTTGAATTACTCTGCAAGCTATAGAAAGTCTTCATTTAAAAAAATCCTGGTGTTTGAAGAATAATATTGTCGTCATAATCATCAACTTCATATACAATTAAGTAGACTGGACTCAACATTTTGTAGACCATAGTGATTTATGGGAAAAGGAATTTGTTGGTCTGCTATTGCTGCTTCTCTGGTGAACCTCAGAAGGTGAATTAGTGGGTTTTCCAGGCTCCACTTACTAAGCACAACCTCTGAAAGTTTCTGTTTCTGTCAGTAGCTGTCCGCAGAGAAGGAGCACATGCTTTTACTGCTCAGGAGAACGAACAAAGAATTTGAACAAACACGGTATCTCCATAATATGATAGGGCTTTAGAAACATAGAAGGCTAAAAACAGTCAAAAGTAACAGTGCTACTTCAAGCTGCAATGGTTTTCCTTCTGATGGTGTTAATTGTACCTTCAGAAATGTAGTTATGCTCAGTACTCTGACATTTGAATATTTAAGCAAACATATTCTTCCTTTATTTCCATGTGTATAAGGAAAGATTAGAGTAAAATTACAGTAAAATTAGATTAAATTTAGAGTTGACTTTATACACTTTTTCTATTGCTGCATTGCTGTTACTTCATGCAGTACTATTCTTTTTATAATGTACCATCTTTCCTGCCTGAACAAGTCCTTTTATTGACGAAATTTTGGCTGATGTTCCATTTCCTTTCGGTTCTTAAGGCATGTAAGGTGGCTAAAGGATGACTTAACTTATATCTGAAAAGTGGTTATGGATTGTTTTGCAAAGGGTTTCTAGGGACAAGGCAAATCCAAGGCAGAAAGACCCTTCTATTTGTCTGTTAAGACAGGAGTTGACATTTCAGCTAACATGCTGAAGTGTGCACAGGCACTTCCTCTGTGCACCAGTTGTAAAGCTTTATTTTTTTTTATTTATTTCCCCTTTCCTGTTAAGGCACTTGTTGCATATGTAATATGAGGGACGTGTCCTGTATCTCAGGTTTTGCAATCACTGTAATTCCAGTTGAGCCTGGATCGTTATACTGAAGGTTCTGATGTGAGACAAACTCTAGTGTTTTGTGTAATGAGATGAAGGAGAGTACTGCAGTGCGGGTGTTTGGAATTCGTAACTATGTCATGGAATTCTTGTTTAATGTATAAACTTGCTTCTTCTATAACAGGTAGTTGTGCTGACGAGGAAATACTGAAGGACCCACTGACAGACACCAGAATTCTAGAAAAAGTAAGTCTTCTGTTAAATCTTGTCGATCTTAGCAATATAACAGTAAGTTTGCTAGTGCAGACATGGGGGGGAGAGAGAGGTGCAGAGAGAAGCTGCTAGTTTGGTATTTTTTTGACTTGGAATGTCCTTCAGTGTTTGAACAGAAAAATGTTTCTACTCTCTCATTTCATGGTAACGTGAATGTGAATTCTCAGTTCCTCTTTCTTTTGTAAGGCAGTTTCCAATGAAGTGCACTGCCTACTCCATTCTTCAGGCAGTGAAGCAGTCTACTCTTCACAAATGTTTTACAGAATGATTTAGTGGTGCATGAGTCACGCATGCTGGGAAATCTAAGCATCAGAAGCACTTGCACAGCTGCACAGATCGAGGATTGTGCAATCAACTTGGAAAAAAAGTGCCCATCGCAAAATAGTTCTACAGTGGTTTATTTACATTCTTGCATTTCTGCATGAGATGAGTAAGTTTTAGATTGAGTACTGGTAGCTTTCTACAACACCTGCCGTTTGTTCTTGGGTGTTGCTGTTTTCAGCTGTACTTCTTTTTTTTTTTTTTTTAATATATGTCCTCTTGGTTCACTTGCACAACCATTAAGAGTTACAAATAATGGGTATTGGTAGAAGTCATTCTTCCATTATTTTTTCTTAGCTTCATATTATCCATCCAGATGAATAATCATATATATGTATACATGCTGATGATCATCTTAGAAATGTCACAGTTCATGATAATTGTGTTGCTCGATAGATAGGTTGATAACTATCCAGCAACATGCCAGGTATAGCTACTCCTGTGCTTTACATTTTGCATGAGTTTCCCATTGACTCCAAAGCTGAGTTTGGAGTTTGTTTCTATATCCAGAAACTCTTCATGAGTCTGCATCAGTGTATGTATACAAACCTCATTCTGCCAGAAATTTGATGTGGTACAGTTTGCCACGTGAGATACAGCAATGCATGGGAGAGGGAAATGTTTCATCTAAAATATGGAGCAGGCTTCTCAAGTAGTAGCAACAAAGGTTATTTTTCTGAGTACAAATTTGAATCTCATGTCTCCTAATTTTGTTCTCTGGTTGCAATTTAACGCATGAGATAGGTCAGAATGAACTGGCATTGTTGCCAAAAGATGTGTCTAACCTGGTGATTCACTGCTTCCCCTTGCCCTGTGCCAACACTGCTTTTGAGCAGCTGTATGGTGAAACAGAGTTAGCTGATTTAGCTGAATGAAACGTTGTTTGGGTTACTTTTAGGCTGGTCCAGCTTCAGGCTGTGTTGACTGTGTGATCACAGATAGTAATGCTAGTAAAAGAAGAGGGAATTTGAAATGAGTGTCCATAATAACTTTTTTTTTTTTAAAAAAAGGGTCACGTTATTTTGAAAACTTTCAGCTTTACCAAGGAATTTGGTAAAGGTGATTAGAAATATAAATAAACATTTAGTTGTGAAGTCACTAGTATCTGTAGCCATGCCATTGCCCATGTGGCCGATGTATATCCTATTCCTGCTACCTTACGTGTGGTAATTTTCACTTACAGACTAAGCTGGAGGAGGTACTTAGTGTGTTTATCCCACATCCTAGGTGAGTGCCCTATGCAGCTGCTAAGGATAAGTCTTTGTCTCTTATAAATAAATAAAATAATTGAGTTCATTTTGTTGTGCTGTCTAGTGTGGCATGTGGCTCACTCTCAACCTCTTCCATCCCTTTTTAATAACTGAGAAGTGGTGAGATGTTTCTGGATGTGGTACATCATGGTATCTTCAAGGATTAAGGTGTTGGGTTGATATGAAAGAGCTAGTTGTTCCTTAAAAAGGTAAGGGGAGTTGTAAATCAAGCAAAACTGACTTGAGATTCATATCTATATCCTTAAAATTTCTTCTAAATAGACTGTAAAGGCATTGAGTGCAGAAATAACTTGCATAATTTAAATTCTTACAGACTTTCTTGGCCTTCTGTTGACTTCTTTGATCTCTAAAGATTATAGAATGCAGTAGTGATAACAGCAAGAAATGTTTATTTTTTTTTCAGATTAGTCAGTCTGATTCTTCATGTAAAATTATGCGTGTTCATTTGGGTTATAAAAAAGTATTAAGTCTTCCTTGGGCTGATTTTCTTGGCCTAGGGTAGAATTTTGGAAAGGTTCATTTGTGTGCTTTTCAGTAACTGCTTTAAACTGCCCTGCCCACCTTGCAGCAGAGATGTGCGCTGTTAATAAAAGGCTGGCACTTAAGCTGCTCACTGAACCTGTAGGTTTGTGGTTTTTCAGCGAGATTAATTATAGTGGGCAGATAAATGTGTTGGTTTTATTGCAGTAATAATAATTGTAAGGTCTCACTTTCTACATTTAAACATGGGTTTCTATCAAAACAGAGCAGAAATGTTTTATGGAATAGAAGAATTTAATTTACATTATCTTTCTTTGATATGTAATAATTACAGCTGTTGAATTTGGTAACAGATTTTTGCCAGGAGAGTTTGCAAAAAGTAGTTTATTTTCTATATCTAGACAATTTTTCCTGTTACTGGGGTTGAGAAAAAATAACGTTTAGCTTTTGATCTGTCCCATTTCTTAGTGTAGTAATGAAGTGTTTAAATTTTTTTTCTTTGGTTAGATTTGCTAGTAGTATTATTTCTCCTCTAAGGGAAATGTGACAAACCATTTTAGACATTGTTTACACTAGCACCTGAATGTGTTCAACCTAAATGAAACATTTAAAATTGCTAATGTGTCATAATTATGTACACTTGTAATTGGATGAAACATCTCAAAGTGCTGACTTGGGGATAGACAACTTGGTACTGTATTTTAAAGTTTTTTCTTTAAATTTCAGCTAATTTTGAGAAATCAGCAAGTGAAAATAATTTTTTTGTCAGGTAATTTTATTCTGTATAAAATATTTTGTACTTAGCACATAGTTTTATGGGGTAATTAACGATATTCAGTAGGGATTTCAGCTTTTGAGCACGTGTGAGGTATTTTTACTCCTTTGAACTTATGGGAAGAAAAAATAAAAGAAAAAAACCCTGTCAATTACATAAATTCTGTTTTATTTAAGAGAATGGAGGAAGGAACGTGGGATTTTTTGTTCATTGTAAAATATACCAAGTTTAGTTCCCTCATGTGAGCATGAATAGCAGAATGTCAAGATTTTTGTACAATCTAGAGCACTTACTCCTCTGCACAGTGAACACAAATTTGGAATCTGTTCTTGAGCTGACTGTTTGCAGGCTGTTTCTGCCCAGAATCCCATTAAAGTAAACAGTTTTTCAGGGGCATGACGATTTTTGGTTTTGAATTCTAATAAACAGATTAGCTTCTCTTGATGAAAACCTGTGCTGTGAAGTACTGTTTTTTGTTAAGTACTGTTGAAGGAGGCATTAGTTGTATTTTCAGACAGTGTTGATTATGAGCTGGGTTGTATTTTCAATGTGCAAACATGGTGTCTACTCTCAAGACTTAACCCGTGGTTCCTTGTTAGAGACCCAGCAGTGGCAGACTTAGTTAAGAGGTTCCTGCTGCCCTTTGTACTGTTCCGCAGCTGTGCCAATTTTCAAAGGTACAGGAAGCCACAGTTTTTAATAAGAACATAACAATAAAGGTTGTATTTAAAACTGTGAGTGTGGTATGTGGGTTTTTTTAAGCACATCATCTCACAAATCTGCTTCACTGTGGCCAGAGCTGAAGGGGTGCAACCCCCCCTAAAAGTCCAGGAAGAGTGACAAGAAGCAGGGAGGAGCCTTATAAACAAAAACTGGTGCAAGTGGAATCGTAACATGTAGCTGCAGTCTTCCTCTTGTACGGACTAGTTGCACAGGATTTACAAGCATTATTTCTGTCACGCTTGCATGGCTTTGTTATTAAGTGAAGGAATCTCCAGTAAGGATCTGTGAATACAAAGCACTGAGAAAAATACTTTACATGAGAGTATGGAAGAATATTGACCCGATAGCCAGGTGCTTAAGGCCGGGACAAGAGGCAATGGGCACACACTGAAACTCCAGTTGCAGTTAATTTGGTTAATTCAGATCCTAGAGGGCAAAGATAATATAGGCAGTCTGGGAAGAGATGGAAAAAGACTGAGAAGTGCTCAAGCGCCAGAAGAGGCCTTCGTTACCCCCTGTCAATGACCAGTTTTGTCCGAAGCCTGGCAACTTGCTGAGCTCTTCCCCAGCCGCT